>NC_139145.1:72831633-73297883 GCF_964270905.1 Leucopleurus acutus
CAGTAAATCAGGAATCAGCTCCCAGTACTCCCACCATCATGGAAGTGTGTCCTGTTGTTTGATATGAATTTGACTTGGCTTATTTGGTGGTAGACTCCACCTTTGTTCACCTAAATAACAGAGTTCCAAGATGCATGCTGATGGACAAGGATGAGCTGCCAGGCAACCTGGTCTCTATAGAGCTTAATTACCTATGAATATCTTATCTAGATCCTAGTGCAGGAGTCTCTTATAAAAATCTTTCTGGGCTTCCCTGGTGGCGCAGTGGTTGAGAGTCCGCCTGCCAATGCAGGGGACATGGGTTCATGCCCTGGTCCGGGAGGACCCCACATGCCGCGGAGCGGCTGGGCCCGTGAGCCATGGCCGCTGGGCCTGCGCGTCCAGAGCCTGTGCTCCCCAACGGGAGAGGCCACAACAGTGAGAGGCCCATGTACCGTGAAAAAAAAAAAAAAAATCTTTTTAAAAATCTTTGTCCTAAGGATTAATCTCCAAAATTTACAAGCAGCTCATGCAGTTCAATATCAAAAAAACAACCCAATCCAAAAATGGGCAGAAGACCTAAATAGACATTTCTCCAAAGAAGACATAGAGATTGCCAACAAACACATGAAAGGATGCTCAACATCACTAATCACTAGAGAAATGCAAATCAAAACTACAATGAGGTATCAACGTCACACAGTCAGAATGGCCATCATCAAAAAATCTACAAACAATCAATGCTGGAGAGGGTGTGGAGAAAAGGGAACCCTCTTGCACTCTTGGTGGGAATGTAAATTGATACAGCCACTATGGAGAACAGTATGGAGGTTCCTTAAAAAACTAAAAATAGAACTACTATACGACTCAGCAATCCCACTACTGGGCAGATACCCTGAGAAAACCATAATTAAAAAAGAGTCATGTACCACAATGTTCATTGCAGCACTATTTACAATAGCCAGGACATGGAAGCAACCTAAGTGTCCATCAACAGATGAATGGATAAAGAAGATGTGGCGCATATATACAATGGAATATTACTCAGCCATAAAAAAAAGAAATTGAGTTATTTGTAGTGAGGTGGATGGACCTAGAGTCTGTCATATAGAGTGAAGTAAGTCAGAAAGAGAAAAACAAATACCGTATGCTCACACATATATATGGAATCTAAAAAAAAAAAAAATTGGTTCTGAAGAACCTAGGGGCAGGACATGAATAAAGACGCAGACATAGAGAATGGACTTGAGGACACGGAGAGGGGGAAGGGTAAGCTGGGACGAAGTGAGAGAGTGGCATGGACATATATACACTACCAAATGTAAAAGAGATAACTAGTGGGAAGCAGCTGCGTAGCACAGGGAGATCAGCTCAGTGCTCTCTGACCACCTAGAGGGGTGGGATAGGGAGGGTGGGAGGGAGACGCAAGAGGGAGGAGATGTGGGGATGTATGTATATGTATAGCTGATTCACTTTGTTATACAGCAGAAACTAACACACCATTGTAAAGCAATTATACTCCAATAAAGATGTTTTAAAAAAATAAAATGTTTTATTCAAAAAAAATCATTGTCCTTTTTCAGATAACATGTAGTATGATTGTATTTTAAATTAAGGTACTTGAGTTCTGGAAAACCGCAGTTTATATAGGGTAAAACTAGTTAGTAGTATTAATGTCTGTAATATCACCATGCTCTTTACCCCAATTTTTACGTCGTCAAAGCAGTTAAAACAGTAAACCCCTGGAAGTTGAAGAAACTGGACTCAGAAGAAAGGCTGTCCACGCCTTTCCCATTCAGTAAATTATCTCACCTCTGTAGCTGAGTCATTAACTCACTAGGCTGATATTTATTGAGATTCCATCCATGAGAAAATTACTATCCTGGCCCCTGATTATTCCTACCTGATTAAGGTCTGGTGACCACAGTCAGAGAACTTACTGCTTAAAAGGAGAAGAAGCAGCTTTAATATTGCATCTGCCAGGGTCCATGCACAATGTTAGACGTTCCTAAATACATATAAAGTAGGATTCTTTTGCTTTCATGTAACAGAAAAAGTCAACTCACCTTGTTTAAAATTTAGAGTAAAAGACATCATGTTCAGCAGTTCGATAATACCATCAAGAAACCAGATTTTTTAGGTAGTTAATACAGATAAAGTGCTTTTTAAAAATATCTGGCATCTAGTAAACACTCATTAAATTTCATCAATTATAATTGCCTAGCAGCTTTTCCCCAGACTCTTAGGATTTATATATAAAATAAATAGGAGCAGAGTGGATTTTTTACAGGGGATAGATAGATTTTACAGAGAAAATATTTAAGCTGGTTCTTGAGCTTAAGGAGATGATTGCCAGCTAGACAGCGAAAGTCTTTTAAGGCAGAGGAAGCAACATGTGCAAGGCAAGAAAGTTTGAAGGGCAGAGTGACTAGTTAAAGAAATGAGGTTCATCTGTACAGTGGGATAATAGGCAGCCATTGAACAGAATAAGATAGAATCTATGTATTAAATAATATGCTTATTAATGGAAAATTAAGATTATACAATAGTATGCACAGTAGGCTCTCATTCAGTTTTTAGTTATTGTATTATCTGAGTAATTTACAATCACATTATCAGTTTTTTTTAAATAGATGAGAAATTATAGAATCAGGAATTAGAAGATTGTTTATTTTTACTGGAGGATGATGAAATAGAAGTAGAATTTGGTATTAGACTATATGCTATACAAGAGAATTTGGACCTTATGCTCTAGACTAGATCAGAAGTTGGCAATCTTAGCCTGCCACTTATTTTTGTAAATGAAGTTTTATTGGAACACAGCCACTTGCATTCATTTACATGTGGTCTATGGTTGCTTTGCACTGCAGCAGCAGAGTTGAATAGTTGTGAGAGAGACTGTATGGCCCACAAAGCCTGGAGTATTTATTGCCTAAACCTTTACAGAAAAAAATTGCTGACCCCTCCTATAAATAATGAAAAGACATCACAGTAGGGGGTGGCATCGTCAAATCTGTTTATTAGCAAGATAATGCCAATAGAGCCTGGGAAACAGATATAAGAATGTTAATTGTAGTAATTCTGACGAACATTCTGCCTTATAGAAATTTCTCAGTAATTTTCATACCATCCTAAAAGTAAATATAACAATTTTTGTATCCTTTTTGTAAAAGAGAAAAATGAGGAACGGGCCAGATAGCTGTTAAGTGGTGTGTCTCCAAATAGAACATAAGTTCCAGGAAGAACGGGACTTTGTCTTGTTCACACTTTTGTCTCCAGCACCAAGGACAGTGTCTGACACATGCTCAGGCATCTAAATAAATATTTATGGACCAAATGCAAGAAGGAATCAATGAATAAATAAATGAATGAGTGGGAAATTCATAGGGGAGTGGAGGCAGCCTCTCAAAGGCACCCTGCAGAATCAGCCATCCCAACTTTATCGTCTTGCCAGCGCTTCCGGCGGTGACTTACTCGACATCTTCCATGTTGTTTTAGGAGCTAGGAGCCAGAAAAGCCTACCCAGGATCTACAGATTCTCTCTTAGCTCGAGGCTTTCTCACTCTTCTATATTCTACCCGAAAAGAGTTGTCTCTTCATTTATCTGATTTGCGTTTGCTGTGTAGCACGCCCTATTTTCTTCCAATTTCTCACATCCGGTTCATGTCTACCCTTTAACTTTAAGCAGTTCTGGGGGTCCTTCCCATTGCTAAAGGGATTCCTCGCCCCTCAGCAGGTTACCATCCGTTACCTGTCCAGTAGACAGCGCTGAGTGTTGTCAAACACTGGTGTTGCACAGTTTCTGTCTAGTTCTTGGTCTTTCATCTGCACCAGCCCTTGAAAGCTGACAGGAGGAATTGCTTGCTTTCCTGGCCTTATGTTTATCTCCCTTCAGATCTCACCATCTGCTGTGATTTGGAAGCTCAGGTAAAGTGCATTTTTTCCTTCTTTAAGTTGCTCAGCCTCCTGCAGGTATTGCCATGTCTCTGTCCTCTCTCCCTTCATACGTCATTTCCTTGGAGCTGATGGGGTTTATATTGAAATTGATGGATGTGCCTGGTACTTTTCTTCTTCTATGTTGTCTGTCATTCTTTGCATTGCACATATTCTATCTGTCCACTGAGGCCTTCATGTAAAGCAGGCAAAAGCATCTGTGAAATCACAATCAGCTGTGTCCTTCTTCATTCCACTCTTATCTGTTATTTCACAATACTGCCTTCCTTAGGGTCTGAGTCAGAGATGGCGAATCGTAGCCAGACCTCTTTGGCTTATCCTGAAAGTGACTCAGAACTTGGAAATCTGATTTTAAAAATGGAAGCCTGTCTTCCTTTCCAGATTTGAAAGAAGTGGTGCCCTGGGGCTTGTGTTTTTCTTTGGCAAAAACAGGCAGTAATGGGTTCTCAGCTACATTCTTTTGATGCTGTTCACACCCTGAAGATTTCCCCAGTTTCACTGCTCCTCCAATCTATCTTTATATCTAATCAGCATAAAGTGTTTATCGTTGCTCTTTATGCTTAGACTTTATAGTTTGAGCTTTTTCACACTCTGGTGTAAAGCCAAGTTTCCAAAATCCTTTTAGAGAAGGGTCAATCAACTTTTTCTCTAAAGTGCCAGAGAGTAAATACTCTAGGCTTTGAGGACCATATGGTCTCTGTTTCAGTTACTCAACTCAGCCATTGCAGAGTGAAGACAGCCGTAGACAAAACCAAACAAATGAATATGGATGTGTTTCAATAAAACTTTATGCACAGAACAAGAGCTGGCCCATTTGGCCATAGTTTTCTGACCCCTATTTTAGAACATCACCTCTGATTTTGAAACAGCTACAGTGCATCACTTAATATTATCCATTCATTAAGGAATACTCAAACTATGTTGAATTATTACAGCAACTGGTACAATCTACTTCCATGCTGATTAAATGAGTTTGTGTATATGAATGTGTATTAACATGTAATCTTCACAGCTCCAATTAAATGATTTTAGAGAGGCCTGAATTTGTTTTCTAGATTTTAAACATTTATGGCTTTTATGAAGCCTAATAAAATATTATATATGCACTACTAGATCCTAAAAACGTTGTTTACACAAGTAAATAATAGACCCTAATGAGACCAGTGCTGAAATTATTCCCTGGTTCTAACACGGTTCCTTTGGGAGCCACATTATCTGCTTTAAGTCACGGTGGAGCCATTTAGCATACTGTAACAGAAGACACAGTCACTTAGTCCCCTCCCAGAAACCGTGTCCCCTGAGACTGTCATGGCCCTGGGGAAATATTTGTCTCATCTCTCTCATATTTGTTTAGCACTCTACATTGGTTACAGTCAATACAGTAAAAACCCAACTAATCTTCCTGGAGATGTTTCTTGATGAACTACTAAGTGCCGGTGCCGGGCATTTTATTTATATATATATATATATATATATTAGGGTTTGTGAGAAATTGAGACTATGTAAATGTGTGTGTATGCATATATATATACACACATATATAGTCATATTATAGTAATTATGTGTAATTATTCTATGTATAATCTAATTCTTAGAACACCTAACTTTACAGATGAGCAAACTGAGACTTAGATGTTAAATGGCTGGTCCACGTTACAGAAGTTCAGTGTCTCTGCCTCTGAAGCACATGCTTAATCACGATGTAATGGTTCCTCTTAATATGATGTTTTCTATTTGTTTATTCCCTCCACAAACACTAAAAAGAGCTATTTCACTTAGTACTTGATGCAAGCTTTAGGATCAATAAATCTTTCCTGAATAATGAAAACTTTTCTCTTACCAAAATTTGTCCCTCTTCTCAGGGATCCTGTCTTAGTTTAAAAACATCATTATTTACTCAAATATCCAAGCTAAAGGCAATGCCACCCACCCCTTATTTTTTGCTCACCCTTAGTTCTCCATCCAGTTGGTCACTGTGATGGTTAATTTTCTGTGTCAGCTCAGCTGGGCCAGGGTGCCTAGATATTAGTCAAACGTTATTCTGGATGTTTCTACTGAGGTTTTTTGGGTTTTGGTGTTTCTTTTAGATGAGATTGATGTTTACATTGGTAAACTTTGAGTAAAGCACGATGTCCTCAATATTGTGAGTGGGCCTCATCCAGTTAGTTAAATGCCTTTAATGCGTGACCTCTGCCCCACGCCTCACCCCTGAGCAAGGAATTCTACCAGCAATGGCCTTCAGACCTGATCTGCAACATTGGCTCTTCCCTGGGTCTCCTGTTTATTCTGTCTCTCTGGAGAACTCTGACTAATATAGTCGCTAAGAATAAATTCTTTCTCTGAAATATTATTCTTTACCATTCTCAATGCCCTACATTGGCTCAGGTCCCAATCTTTTGACTTGTAGTTAGTCTTTCTGTTTCTAGTTTCTCTAATTCCAATCTGGAATTAGGTCGGTGGCTCCCAGATGCCTGTGAAGCAAATTTAGGCCCCTTGGCATGACATTCAAGGTCCATCACAATTTGGGGCCAGTCCCTGACCAGTCCCCACCCAGCTTCCCCACATCAATCAGCATTTCATGAACTTGTCCTGCTTTCACTCCTCTGGCTCTTAAAACTGTTTTGCCTCCCTTTTTGTGTTGGGAAAAGTCCTTCTGGACATCGGAGCAAGAGTTCCACTTACCAGGTATACAATCAAGTAGAAGTTGAAGATTTGGGTTCCATTGTCTTAGGTGGCCTTACCAGTGACTTTGGATCATGAGTTAAAAACAAGAAGAGAGCTCAACCTTCCCTAAGGATCTTTTCCTTAACCTCTGTAGATCATATAAACCCATATATGCCCTTTAGACTGTTCACACAGTGAAAGAACAACCAGTTGAAACAATAAATCAGTAAGCACTTTGACAAGCCCTGTTTTGACTGCTTTTTTGTTCACCTGATGTTTTTCACTTAACTTACATAACATCCCAGTTATGTTTTCATGGGTAGCAACAACTTCAGCAAAGAGGTGATGTGAGGGGCTTCCCTGGTGGCGCAGTGGTTGAGAGTCCGCCTGCCGATGCAGGGGACACGGGTTCGTGCCCCCGTCCAGGAAGATCCCACATGCCGCGGAGCAGCTGGGCCCGTGAGCCATGGCCGCTGGGCCTGCGCGTCCGGAGCCTGTGCTCTGCGGCAGGAGAGGCCACAACAGTGAGAGGCCCGCGTACCGCAAAAAAAAAAAAAAAAAAAAAGAGATGATGTCAGGCAGGGGCCTATAAAACTTCCAGGATAATTTGAAGTCTTTTGTTTCATGTTGTATTGAATTTCATCAGACTGATTTCTGACTACCTGTCATGAATGTTTCTTTTGTTCATTAGAATGTAAGATTAGGGTTGCTTTAAAATTCCCTTTGGTGAATTGTTAAGAGCTGTGAAATGTTATCGAAAGGTCACTGAAATACATGCGCCAGTAGCTATTAAAGTTAATAGACAGCATGGCCAATTCTATATCTGGAAAATGGCCCAGTCAGGAATGCAGATACAATATCACCAATATCACCAATTCATTCAGCGAAGGAGATTGGATTCCTCTCCACTGTGCTAAATCTAGGAATATAAATGCAGTATACTCTCTTCCCTTAAGGAGTTTAATAGTCAAAGGAAGAAAACAGCCAGATAAACAAACCACAGCTTTCTGTATTGTAAATAATGCTTATAAACCTAGAAGGTTATGCATCAACTTAGCAAGTAGCCAAGAGAGGCCCCACCAAGAAAGGAAACAAAAGCAATTTTGAGCTGAGTCAAAGGATTTCAAGTAGTTGAAAATCTGGCTTCCTTTAGAGAACTGATTCTCAAAGCGAAATCCTCATACCAACATCATCAGCATCATCTGGGAACTTGTGAGAAATGCAAACTTGGGCCCCCATTCAGACCTCCTGAATCAGATGCTCTGGGAGTGAGACCCAGCAATCTGTGTTTTAGCATGCCCTCTAGATGATTCTGATACACGCTTAGGTTTGAGAGTCACTGATTTAAAGAAGAACGCACAGCCCAGTGCACCTGGTATCTAAGGAGTGGCCATGGGCGAGGGGGTTGAGGAGGGCCACAAAGAATGAGGACTGTAGACCGAGGACAGATTGTAAGGAATCCTAAATAACTTCTTAGAAAGTTAAGACTTTATTCTCTAGGTTATGGGGAGACATTAGAATGTTCTAATCAGGAAACTATGATATTTAGCTGTGTGGTTTTAGAAAAATGACTGTGGTAGCAGTTCAGACGATGGAGTCAAGATATGAAGGCAGTAGGTGAAACAAGAGACCACTGTAAATGTATAAGCCAGCGGAGTCTTGAGCCTGAATTAAATACCCAGTAGTGTTGAGAGTGGACAAGAAGAGATAGATTTAAGAGTCTTGTAGGATATGAAATTGCCATCACTGTTTTCGGACTAAATATCTAGATTCATCTGTTTCTGTGTTAAGACATTTTGTCTTTCACAACTGAATGTTCAAACCAATTTTAAATGGGTTGAGGAAAAGCAGAAACTTTGCAAGTTGGTAGGTAAGGTGAGATGAGAGAGCACTTGGGAGACAGGTGTATTTTAAGGTTTGAGTCTGGGTGCCTTGTGGTGTCTGGTAGAATACCTATAGCAGAGGTCAAGTGGAATGTTTATGTTCGTATTTCCATTGCTTTTTTTAAAATCTTGCTTTCTTGCTGTTTCTTACTTGATTTTTGGAGGACCCTAATAAAAGAAGAGGTTACATATTCTATATGAATTTCAACTCACAATAAAAATTCCAGATAAGGATTTGGCTGTCTGCATTATCATATTCACTTGATGAATTTCTTTAGGAATGACTATAGTAAATGGCAACTCTACTCTCCAAATTCGTACCATAATTTTGCTTAGCTGAGAATTGTGTAGACAGGAAGATTTCTAGCATAACTACTTGGAACTTCCTTAAGTACTTTTGTGTGGTATTTGATTCTGAAGACTTTTAAAACATAATTCTGTGTAGGTTACTAATATATCCAATTACAGTCAAATGGGGAGAATACTTTTTAGCATCAGCCCTATTTCTCTTTATCTGATTCAAGGGGGATAATTTTTTTGTCCACATTTATGTTCTCCAGATGAACGCATTTCAGCAAGTGACATAGAAGGGGGAGCAAATCATTTCAACCACCTTCAAAGTCCTTCTGGAAGCTCATGATGGCAGATTGACTGCAGTACTCCATTCTTGTCTCATGCATGGATACGAATTTTCTCTCTTCTCTCTCCATCTCCAAAATTTACCCACTGGAAGAGGGTGCCAAAACCAAGTCCCCTAAAATCTGAGTCCCTGCTCTTACAGTCAACAGAAGATGAAAGGACCTCAAGGATCATATTTACCTCAGAGTAGCACTGCACTAGAAGCTGCTTACATTTAGAATTGATGATGACCCCATGACCACACGGGGAAGAGGAGTCCTGTGTCTTCTCTGATTTGAGCTGCAATGCAGCATGGAAGTCAAGGTTATTGAGTGGGGGCCCAGAGTTAGCTCTGTTAGGTATTAGCTGCATGAACTTGGGGGAGTTACTTAGCCTTGTTTTTAATGGGGAAAAAAAGTCCTCCACTGATCACGGGAATAAAAGGAGCTAAAGTAGGTATTTTGTATTATGGCTTCATATTATTATGCTTAGAGTAGTCATTATTTTTGTCCTTTTTATTCTGGACACTCCAAGGCTCCAGAATCCTGGCATTGCATGCTGGACAGGGACCCATATCCTGGGTTTAGAATCTATTCTAAAAAATTATTTCTTAAAAGAGGCATAGAGGATTATATCATCCTGTATATTTTAGCATTGTCTTTGTTTATTAGTTCTACCATAATATTTCTCATTCACTTGAATTTTGAGATTCAACGTTATCTCCTGCAATGTTTGTGTTTGTTACTAATTCACCTCATTTTAAGAGCAGATTTGTAGAATATCTACACAATAGGATACAAAATTACAAACAGATTGTTTTAAATGCTTAATATCCTTTGAAAGCACATGCAGGCATACCTTGGAGATGTTGTAGGTTTGGTTCCAGACCATTGCAGTAAAGCAAATATCACAATAAAGTGAGTCACACAAATTTTTTGGTTTCCTAGTATACTCTAAACGTTACGTTTACAATATACTTTAGTCTATTAAGTTTGCAATAGCATTATATCTGAAAAATGTACATACATTAATTTAAAAATACTTTATTGCTAAAAAAAAAATGTCAACCATCATCTGACAATGCTGGGTTGCCACAAACCTTCAGTTTTTAAAAAACAGTATCTTTGAAGCGCAACAAAATAAGGTATGCCTGTATGGGTATATTAAGCATTTACTTATGCTTAGCACTGATTAATTTTTCCTAATATTTGTATAAGTATTTGTGGTACTGTCTCATCAAATATAATCACTTGAGTCTCACAGCACTCTGGTAGAAAAATTACTCAGGAACTTTTTTTCCTTTACTAGAGATTGAAAAACCCTGTATTTATTACTTTTAGATTTCAATCAGTTGAGTTCAGCTCATGACTACAAATTGTCCCAGTTATTTAAAGTTTTGATCCATATTACAAAGGCTTGCCCAATTCATTGTAGGTAGCAACTGAATGAAGCAAACTAATAGTCTGTCCAAATACGAATGTCTGAAAGATGTCTGTGTCTCATTTGAATATGAAGCTTTTGTTAATCGTTGTCCTCTCATTGTGTTGTGAAATGTGCCTCCTCCTTAAAATTATCTGGAAGATAGTTATAAAATTTCCTTGAGCTTGACCTACTGAACATTTGCCAGAATTTCTGTGGAGTAAGCGTGTAGGAATCCATTTTGTTTTTAATCCCCAGTTATTCTACTATAAAGATGATTGCATGAACCCCGAGCATAACCTGTAGTTTTCTCCATTTTATTTCTAGTTAAAGCCAGTTCCTTGCTCTGCAGCTGTAGTCAACCTGTTTCTGACTTTTCTTACAATTAACCTACTTCTCCTTAAAGAGAACCCCCTTTAATATGTCTGTTAGAAAGGAGCCCTCAAGCATATACCCTTATGGAATAGTAAGCTCTAAATTGCTATTTCTCATTTCCTAAATATGAATATCATTATAGCAAAAGCTTTAAAACAATATATTAAACCATGTCCATTTTTCATAGTAACTATTCTCATTTTTACATTGGAATTTTAGACCTCAGATATTATTTTTATGGAGAAAATTCTTAAATGGAACTTTGTTACCACTTAAAGATAGATGTATTTTTTTGTTCTCATATGATCCATTTAAACTCACCATCAAAGTGAACTATGGACTCATTTTGGGAAGAAAGTATATCCCATAGACCATAATTCCCCAAGACCTTTATTTATTTGATTTCTGCTCCCTGGGATCACGGCCTCATGACATGCAATTCTCAGTTCTGTGAGCCTCCCAGGAAATAGCATTCATAAAAATCATTTCACAGCAGACTTCAATGCCAACCCAATAATAAAATATTCCAGCACATTCTCACACTGAAGGCAGCCACGGACAGCCACTGCTCTTTTATTTTTATGTTGAAAAGACATCTTTTGGTAAAGACATCAAAGATGTCTGCAGAGCAGACTACATAGCAACCTCCTTTTAATAGAGGTGTCCTCTATTAATGTCAAACTCCAGTATAATCTAATTGGCACCTTAATAATTCCAGCTACTAGAGATTTAAAGATACCGTCAATACACAAATCCCTGTAATTCCTTTGTTTCAAATGAGGAAGTAATTTTGAATATAAAACTGGAGGGAATTCACACATAAAATGTAAGTGGATCTTTAAAGCACCTGGTTCTTCACTTCTCTCAAAGCTAACCATGAAATCATCCCTCTTGTTGTCCTCGGGGGACAAAAAGTCCTCTGCTTCGCTTGGTCTCTGTTGAGTCTCTTTCCACCATGGATTCTCTATACCTTAAAGCCCTTTAATTCCTTGCTCTCCCACAATCCCACCTTATTCTCCTTAGCTCTGAGTGTGGTGTCATCCATTGGGTGCCATCAAATTTCACTTTCTTTGGGACAAAGAGGGAAAAGCTGTTCTGATTCAGAGAAGAGCCTCTACAATATATTGAGATTTTTGCAAATAGACTTCTTTTTGGCATATCTCCTGTGCTTTACAATATGAATTACAAACAAATACGCAAAAAACCAGGGTCCCTTTCTGTGACTTCATAATGTTAAGTAAGTTTGCTTCGCCGTGTTTAAGTGAGATGCCAGGGGCTGGATATTTAAGAACACATTTGTCAAATTGTTTGCACGTATAACCTGAATTTACTGTATAACTTCTAGTAAATTGCTCAACTTATTCATTCTGTGTTTATCAACACAGTGGTAGTGACAAATAGAAAACTACTAAACATTTTGCTGTGTTTGCAGGAATTGATAGGAAAGCTAATCTGACAAATTAAGGTAAATGAGGGCTTTATCAAATATGTAACTTTGAGCTACACTAAGCAGCTTCAGCACAGTGGAAAGACACATGTACCATGCATTACAGTTTCTGCTCTTTTACACTAACTGTTTGGTACATTTGGACACAGGGCAAAGCCTTTCTAGGCAGTGGTTTCCTTATCTGCAAAATGAGCAGATTTGAGTAATAGTTTCCATGATGCTTATAGATTCAAGATTCTGATTTGAAACTCAAAAAATAATTCCTCCTGATGACTTCTCTTAATACTTCCTTTTTAACTCTAAAGTTAATCAAGTTTTCATTCCTCTCTGATTGTTCACATATGACCCAAATCTTAAAATAGTAATAAATCAAATTTAAACTCAATTCCAGAGGTTTGATATCATCCATACCTGCCTAGAATCTGGTGATTGATTTTTATGATCCTTCATCTCTCTAAGCATTTTTGCAAAAGACTGAGTAAATTGGATGTACATCCATTCAATCATTTAAGAACATTTATTGACTCCTGGTATCTTTTATTTCTATTTCTTTTTCCCTAAAACATTTAAAAGCAAGTTGCAATCAACATGACACTTCACCTCAGAATATATCAGTGGATATCACCTAAAACTAGCACCTTCTGGTATAACAACAACACTATGGTCACACCTAAGAAAAAGCAACAATAATTCAAAAGTATCTTCTAATACATGTACTACACTTACATTTCTCCTGTTATTCCCAAAATGACTTTTATAGTTGGGTTGTTTTTCATTCTGGAATCCAGTCAAGATTCACAAATTGCATTTGACTGTTATGTTTCTTCATTTTCTTTAAATCTAGAACAGTGGTCATCAAATTATAATCCATGGGACACTCCTGCAGGGTTTGTCCTTGTTTCTCAATATAAGCAGGATTTTCACATTTTTGAAGAGTTGTAAAACCAAACAACAAACAAACAAAAGCGAAGAATACCAGAGAGCTTATATGACCTACAGAGCATGAAACATTTGCTATCTGCCCTTTACAGAAAGTACAGTTTCCTGACTCCTTTCTGATCTAAAATTGCTGATTCCACGAATAATGTACAGTTTTGTACACAAAAGTTACTTAAATGTATCATTCTTTATGTGTAGTTATATAATAACTTGATTTAGTTAAGCCAGTTTCTTATTGATTATAATCAATTAAAGGACTTTAATTTTTTCATCCATTTTCATCAAATTTAATTTTTGAATATTTAAAACATTTATGAGATTCAAAAGACAAACAATATGAAAAATTTATTCTCAAATAAATTTCCATTGGTATCACGGTACCCCCAGTGCACCCTTAGATAAACCTATTCATTTGTTTCTGATTTATCTTTATATATTTCTTTTTACCAAGAAAAAAGACCATCACACTATATACCCTTTTGCATCTTGCTTTTTTAACTTATCTGTGCATCTGTAAATCAATTAGTATCATAAGGAACTTTTTTAGTTTTGTTTGTTGGTTTAAGGACTACATGGTGTTATGCTGTATGGATACAACATAGATTACTCATCAGTCTCCTTTGCACATGTTATTTATTTATTTATTTATTTTGGTATGTGAATGTCTAGTTGTTCCAAAACCATTTCTTGAAATGTTGAAAAGATTATCTTTGTTCCATTATACTGCCTTTTTCCCTTGGTCAAAGATCAGTTGATTATATTGATATGGGTCTATTCCAGGGCTCATTATTCTGTTCCACTCACCTATTTTTCTTTTGTTTTGCCAATTCAACATTGTAGCTTTATACTAAGTCCTGAGGTCAGGTGGTGTCAGTTCTCTGACTGTTCTTCTCCTTCAGTATTGAGCTGGCTATTCTGGGACTTTTGCCTCTCCATATAAACTTTAGAATCAGTTTGTCTATACCCACAAAGTAACTAGTTGAGATTTTGGTTGAGGTTGCCTTGAATCTATAGATCAAATTGGAAAGAACTAATATGTTAACAGTATTGAGTCTCCCTATCCATGAACATGAGCTATCTCTCCATTTATTTAGTTCTTCTTTTATAACTTTCATCAGAGTTTTGTAGTTTTTCTCATATAGATCTTGCAGATATTTTGCTAAATTCATACCTAAGTATGTTACTTTGGGGGGTGCTGATGTAAGCGGTATTGTTTTTAATTTCAAATTCTGCTTCTCCACTGCTGGCATATAAGAAAGCAATTGCTTTTGGTATGTTAACCTTGAATCCTGAAACCTTGCTATAATCACTGATTAGTTCCAGAATTTGTCCATTCTTACAGATTTTCTACAAAGGTGATTATGTCACCTGCAAACAAAAATAGTTTTATGTCTTCTGTCTCAATATCCATACCTTTTATTTCTTTTTCTTGTCTAATTGCATTAGCTAGGACTTCCAGTGTGATATTAAATAGCAGTGATGAAAGGGACATCCTTGTCTCGTTCCTGATCTTAGCAGGAAAGCTTCAAGTTTCTTACAATTAAGTATGTAGGGTTTTGTGAATGTATTAGATTAAGATGAGGAAGTTGCCCTCCATTCCTAGTTTGCCAAGAGTTTTTATCATGAATGGGTGTTGGATTTTGTCAAATGTGTTTTCTGCACCTATTGAGATAATTATATTTTTCTTTCACCTGTTGATGTGACGGATTACATCAGTTGATGTTTGAATGTTGAATCAGCCTTACATGTTTGGGATAAATCCTACTTGGTCATGGTGTATAATGCTTTTTACATCTTGTTGGATTTGATTTACTGAAATCTTGTTAAGGATTTTTGCATCTGTGTTCATGAGAGATATTGGTCTGTAGTTTTCTTTTCTTGTAATGGCTTTGTCTGGCTTTGTTATTAGGGTAATGCTAACTCATGGGATGAGTTAGGGAGTATGCCCTCTGCATCTATCTTCTGGAAGAGATTGTAGAGAATTGGTATAATTTCTTCCTTAAGTATTTGGTAGAATTCACCAGTAAACTCATCTGGGTCTGTTGCTTTCTATTTTAAAAAGTTATTTGTTATTAATTCAATGTAATTAATAGCTGTGGGCCTATTCAGATTGTATGTTTCTTCTTGAATGAGTGTTGGCAGATTGTATCTTTCAAGGTATTGATCCATTTCATCTAGGTTATCAAATTTGTGGTCATAAAGTTGTCCATCAGATTCATTTAATACTGTTTTAATGGCCATGGAAACTATAGTGATGTCTCCTCTTTCATTTCTAATATTAATAATTTGTGTTTTCTCTCTTTTTTTTCTTAGCCTAGCTAAAACCTTACCAATTTTATTGAGCTTTTCAAAGAACCAGTTTTTGGCTTCATTGATTTTTCCCTATGATTTACTCTTTTTAGTGTCATTGATTTCTGCTCTAATCTTAATATTTTTTTCTTTCTGCTTAGTTTGATTTAATTTGTGCCTCTTTTTCTAATTCCCTAAGATAGAAACTTAAATTATTGATTTTAGATCTTTCTTCTTTTCTAATACAATGCTATAAATTTCCTTTCAAGTAGTGCTTTTGCTGCGTCTCAAAAATTTTGAAAAGTTGTGTTTTCATTTTCATTTAGTTCAAAATATTTTTAATTTTTCTGGAGATTTTTTTCTTAGACCCATGTGTTATTCAGAAATATACTGCTTTATCTCTTTGTATTGGGGGATTTTCTACCTATCTTTTTAAAGCTGTTAATTTCTAGTTTAATTCCACTGTGGTCTGAGAGCAGATGTATGATTTCTATTCTGTTAAACTTGTTAAGGTATGTTTTATGGCTTAGAATGTGGTCTGTCTTGGTGACTGTACCATGTGAGTTTGAGAATGTGTAATCTCCTGCTGTAGGATAAAGTAGTCAATAGATGTCAATTACACCCAGTTGTTTGAAAGTGCTGTTGAGTTCAACTCTGTCCTTACTTTCTGCCTGCTGAATCTATCCGTTTCTGATAGAGAGATATTAAAGTCTCCAACTATAATAGTGAATTCATCTATTTCTCCCTGCAACTTTCAGTTTTTACCCCACATACTGTAATGCTTAGCTGCCTCCTGGGTCTTATTGGACGACCAACTTTAGACAAATACCTGCAAAAAGAGACTTTAGCATTGACCCATGGTGATGGGGGAAAGGTGGAGGGAGGGAGATAAATGCTTTCAATGCTTGATGTTGCCAACGTTGTGATCTACCTGGAGGCAACCCTGCTGCTACCATTTCTTGTGTCCCTGGTTCCTCTGATCTGGTCGTCCATGCTTCCTCTCATACCTGCCCTAGATCTAAGCTGCTATGAGCACATAAGAGCAGAGACTCTGTACCTATTGCTACACCAAATCCATTGATAAATAGAGAATGACTCCCTTTTGCCCATCCCTCCCAACTCTTATTATTCAGTGGGGCAGAAATGGAGAGAATCTGCTCTCTTTCAGTCTTCTATTCATATACCTTACTGTTTTAGGGTGAACTCTGAGATCAGCCCTTCTACAGTCCATGTTTCTTCATTTTAAGCTGGGTGCATCAATAATGTGTTCTTAAGAAGTAGGAAGTAGTTAAACTTGTGCCTAAAGCCAGGTTTTCATTGGCATATGCTCTATGTATTGACTTCATCTGGGTTTTTCAAAACAAGGGGTGAACAACTGAAGTAGATTTTAAAATGAGGGATGTATGACTGGTCTTCTCAATTTAATTTTGGTTCAGTTCTTTGAATTAAAGTGACTGAGTCAAATGACATCGTAGCTAAGGAAAGATCCAAAGTACTCTGAGCTCCAGCCAAGGTGAATGATCTACAGATCCTAAGAACAGCCACTTCTCTGCCTTTGTTCACCTTCTGTTGTATCTAAAATATCCTTCTCCTGTCTTCTTGAAATACAAGGAAAAGATGCAAGCCTTCCAACCCCCACCATTTTTTCCCAGGGGGAGAGAACTCACACATAACTTTTTTCCTATACCATTTTCATGAAATTTTTGGCTTCCCCTTCAATTACATAAGTGCAGTTCTTATTTTCACCACTAGATTACTAAACCCAGAACTCACAGTATTTAGCTCTGAAACCTACTATTTAGATGACAATAAATAGTCTATGTAAATCCTCAATATGTACACAAATACACCATGCACATAAACTTTACCTACATTCCAGTCCTTTCCATAGGTTCAACAATAATGTTTATACTTAAGACTTGTAGGAAATAAATCTAAAATGTAAATAAAACTCCAGAGGGTAGGGAAAAGGATGAATGAATGGAATTGATTGTATGACTTGTTGGGGAAGTAAAACAGTAAAATTTATGCTTAACTAGGAAAAAACATACCAATAACCGACTTTCAAATATAGTTTTATTTATTTTGCAATATCAAACTCATTCACTTCTTTTCATTCACATGTCTATCAGAACACATATATTTGTGGTCTCTGTTTAAACTGCCAAAGCAAATCAGGTATAAGAAGTGTCCAAAGAATTTGAGACCAAAAATAATGCCAAATTCCTGGGAAGTTTTGAAATTCTCTGTATCACTATGAATATTTAGATGAAATCTCTCCTATAGTCAAGAACCTGTAAAAGGGCAAATGGTGTCCTAAGGGAATTCAGGCACCACAGACAGCTGATTATTGGTTCTAGTTTAGTAAACATGATGTGTACATATACTACCTGCCCTTTCTAGTACTAAAGATGGGGGTTATAAATATAATAAAACCCAATCTCAGCCCTGAGGAGTTCACAGTATGATCGGTTATAAAGGCATGTCCTTCCCCAAATGATGGTATGTTGTGCTAAGTCTGCAGAGGAAATCTGATCAATGCATTTGCAGAAAACAGAGGAAAGAAAGCTTAGTCCTAAAAGAAGAAGGAAGGGGCTATTTTCAGAGAGGAAAAGCCATTTGGAACATAAGCAGGACATTTTTGCCCATCAGAGAACAAAGAGAGGAGAATTCACGGCAAAGATTGCAGCATAGGCAAGGCAAGAAGGCATGGGATTGCATGGCATGTTCTGTAAACTGCTAGAAGTTCAGTGCGGTAAGGACCCACACTTCCCAGGTAGGAAAAACAAGAATCCAAAGGAAGCGTTCAGGGGCTTCCCTGGTGGCGCAGTGGTTGAGAGTCCGCCTGCCGATGCAGGGGACACGGGTTCGTGCCCCGGTCCGGGAGGATCCCACATGCCGCGGAGCGGCTGGGCCCGTGAGCCATGGCCGCTGAGCCTGCGCGTCCGGAGCCTGTGCTCCACAAGGGGAGAGGCCACAACAGTGAGAGGCCTGCGTACCGCAAAAAAAAAAAAAAAAAAGAGGAAGCGTTCAGTCTGATTGTAAATACTCATGATTTTCATGGCAAGGAGTGTGGACTTGATTCTGAGGCAGTAAATATTTATTCTTGGGGATACTTGGAGAGTGTAGACACAAAGTGTCTCTTTGAGACACTGGTTCTGGTTCACATATGAGACTCAGAACGAATTCAGCACTCAGGAGTCCAAATGATACAAAGACTACTCTTAAGATGGCTTCTAGAAGCAAGAGTCCTTAGGTGAATCTCACTATAACTCTAACACTCTGCAGGGAAATAGAGCACCCTCCCCTACACCCAGCTGGTCTTGCTCCAGTCCCTCCTTCAGTCCTCCACTCTCAAGTGCTCTCTTCCAGAATGGCTCTCCTAAGGAACCTGATCCAACTGAATATCCCTTGATAGCCATCCTGTAGTCACTTACTGACTCTGTTTGCTTCATCTTTGTTCCTTTGTCATTTTCATGTGTTTCTGTCGTGTCTCCCAACTGGGCCATAAGTGTTTCTGAATTTTACTGTTTCTGTTCACACAGTAAGCATTCAATAAATTCTCTTCACTGTCCGTTTGACGGGCAGACTATCTTATAAGAGAGACCTAAGAAATAGATAAGTCTAGGGATTTCAGAGAATGTATCATAAAAAAGGAAGCTCCATTAGCCAACAATTGGAAAAATTGAGCCCTGCTAGCTAAAAACTATTATGGCAACAGAGGGAAGACTAGAAAAGAAACTAGAGTATTAGAGAGTAGTCTGAGAAAGGAAGGAGAATTAATAAAGGCTCACTCTCTGAGAGATTGATCACATTGTGGCTATAGGGCTAGGAATCTAATTAATTGCTTTTGGGAATGTTGGACCACAACTTTCCAAACAATTACCTTGGAAGACATGTTTTATCACCAAGTAATTGTCCTTGATTTTTAAAATATTGTAAAAGTCCTTAATATGCCTTATAAACATTACCAGAATATTTTCAATAAAATCCCATTTTACCAAGCCATAAACTCCTTTCAGCCCCATAACTTACATCAGCACAGCCTGAATTCAGGAAGCCCCACCAAGATTTTGGTGACAGATTTCCATCACTTCAAAACAGAGGACCAGCTTGGAAAAGAGGCGAGTACCAATTCATTCCAAGAGAAAACTTGAAAGCTGAGACATGACAAGCTTGGCACACATCCTGGACTCTGGTTGCCTTGTGAGCAAACACAGCCTGGCATTCACCTGCATGGGAGGATAAGGAAGGTTACAGAAAGTGTTTTGAAATGTCCAGCGATGGGAGAAAATTGTCTCAAGTCCAAACAGCACTGCGATTTTTTTTTTAAACACCATTACTTACCTGCTGTTATATATTGAAGAAATTTGATTACAGTGTTTATTTATAAGCATAACAGTGTGTTTATAACCCAGAATAAATGATACAAATAGAAAAAATGGAAAATGGACACAAGTGGAAAAATAAGGACTGTCTTACCCTAATATGTTGCATGTCTTGCTCAGAGAAGTTGGACTAAGTTGTTGCTTTGGCAACATGAGAATTAAGTGTAAGTAATACCTCTCTAGAAACTGTCCTCCTTCTCAGTAACCAGTTATCTTCCAGCAGGGAGCTTTGCTTTCTCTTAGGCATTTATCTTGGGGAGGAGGTTAGAATAAGATCAATAATTTAATTTCCATGCATAGCAAGAGAAATAATAGGAGGGAGAAGATAAATGAGGAAGGACCCGCACAGTAAGGAAGGAGGGACTGGGCGAATTAAAGTCATGTACTTAGTTATTTGGTCTCAGGGAATGCCTATGTCACAAAAAGAGGGAGAAGAAAGCGAATCCAGAGAAAGATGGATTCAAGAGCTTAGAGACAGACCGCAAGAGAGGTTGGCACCAAAACTCTTCATGGGGAGAGTTTTTTTTGTTTTTGTGTTATTGTTGTTTTTAAGGAGAATTATGGACAAATAAACTCTATTTAGGTAGCTCTTTCATAAACACTCTCTTTTACAGTATTCTGTTTGTTTCCTTCATAGCAGTTATTGCAAGTAGCAAATAAATTATCCATTCTCTAGTTTACTTCTCTGTTTCCTGTTTTCTCACATGAACGTATCACTGAGAAGTGAGACCCTATCTTTTGTAGCATCTCTAGGATTCATCAAATAATATTGTTGAATGATTGAAAAAGTTAATGAATAAATGAATATTAGATGCTGCAGAGAGGTTGACAAGAATGAACTGGAGAAATGCTGTTGAGTAGGGTGTCATTTAGGCGGACCTGGTATAGGATAGCAGTTTCAGTACAGTTGTATACAACCTAAAATTGCAAGAAGAGTTCTTAAACTGGTTCTCAAAGCTGGCTTTGGATCACACATACCATGGAGTCTTTTGAAACATGTGCCGAGCCCATGCCAGCTCAGTACACAATTCCAGGGAAGCATCATTCACTCATCCACCGTATTGGATCCCCACCCATGCTGCTAAATCAGAAACTTTAAGAGTGAATCTTGTGTTATGGATCTGTGTTAAAATGAACATTTACCATTTGGTCTACGGAGAACAACTCCCCTTCTTCTGGAAATATTTCTTCAAAGCCATGCTTCTAGTGGGGTGGGGGAGAGGGGTGACTGGGAGTGTGTGATGCAATCCTAACCACAGGAGCAGAACAACATCTAGATGGACCAATCATAGGGCTTACCCCCCTTCTCCCTTCTCACCCCTCATCCCCCACCTGAGGTGATAGTGGCTGCTCTAAACATGGTCACATGACCAAAACCAAAAATCAGAGTCGTTTCTCAACATTTTTCAAACTCTTCCTAGAGAAAAAGAATGCTTGCCTCTCTGATTACATTTCTGTAAGGATGTGATCCAGAGGGTGCCCGTGGCCCTGGCCTTGACTGCATGGAGAATAATGAATAAGCTAAAAAAATGAAGCCATAACTCAGAAAGAAGCAGAAATAGGAGGAGATTCCCAGGGCATTTGGGTCCCTGGCTTAGAGCACTATTGCCCCAGCTTAGGTCCCTAGTCTTGGTTATTGAGTTTTCCCCCTGAGTCTCTGCTGCTCCAGTATTCTTCCCCCAAATCCTGTGTTTTGCTTAAATTAGTTCAAAATGAATTTTGTCACTTGTACCCAAGAGAACCCTAATACACATGGTTACGCTACCTTTAAATTTCAAAATAAAACTAGAGAATATCTTGGGTAATTATTTTCCCCAGCCTTGCATAGGCAGTTAAGAGAATTTAAATGTCAACTCAGAGGCTGCACTGAGAATAAGAGTGTTTTTACCCTACATTAGCTTTCTATACTTACTTTTGTTCTAACTCAGAACAAGCAGAGTTCCAAACTCCCATAAAGAATAAGAGGAGTGAGGAGATTAACGGCTGAACACACTCATTTTCTACATTTTGATATTTATTTGTTTAAATAACTGGCTAGATTCTGCAGCAGAATTATACTTTTCTGACTGTAACCCTTCACCCGCTGTACTCCAGAATTTCATTCTGAGGAAATAATTCACTACTGGTAGGCCAAAACACAAAGCGGTGTATTTATTATACAAGAGAAGAGATTTTGCAAGTGAAAATATGTTCCAGTTTAGTCTTTGTCCTTTTCCTTCTCTTTCTAATTTTTCTCCCCACTTCTAGACCTCCACTGTTTTCTCTTTTACATATGTAGAATGATGTGTTTCATAGTGTCAGTTGTACTCAGGGGGAGAAATTATGTAACAAAATGTGCTATTTTAAAACACAGGAAATGAGGTATAAATATGTAGTACTTGAGAACATTTTAGCAGACTTCTTGGGGTCTAAATACTCTAAGATAGGATTTATCTCCTCTGTAGATAGGGCTTAAACCTTGAACAGCGTTATTAGGTGTGGCCAACAGCTGTCCCTTCCTCCCACCCACAATCCTGTTTCATTGTTCCTTGCTAACAGAACTCTTTGGTCAAGCAGCGGTATGTAGAAGCCCAGCATAATCACGGTTGGCCTAAGCCAGCCATGATGAGCTCTTGCCTTTTTGCCAGTAATTGGTCTAAGAATGACCATGTGGCCCAGTTCTAGGCTAGATAAGACCTAAGGGGAAGACTGTCTAGGGCTTCCAAGAAAGACTCCTCTGATGAAAGGTGGCAGCCACACAGCAGGGAGAAGCTTTTTGTTCCTGTCCCTTCCCTCCCTTCCCTTCCCTTCCTGGAATTCATGTTAAGTGAACAGCTATCTTTATAGTGGTTATCTGTTATCAGTTATCTGCTGCTGAATGCATCTTAGCTGCTACGTTATGAAAAAGAATTGAAAGCACATTTACATTCATCACTTCTCATTGTGATAACAAGGGGTTGGGAATAATTAACAAATACTTTAAACATGGAAAAGCTAAGTTTTTCAGTAGAACATCATAAACTCTTCGTAGAGAAATTGTGTTGTAAGTCAAGACTATACAACTATAGGACAATAACATTTAAAGGTAGAACAAATTCCATGGATATGCATTAGCATATGGTATTTTTTTTTCTCTTTCTGACTTCACTGTGTATGACAGACTCTAGGTCCATCCACCTCCCTACAAATAACTCAACTTTGTTTCTTTTTATGGCTGAGTAATATTCCATCGTATATATGTGCCACATATATATGGAATCTTAAAAAAAAAATGGTACTGATGAACCTAGTGACAGGGCAGAAATAAAGACATAGGCATAGAGAATGGACTTGAGGACATGGGGTGGGGATGGGGAAGCTGGGGCGAAGTGAGAGTAGCATCGACATATATACACTACCAAATATAAGATAGTTACCTAGCAGGGAGCAGCTACATAGCACAGGGAGAGGGAGATCAGCTCAGTGCTTTGTGTCCACTTAGAGGGGTGGGATAGGGAGGGTGGGAGGGAGGCTCAAGAGAGAGGGGATATGGGGACATGTGTATGCATATGGCTGATTCACTTTGGTGTACAACAGAAACTAACACAGTATTGTGAAGCAGTTATACTCCAATAAAGATCTATTAAAAAATAATAAAAAATAAAGGTAGAACAAAGTAAGAATGTAACTTTACATATGCTAAAATACACATGGTCTGGTTTTATTTTACGCACCATTTCTCTCATGTACAACTTTAGCATTTACAGATATGATTAAAAACAGATTAACTGAACAGAATGGGTAATGGTCTTCAGCTGAGTATCAGAAAATTAAAACAGATTTGAGAACTCTTGTGCAACACTCTCGATTCAAATACATTGAATATGTCAGCAATTTTGTACTCTCACAACAAGAGATAAAAGAAGCAAAGATAAAGGGATGCACAAAATAGAAAAGTCTTTGGGGATAGCAAGGCAATTAAGAGCAATATGGAAATAATCAAAACTTGGTCGACAGACGAAATAAGACCTTATGAAATAAAAATATGGGCCAACATTTGCAAAATGTTGCATGCCTTCAGATTACACATGTCTACAAAAGAAATCAAGGGTTAGATTCGATGAGCAGATATGAAACGTTAGCAGTGGATGAAATGCAAAAGATTTCCTAGGGTTGAACGTAGACAGGCAGTTTAAAGACACCAGCTGAGTTCTGAGGATTGAAGCAGTGTTTCTCAATCTTTCATCATGAGAGACATAGCAATATGTGAATAGAAAACATGCAAAAGTCAAACAAACAGAGAGCTTGTTTTATTTATTGTGAGCAATTCTGTTTCAAATCAGTCTTGAGATATTCAGGAAGTAGGCTTATGTTTTTATTTTGTCAGATTATTTTTTCCTGAGTTAATAAGTGTTAAAAGGTACACATAATGAATGCACCCAGTATCCTAGCATGGACTATACAGAACTGCCATTCTGAGTGTGGGCACCAACTGTGGATTAATAAAACCAAGACACTCACATCAGGCGATCCTGCGCTTCTCTGGAGACTTCCCTGGGAGAAAAATAAGAACCGCAGACATAGATAACATGGGGTTTAAACTATCAGTCAATGAAGATCTCATGAAGATGAGAATGCAGCCAACAGATGTGACCCAAGCCGCACCAGACAGAGGGGAATCATAGCGAGGCAGACAAAATGCTGTGTCTCTGTCTGGATTATATGTGATGGGTTGGAAACTGACATATTACAATCCTGATTTCAATGCAGCAGCTGTCATCTTGCTGATCCACTTGCGTATTTCTCTCAGGTCATTCAGCCTCCTTTTGTGGTTCTTTAAATGTGGCAGTATCCTAAAAAGATTATTTTAATCATATCAAAGACTTTTGAACTTTAAATAGTAATGCCACAAAGGAGAGGCAGAGCTGGGACATCTATTGCTAATTTGTTTCATTGCTTTTACATCTGCTGCTTTCCTATACCCAGGCATACCTCCTCTGTTTGCCGCTTTGATTAAGGGACATCTAAATGCTTTATATGCTCCCCCCCCCATATTATAAATCGCACCTTTTTTCTTTGGTTAGAAATTTTGAGGCCAGATACAGACAGTGAGTTCTAGCAAAAACAAGTTCCTGCTAGTCTATTTAGAGAGGTGTTTCCTTAGAGTCCTCTCAACAAATGTGAAAATCCCATTTGGAGCCTGGTAACTATGCCTGGTCTTTTTTACACGTCAAGCGTAGCCACCAGATAGAGGATCTGCTAATTAGCCACTTTTAGAGTCTACCCATAAGTTGGCAGACAAAACATCTGGAACTTTCAGGGTCATATGAATAAATCACCATTCTCATTAGTGTTCACAAATGGAAGGGAAAAGGTCTCCAAGTAAAGCAATGTTTCAAACCCAAGGAAACTTCCACAACCACAGAGTACCGTTCCAGAAGAAAATTAGCAACAAAGACCTTTTTGGCTTTCAAAGATTTCCAAACATACTGGACATGAAGTTGGAAAGCATCTGATGAGGTTACAATCCAGCTGAGAAACAGGAGAAGTAGAGATGTCATCCCTTTTCCTATTTCCAGAAACTGTGAATGGAATAGACAAGAATGCTGTGAATGGCAAAGATACCCAAGGTGCAATGGTTGGTGGAAACTCTTCTTGTCTATTCACTGCATAGGCACGAAAGGAAGGATTAAGAGTGTGACAAAAGGAAGCCAGACTCAAGGGACCTCTTCTGTCGCAGCTTTGGTTATTCATTAGCCACCATCAGGACAGGTCACTTGAGAGCTTCATCTCTAAAATAAGAGATTGGGTTAAATGGCCTTTAAAGTCCTGCCCTCTGACAAGCATACACGTGCCCAACATCTACCTCTGAAAGGGAAACAAACGGATACTGAGAACAGAAAAGAACATCAACTCCGTAACATTCTCCCTTTGGTTAAGGGCTTCTCATCTTTGCTTTCCTACATCTAAACCTTGAAAGCTCAGGATGCACATTTCAAGGGTGAGAATTAGGAATAGGAAAGCCTCTCGTAAGGCTAGGCACTTGAACGAAGTAAATAGATAAGAAAACAGGAACCACAGAGTCATGTGAAGGACTAGAATCCATTGTGGATAAAGTGCCTTTAGGGAAATGGGACTTTATACTGTCATATTCTTAGGAACAATTAATACTTTCTTCAAAAACATGAGTCATCCTCTTCTCATCCACATAACCCCAAATCTAGGAAGTGAGCTGCTGTGGGCCACAGTATCCTGACCAACAGGGATGGGAGAGCAACTGGGTTCCTGGGAAATGTGGGACTCGAGTCTCCTAGAAGGGCTGGATACAGTGCAGACTGGCACACTAAAAAAATAGTTAATATTTAGCAAGTACTTGCATAGCAATTCCTTTGTGCTAGGTACTAATATATACACTTGATATATATTGACTAGTTTAATCCTCTCAACAGTACCATAAAGTAGGTGCTATTATTACCCTCTTACACATGTGGACACTGCCCAAGGTCACACAGCTTGTAGTGGTTACCTAATGTTACATAACAAATCGCCTGAAACTTAATGACTGAAAACAACAATAATAATTTATTTATGTATTTCACAGTTTCTGTGGTTCAAGTGTTCAAGGACTATTGGGGTGATTCTGAGTCAGGGTCTTTCATAAGATGTCAGATAGCACCTGGAGCTGTGGTCATCTGAATGTTTGATGGGGACTTTAGGATCCACTTTCAAAGTGACTTATTCTCATGCCTTGCAAGTTGGTGCTGGCTCTTAGAGAGAGAGGTGTCAGTTCCTCCTCACATGGGCTCTCCACAAGATGCATGAATGTTCTCATGTCACCCCACTGGCTTCCACCAAAGGAAGTGATTCAAGAAGGCAAGGCAGAAGTTGCAGTGCCCTGATGTAGCCTCAGACGTCACATGCTGTCCCTTTTGCCATATTCCACTGGTCATACAAATCAACCTTCCTTCATCTTGGAAGGAGGCCATATATGGGCCTGAATACCAGCCAAGTGAGTATCAGTATGTGCCGTCTTGGAAGCTGCCTACCGCACAGCTAATAAGTGATACAGGTGGTGTTCCAACCCAGACATCGGGCCTGGCAGTCCATGTTCCCCCCCACTATGCGAGGCTGCTCTTGGTTGGAGAGCATGCCCTTCTCAGTGAGGATGAGGAAAAGAGGAGGAGGCACAAGGGAGGCCATACTAGGAACTTAGTTAAGCCCTGGATGAAAAGTTTAAATTTTATTTTTTCCCGTTGGACACAGAAGAAAAGTCCTATTCAAGGGGCTTCCCTGGTGGCGCAGTGGTTAAGAATCCGCCTGCCAATACAGGACACACGGGTTCGATCCCTGGTCCGGGAAGATCCCACATGCCATGGAGTAACTAAGCCCGTGTGCCACAACTACTGAGCCCACGTACAGCTACTGAAGCCCACGTGCCTAGAGCCGGTGCTCTGCAACAAGAGAAGCCACCGCAATGAGAAGCCCGCGCACCACAAAGAAGAGTAGCCCCTGCTCGCCGCAACTAGAGAAAGCCCGGGCGCAGCAGTGAAGGCCCAGAACAGCCAAAACTAACTAACTAACTAACTAAATAAATAAATAAGTAATCCTATTCAAGATTTAGTTTTATGTGTATAATTCCCTCTAATTTCCTTCCATGAAGTCACATTTGTAGTAGCTGCAAAATCCCACTGGGAGAATTTAGACTTGGAGTTCTGAAAGCTGAACAGCCCTGAAGCAGTAGAGATCCCACGTGGAGCTGCTCAGCAGGGGAGGCTCGGTACCAGGTGGCAAGGAGGAGCAGTGGAAGTAGCCTGGGCTGGCTCCTTTCCCACAATGTGCTGGGAATAACAGGAGGAGGGACAGGAGAGATTTTGCTTATAGTATTTGTGTTAGGGTTGTTCTGTGGCAGACATAGGTTACAATGTAGGAGAGCCTGCAATGATGGAGTACTGTCTTCTACTACAAATAAGAACCTAGGCACTGAATTCTTCAAATTTGCATGTGAATATGCAAAAATGCCCCCCAAAGAGGCAAAGCCAAAGAAAAAGTGGTGATTCTGATAAGCAACCTTGGCTATTAACAGGTAATTAATTTCAATATTGAGAAATTAACAAATAAAGCTGAAAGTTAATCGTATTCGCATTCAGTCCTCTTACAATTTGGCTTTGGGTTTCTCGGGGATTTTTATGTAGAAATGTGGCAAGGCTTTCTTAGACACTGACAATTCCTGGTTAAACGGCAATTCATAGAAGAAAAAACACAAATAGCTAATAAACACATGAAAATTTTGCTCACACTTGGTAATAATCAGATAACTACAAATTGAAACATAATATCCCATTTTCCACTTATCACATCTGCAAATTTTTTAGATTTTAATAATATCCAATAGTGGCAAAGATCTAGGGAATAGGCACACTAATACACTGTTAGTGGACATGTAAATTAGGGCAGCATTTGGGATGAGAATTTGATAGTATTTCTCACAATTCTACTCCAAAGTTTAATCCTAGAGAAATACTTCCACTTGTTCCTAAAGAGGTACATACAAGAAAGTGCATTACAAAACAGTGCAAAAGAGTGAACAATCGGAAACCCAATTTTTCATCTGTAAAGGCCTGGTTAAAAATCGTTATACTACATCCATAGTATAGAATATTACCCAGTAGCTTAAAGGAGCTTGGAAGATCCATGTAAACTGACATGAAAAGTTTTCCAGGCCCTACTGTTAAATGAAAAAGGCAAGAATCCTATTTATGCAAAAATAATAACAAAACATAATATATTGTATAGGTGTATATCTATAAATAAATCCATAGGAAAAGTTCTCTCCCCTGAAGAATGGAGTAAGATTGGTTGGGGATGAGAGAGAATATAAGGCAGAGAGAGCAGGCTATGAAAAGGAAAACTACAATTTTTTTCCATCAGGAGTTTATTCGTGTATTACTTGTGTAAAAAAAAATAGTGTTTTAATCATAAAGGCATTCTAGACCAAGTACTCAGTGCACAGAAACATTCTATATGTATATACAGTAATGCTCTTGTTGCACCCCCATTCTCAGAAAATCAAGCCTCCCTTGTCTGAAACTCTAAACAATAGTGGACCAGGTGTCTGAAAGAAGAAGAGAAATGAACCCATTTGTCTTTGTTGTCTGTTGTTAGTTTTTAGCCTGACCTTCTTATGGTTTCCATCCTTTTTATGATCATTGTTTCTTTCTCAACTCATATAAAAGGTCAAAAACATAAACCATCAGTTGAACTAGAAAATTGGATATGAAAAGATGGCTTCACAAAAAGGCAGGTTCTACATTTGAGGCACACTGACGTTTCCAGGTGAATATTGCAAATAAAAATAGATCAACAATTCATGGATTTTTGAAGCCTGAGAAATAGATATCATACCACCCAAAGCTCAGTGGATACTCTTAACCTTCTCTCCAGATCTGTCTATATAACTACAGTGTAAGTTATCTACTATATGTAAATGGTACCCATAGTTTCATTATTCCTCACACCTTTGTCCCCTGTAGCAAGAAGCTTTCATCCCTACTTTTTGTTATCAGGACTTCCATCCTGGCTGTCTTCTCCACTAGACAGCAGATAGCTTGAGGGTTAGTGTGTCTGGTTCTCTTCTGCAACTATCATGGTACAGTGTCTTAGCTCAGCGATCAGCCAATAGATGGTTCTTAAAAATTACTGCTCATTGGGTTATTCAACTGATAAATAAATGCTATGTATTAAATCTATAAGAGGAATTTCTATTCTTGTTGATTATTACATGTTATGAAAGAAAGCATGTAAAACACCGCAATACAATTCCAAATATGATAACTTTGGAGCAGGATTTGGAAGAACTGTAGAATAGAGTCTGAGAGGTATAGTGGAAACATTTGGGCACTGTAGCTCTTCCAGGCCAGAACTGTCTCTTCCGTCTCTGTGTTTCTTAACACCCAACACAGTGCCTGGTGACCTAGTACCTAGTGGGTTCTCAATACATATTGCTGAATAATGATTAAAGCAGGAAGCAGGCCTGGGCTTTGGAGGCAGACAATCCTATAGTTGAATCCTGGCCTGATAAGTTTCACCCGTGACCTTAAATATTCTTTATACCCTCCTTTTAAACTTGAAATTAAAAATTCCATAATCATCAGGTTGCCGTGAAGATTAAATAGGTAAACTGTCCATGGTAGTGCCTGGTTCTTGAGGAACAGTATTTACCTGCCTTCTCTCAACTACTAAGATAGAGGCCGAGTTTCACTTTTCTGACAGTCTAGGGGAAAAAAAAAAAAAAAAAGATGTTAGATTCAATCAAAGAATTTTAGAATTTGGCCACCACAAGCCATTTTCCATCATTTTAAGTGATATTAGTATGATGTAGATAAGATAACAGGTAATAGTTTTGAAGTCTTCACAGCCTTTTTCTCTGTACTCTCCTCTCCACCTCCCCAACCCTCCACCAGCTAAACAGACACTTCCTTTGTTCACTTGGCCTCACCCCTGTCTTCCGAGAGAGAAGCTGAATCTGTGAACTCAGGTTCTGCAGCTTGGGGTAGAGACTCAGGAGAGAAAGCAAACACTGGAGGAGCAAAGGAAGGGGTCAGGGTTGGTTCCTGGGAGACAAGGAACACCACAGGTAAAAGCAAAGAGTGGAAGGAGGAAACATACAAGTCTTTTCAGCTCACTTGGGAGGAGAGGTTTTAGTAGAGAAATGCTGGCGAGTGTTGGATAGAGAGAGTGCTTGCAGGCCCTTCTGGGTGCCTATAAAGTATGAAAGATTGGGAGTTAGAGGAAAGAAGAAGAGATTTTTTTAAACTGTTACGGTGAGTTATGAGGCCCATATCTTTAAATGTTCTTGGACAGATTTAGTAAAGATTACAATTAAGTTTAGTCACTTTGAGATGCTGGTCTATGCTTCTTTATGCATGGTACCGTGCAAAACTGGGGTCTCCTGTTGCCCCAGGCTTTATTCAAATTATAAAAAGAGTTCCTGGAAGACCATATTAGAGTTGCTCTTAACACAGAAATGAATAATGAAAAAGTCTACAACTAACACATAAAAGGTTACATGTGGTTAATTGTTTAAAGCATATCACACAGAATAAGTAGAGACTAGGACAAGGTGGTTCCATGTCCAAGGAAGAACCCAGTGTGGCACCTGCCAACAGGTCTGGGTGGACAGGGCTGGAATTTTCTTCCCAAAAGGACAGAGGATGCAGACGCACAGGGAGAAACTCACAGTCTTCCCTGTTGTAAGCAGGTAAAATACCGAAAAGAGATCAAGTTACATTGATCTTTACATCACTGTCAACCACTTGCTAAATGCAGGGTACCCTTTTAATGCAAAGCTTATTAAACTATAGCAAATATACAGAAAAGCATATGAGATCATTTCCTAGGGCTGTTTTAACAAATCACCACAAACTTGGTGGCTTAAAACAGAATTCTCTCAGAGTGCTGGAGGCTAAAAGTTCTGGATCTAGGTGTTGGACTAGCTACACGCCCTCAAGAGGCTCCGGGGGAGAATCCATTCCAAGCCTTTCTGCTAACTTCTGGTGGTTCCCGGCACTCCTTGGCTTATGGCCACATCGCTGCAATCTCTGTCTCCATCTCCACATTGCCTTCTCCTCTGTGGATCTGGGTTGTCGCCTGACCACTCCACTCTGCCTGTGTCATCACATTGCCTCCTCCTCTCCTGTCTCTCCTCTTGTGTCTCTTAGAAAGACCCTTGTCATTAAATTTAGGGCCCACCTACATAATGCACAATGATTTCTTCATCTCAAGATCTTTAACTTAATTACATCTGTAAAGACCCTTTTTCCAAATAAGTTAACATTTAAAGATTCTAGGATTTGATGTGGACATATATTTTGAAGGGCCAATGTTCAATACACTGAAGTGTCCATATCATAAGTATACAGCTTGATGAATTTTCCTAAAGTGAAATCACCATTCCCCAAATCAATAAATTAGCTGCATCCCAGCAGCCCTCTCCCGCCCCTTACCTTACCATCATTACCACCTGCCCCAAGGATATGCTAGATTTGCCTGTTTCAGAACTTTAGATTAAAAAAAAAAGCATCAGGGGCTTCCCTGGTGGTGCAGTGGTTAGGAATCTGCCTGCCAATGCAGGGGACACGGGTTCAATCCCTGGTCCGGGAAGATCCCACATGCTGCGGAGCAACTAAGCCCGTGCACCACAACTACTGAGCCTGCGCTCTAGAGCCCGCGTGCCACAACTACTGAGCCCACGTGCCTAGAGCCTGTGCTCCACAACAAGAGAAGCCACCGCAGTGAGAAGCCCAGGTACCACAACGAAGAGTAGCCCCTAGAGAAAGAGTACCACACTACGAAGAGTAGCCAACTAGAGAAAGCCCGCGTGCAGCAATGAAGAACCAACGCAGCCAAAAATAAATAAACAGAATTTTTTTAAAAAAAGAGAAGCATCACTATACACCCTCTTTTACTCTGTTGAGACATCACATTGTGAGATGTTCATCATTGTGAAATTCATGTAGTTGCAGCTCATTCAGTGTCACTGCTATGTGGTATCCCATTGTATAACAATACCACAGTTCATTTTTTGGTCTCATAAATGGACATTTGGGTTGTTTCTACTTTTTGGCTATTAATAATAATGCTGCTATAGTAGTACATGTCTTCTGGTGAATATATGTATGCATTTCTGTTGAGTATATACCCAAAAGTGAAATTGCTGGGTCATAGAGTATGTGTATGGTTTGCTTTAGTAGACACTACCCACCAATTTTCCAGAGTGGTTGTACTAGTGCAGCCTTTGAACTTAAATTTTCAGAATGATTAATGAATCTCTACCAAAGTCTCCAAAAGGGAGATTCTACAAACTCATTAGGAAACTCCTCTGAGGTTGAAGTAATCTGGAAGTTTCCAGTCTTTTCCTCAGAATTAGTGGAACTCACTTTTGCAGAAGTGGTTTGTTAAGTAAATAAATAGTCTATACAAGATGCTAGAGAGAATGCTTCACCCACTTAAAAAAATAATTGGGAAACCTTTTAACATCATTTATATACATATGCAGCCCGAGTGGGAGCGGTGCCCCCTGAATAGCACAGCGCCATTTACTTCATCACTCCAAGGTCTGTGCAGGGCCAGTGAGCTTGCTCAAAAGATACGCTGCAAGTTCCACAGCTGTGCTTTCTAGCCTCTTCTTTGATGGATACTTTTTCTCTAATGCTCTATATTAAACTAAGGAGGAAACACGGTCTCTTCCTTGGATTACAAAAGAACTCGTTTCATGAGTTTTAATCAACTTTGCTGAAGATTTAGTGGGGCCACAGGAAGGAGAACATTATGGAGGACATGGTTTTCCATTACTCATGCACTACTTCCGCCCCGATGAATCATGAAGTCCAGTACCTCTCCTCCTTGTATGCAAAGTAATTCAGTGCTCCCCAGCTTGTACCCACAAAACTGGATATCCAAACCTGTAACAGTATTCAGTAGAACAGGACCTTCTGTATACCTGGATCTAGACTCCATGGAGACACTTGGGATTATGAATATGGAAACTAGGTATAGGACCCTGGCCACAGAGAAGCAGAGCAGATGCAACATATATCAGTGCAGCATCCCTTGGCCCTGTGAAATTTCTTGTATGGTATGCGCATCTGCCATTAGCACTGGCTAATACCAGGTAGGGTTGTGAGAGATTTGAGAACTTTCTGTAAATGGGACCAGCATTACCATTCAGAAGGCTTTTATCCATTCTCTGCAATGAATGCTTCCATTTAAGAGGGTGTTTACAAACATTGGGCTCTCCTGGCTGCTGAACCTGATTCAGCAATGGCAAGGTCAGGTCATAGCATCATTTCCTGTAGGAAAAAAAAGCAGAGTCAGTGCCCAGAAGTCCCAGAGCTTGCACAATCTGGAAAACCTTTCACAGCGGAATTACTGTGTCAAATACAAGTCAGTTTCAAAATACATTCAATTTTGTCCAGTTTAGGAGTAGTTCAAAAGGAAGGGTGTACAGTGGGGGAAACCAGTACTGCAAAATCAGTTCTCTCGGTTTGGCTTCTGATTGTGAACCTCTAAATTAATTTCTAGAGCACCTCTAAATTAATTTCTAGATATAAAAGAATCAAATAAAATGTTTTTAAAGTACATTAATCTTCTAGAACATGGCAGATGTTGCCTGATACCCTCCCCAGGAATTTCTTTTTCTCCACTTTCCCCAACGATAATTTAAATTTCCCAGCCATATCATTTGGACGGGTTTAGCTCAGTGTTGTGCCATAAATGTTTAATAATGGGCTCACTGAGGTCAGAAAAAAGCCCTGATTTCTAGTGCTTGACTCTTTCTATGGTATAAATATTCCCACAGTGACCAATTTGAAGCTACCAAAGTGGTATCACTGGATGCAGAGTCGGTATGAGATGTGTAGTGGTACACCATTATATAGTATTTCGACCACACAGATTCAATAGACATAAATAGCCTCAAGAGCATAGATTATAATAAAATGATTAGGAAATGAGGAGTTTAGATTTTATTACCTGTTTTTAATGTAATTTAATTACAAGTTGTACAATTGAATTCTTATTGAGAACTGTGCTTAACAAACACATTGCAAATTTCCTGAAAATATACTGATTGGCTCTAGCAAATAGGTACTAACTAGCTCCAGCACATCCCTGGATTAACCCCGCTTTCAGCCAAAGGGGCGGGGGGTCTGATTTCCTTGGTCCAATCAACATTTCCTATTCCCCTAGCCCCAGTTTTAGAATGGGATAGTGATTCAGTCTAGGACAGTGACACAAAAAGAAGCATTGGTTGGGGGTCCCACAGAAGAAAACTATTCTCTCTTCCCTGCGAAGAAAGCCAATGGTGTGGTTTAAAGATGTGAGTTCTAGAACTGTTGTACTGTGAGAAATTCAACCTGAGGAGAAAGATGGCATATGATGGAGAACAGACTAGCCAGAATTGTAGAGAAATAGAGTCAGAGGTCTAAGAACATCATAACCATGCCTAAGTCAAATCATGATGGAAGTTCTTCCTCCAGTTATTTTAATTTCAGGAGCCAGTATATTATTCTCTTTTTCGTTTATGCCATTTGAGTTGGGTTTCATGTTACTGACAAAGAGTTCCAAGAGTTCCAAGAGATACATGGAAGATTTGATATATAAAAATAAAAATGCATCAATCCTTGTTACAGATATTTGTGGGTAGCACCCAAATAAATATAACAGATTGTGTTTCGGTATAATAAAAGAAGGTACTCCTCAGCTAAACTCTAAATTTTGGCCTTACCTGCACGCTCAGAGAGTAAGCCTAATTAAAAGTAAGTTAAAAGTATTTTCTAGAAATTATTTTTTTATAATATTTTAGGTGTAAATATAAATGGTATTTTTTTTTTGGTTGGTTGTTTTTTTAATTTTACTTATTTTATTTATTTATTTTTGGCTGTGTTAGCTCTTCATTTCTGTGCGAGGGCCTTCTCTAGTTGCGGCAAGTGGGGGCCACTCTTCATCGCAGTGCACGGGCCTCTCACTATTGCGGCCTCTCTTGTTGCGGAGCACAGGCTCCAGACGCGCAGGCAGTAATTGTGGCTCATGGGCCTAGTTGCTCCGTGGCATGTGGGATCTTCCCAAACCAGGTCTCGAACCCGTGTCCCCTGCATTGGCAGGCAGATTCTCAACCACTGCGCCACCAGGGAAGCCCTAAATGGTATTTTTAATTGAGCTTTTTATTTGATATAATTGCAGATTTACACAAAGTTATAAGAAATAATACAGAGAGATTCTAGGTACCTTTTCCCTAGTTTCCCCCAATATTAATATGTTTCAAAATAATAATACAATAGCACAACTAAGATACTGGTATTAACTCAATCCAGATGAAGAACAGTCCCATCACCACAAGATTCCCTTGTGGTACCCTTTTGTAGCTACATGTACACCCTCCTCTCCTCTCTCACTCCCTGACTCCTGGCAACCACTAATCTCTTCTCTGTTTAAATAAATTTGTAATTTCATGAATGTTATGTAAATGTAGTCCTACAGTATGTAGCCTTTTGAGATTCGCTTTTCTCATGCAGCATAACTCTGGAGATTTGTTTAAATTGTTGAGTGTATCAGTAGTTCATTTCCTTTTTATTGCTTAGTTATGTCCCATGGTATCAACTACCAGAGTTTGTTTAACTTTTCACCTGAAGGACAACTGGGTTGCTTACAAATTTTACTATTACAAATAAAGCTTCTAGGAACAATCATGTCCATATTTTTGTGTGAACATAAATTTTCATTTTCCCGAGGAAAATTCTCAGGAGTGTAATTGCTGGGTTGCATGATAGTTGTAGATTTTGTTTTACAAGAAACTAGCAAAACGTGTCTCAGAGTGGCTAGACCATTTTACATTCCAACCAGCAATGTATTTATGATCTTGTTTCTTCACATTCTTGACAGTATTTGGTGTTCTCACTATTTTTTTTTATTGTAGCCATTCTGATTGGTGAGTTTAAACTTGTTTCCCTAATGGCTAATTACACTGAAAATCTTTTCATGTGCTTATTTGCTATCTATTTATTCCCTTAAGTCAAATGTTGGTTCACGTCTTTTGCCCATTTTCTAATTGGACTTTTTTGGGGGTTTTGCCATTGAGTTTTGAGAGTTTTTTTTATATTTCCTAGATACCAATCTTCTGTCAGGCGTGTGGTTTGCAAATATTTCCCCCCAGTCAGTTGCTTGTCTTTACATCTTCCTGAAAAGGACTTTGGCAGAGCAAAATTTTTAATCTTGACGAAGTCCAATTTATCACTTTTTCCTTTTATGAATTGTGATTTGGCTGTCAAGTCTAAGAGCTCTTTGCCTAGCCCTAGAGTCTGAATATTTTCTCTCTTTTTATTTTTAAAGTTTTATAGTTTTACTTTTCACATTTCAGTTTATGGTCCATTTTGAGTTAACTTTTTACAAAATGTGAGATTTAGTCAATGTTTATTGTTTTGCCCATGAATGTCTACTTGCTTCAGCACCATTTGTTGAAAAGGCTATGTCGTATTTTTTAAAGCAATCATCTCTGCTGATCCTAGTACAAAATCTGGAAGTTTGCTCCTTTTCTACTAAGACCACATATAGTTAAATTGGTTGTGATTTGTTACTTTTCCTAAAAATGGAAAGCAATAAAAGTAATTTACTTTATTAAATTAATTTTAAATGTTAAAATTAATTTCTATGCAGGCATCAAAAATAATAAAGAGCCTATCATTAGACATCTAAATATTAAACCTGGATAAATCTTTTTATTTCTTTGTAAAATATGACTAGAGTAGCTATCACTGGTATGGTCTATCACAGTAATAGGACTGAGGTTTTTGTTTGTTTTTAATGTAACTCAGAGGAAAAAGTCTTATTCCTTCATGGTTACAGCACATACTTTCTTTAGCACACTACCTTGCCCAATATATGAAAACAATCTGCTAAGGGTAAGAGCCCAGGTGATTTCACCCTCTGTTAGAACACTTATTCCCCTTCATGTTTTCCTAGATCCTTGTCAGTTTCCCCCACTAGGCCGTACACTCCTTGTAATATCACCATCTCGCAGAGTACCACACATGCAATGAGCACTCGATAATATTTGCTGCGTGAATGAAATGTTGAACCAATCAGCAGTCCCCCAGGAGCTTATAATCTGTGATGAGGGGATACTGCAAGAATACAGACACTAGTGAAATATGAGAAAGGTTTCAGCTTTGGCAGGAATAGAGGCAGCAAGACCAAGACTTTTTGCCTAAGGATATAAGACTCTCCTACATGGTCCAGCCTATCTTTCAACTTTCACTCTGTCCTTTGGGGCCGAAACCCTGCTAGTAACTGTTGTATAGCTTGCTCTTCTTTCTTTTCTTTTTCAACATGTCCACTGGGTCTTAAGGGGCCATGTTTGTGACTCTGTTTGGACAAGATTCCGGCGTTTGTGGTGTCTAAAGGCCATCTTAATAGTATCCCAGTCTTTCCAGGTTCACTGTCTCAGAGAATGATGCTCACCAAGCGCAAGGCTGCCCAGCTTAGACACCCAAGAATCATCCTGATTCCAGCTCAGCCTGTTCCCCTTATCCATTCACTTAGCAGTGACCAACGCCTCAGATCTCTTCATGTCTCTCTGTTCCCACTGCTATACCCTAATCCAGTTAATCATTATTTCTCACTTGGGAAATAAATCGCCTCAGCTTTTTAATAGGCCTTGTATCCAGTTTTTCCTAACCTGCCACCTACCTAAATGTGTCTAAACCCAAAAACTGATTCACACTGATTATTCCCCTACTAAAAGTCCCTCTAATCCTTTCCATTGCCCTTAGGATGACATCCAGATTTCTCAGGATGGCCCTTGACATCTTCCCCCCGGCTCTCTCTCCAGACTCATTTTGCCTTGTCCCACCCCCCAGACACTTGAGCGCTAGGCTCTGGCCAAATGGAATTTCTTTTATACATGTCCCCTCATTTCTGGTCCTTTTCACAAACAATTTTCCTGCCAAGAATATACAGTACTTTCTACCTAAATCCTCTGCATCCTTTAGTGATTATGTTTAAAAATCACTGCCTGTAGAAAGTGTTCCCTGGCCTCCCTGACTAGATTAGATGACTCTGCTGGGTTCACCCGGCTCCCTGTACTTCTGCCATCATAACTCCTGCCATACTCTTTTAATCCTTTAGCATTCAGTCTGTTCCTCTTAAAGGACTGCAGAGTCTCTAAGGAGAAGCTCTTTGTCACTTTCTGAATGGGATCGCCAACATCTAGCCCAGCACAGGGCACCCTGTTGGCGCTCAGTAAATGCTGTTTGAATAAATGAATAGACAATCGTTACGTGAGGTGGACTATAATAGGAAAAAAAAAGAAATGTAGAAACCAGTCGGTAGACCTTTGCAATCATCAAAGAGAAAAAGCAATACAAGTCTGGAATAAATTTTGGCAGTGAGAAGACAGAGAAGGCTGTGGCCCTGGCAGACACTACGGAGGCAGAAGGTTACAGTGACTGGAGAGAGAGAAAGGGAGGGCTAGAGTAGTCAACTTTAGAATGCTGGCACACTTACAAAGAAAACAAGCACACACATGCACAATCTCAATGAAAAAAGGAGAATCAGGCTGCTTATTTTTAGAGTATATCAGGGTGAAATTCTGAAATAATTGCCACCATGTTTCTTTTTGGCATTTTTCTCCTTTTCTGGCTTCTTGTTTTTTTGAGCTCGCAGTAGAGGCAGTGGCCTCGAGTATCAAAGACCAAACTTACTAAGATATTTTTTACCTCAACACGTGGCTTTGCACATCAAGATTAGGCACCTTAGGGACTCAGCACAGAGTTCAGGCTATAACTAACCTGAAGGAATGTGAGACGACATAAGGACAGTTTTCTAACCCAAAAGGATATAAACATTCAGCCCTCCGTGAAGGGGAGAATCAGAAGGACATGCCCAGAGGTCAGAAGCTGGAGAGCCAGAGCTCTGCTGCTTCCTCCCCAAACTGGAGCCCCAGGGCAGAGGGTTTGATAAAGAACCCAAAGAAGTTTGTGTTTGGCCACCAGAGAATGGACTTGTGTCCTGCTCCTTCTTGGGTGAGGCTTAAGGTGGTAGTGAGACTCACATAAAAGCCTTCATTTCAGCAATCATGCTGGTCTTAATAGAGTAGCTTGTGGATGTTTCCAACAACACAAAACGTGAAAGTAATACAGCCGGGCTTCCCTAGTGGCACAGTGGTTAAGAATCCGCCTGCCAATGTAGGGGACACAGGTTCGAGCCCTGTCCGGGAAGGTCCCACATGCCGCGGAGCAACTAAGCCCGTGCGCCACAACTACTGAGCCTGCGCTGTAGAGCCTGCAAGCTACAACTGCTGAGCCCACATGCCACAACTACTGAAGCCCGCGTGCCTAGAGCCCCTGCTCTGCAACAAGAGAAGCCACTGCAATGAGAAGCGCACGTACCGCAACGGAAAGTAGCCCCCGCTCACTGCAACTAGAGGAAGCCCATGCACAGCAACGAAGACCCAACACAGCCAAAAATAAAAATAAATAAAATAAATAATTTTTTTTTAAAAAGAAGGTAATAGAGCAGATATCATATATAGATGCAGATACAGGGATAGACATAGAGATATCTGCAAGAAAGTAACAGAGAAGGGCTATGATAGCCACTCAGCCTGAGTTGTTCACTCACATAGTGGAAGTGGAAGAGTGTCTCATCTTTTCCTGTGTCCCCAAGAGGGACAAGGAAGTAGGTGAGTAGTTGGTAGACTTTGGAATCAAAAAAAAATTATAGTTAAGACAAGGAGGACACCAAAGGAATTGTGTGACTGAAGAAGAATGGTAGCCCGGAACAGATCAGCTATAGATGCCACAGAGATAAATGCCAATAACCTAAGAGCAAAGGAATATTTATATATCATTGGAAACCACTGCAATTGGATCCTAATGACTGGAACCATATATCTCTTCCATGGTGCAATATAGCCATCCTGGGCCTAAAGAGAAGGGAAGGAAAGGTGTAAGTGAGAGTATCTTGAATTGACTAGCATTTACCCAAAGGAACTAACAAAAATCTGAACATGGCATACTACACCTTGGTTTACTTATGTTTTTATTGGTGCCTGTGGGGCCAAAAGCTAATTTAAGTGCAACTATAGTGAAATTTTTCTATTACATTTTTGCATGCCTAAGTCACACAAGTTATGAAATTTGTCTATAATAGCAACAAAGATGGAGGATATGCAGGTGTGTATACTTCTAGAGAGAAAAAAATTGGTGATCTCACTTCTTACCATCTTAACAGATAACTTTTAATTTTAAATACTTGCCCATGTCCATATTTATGTATTTAAATATGCCATGTGAAAATTTAAACAGTATTATTTTTATTTTTCCCCCAAATTAGAAATATTATGAGGAATCAATTATTTCTTGCAAAAGTACCATTTAAAGAGCTGTAATTTTCAACTAAGTCCACCATGGTAATGACCAGATACTCATTATAGGTAAATCAGAGTATGTAATTGGTGTGATATTAAATTATTATAAAAGTATATATATGGTCATTATGTTACATATGTGTCACTGCATTATGTGGTTATTAGGTTACACGTGTATAATCTCACTATTCAATGGATATACATCATTATGTTTCATGTGGCATGGAATTAAATGGCCCTAGTATTTTAAACTTGGAATGTCTTTAGAGATGATCCAGCCCAATGCCATCATTATACAAATGAGGGAATTGAAGCCAAGAGAAGTTAAATAATTTACTTAGTCACACTGTCCATTAACATTGCAGCTAAAATGAGACCCCCCTGGCATAGCACTACTCTAATAATTTTAATTAATTTCAAGAATAATATGCTCCATAAATTGGTTTATCAGTAGAGACACCTTCAGCAGCAAATAACTGAAATAGAATTGAAAATGGTTTAAACAATAAGGAAAATGTATTATCTTGAATAATGTGGAACAGGAAGGTACAGTAATGCCAAGGTTAGTTAATTCTGTGATCAAAGGCCTGGATTTCTTCCCATCCCTCTGTTCTCCCATCCCTACTGTATCAGATTGTCTTCAGGCTGGCTCCCCTTGTGGTCCTGAGGACAGCTGTAGCAGTACCAGGCAACACACAGATGCCTCAAGATACAGTGCCACTATATCTTTTCCTAGAAGTGCCCCCAGAAAACTGACCTGCATTTCTCCTTGACAAGAACTGCATTCTGTGCTCACGGAATAGGACCACCTTGAGGGGCTCAGATTAATCAGGACACTACAGGAAAATAAATGCGTCCAGCTTCCCCTAATGCCCTTCGGGGGAAGGTGGCTTCCTGGAGGAATCAGGAGTCAAGTATAAAGGGAAAGAAGGAGGAATAATTGGAAGGCAACCGATAGTGTCTGTCATAACTGGCACGTTTCTGGGCGTAAATCAAAGTTGGCTATTAAAAATCCTTGATAGAGCAAAGAGGTATTTTATGAATATAAATTAATAATATTAATTATTAAGAAGGTGTTAAATAATAGTAAGCAATTTGGCCATCGCATGATCTAGTTGCTCTGGCCTCACTTTAGGGCATGGAATTGAGAGGTGCGGAGGATCAAGTTCTTACATGAACCAGACCCTGAATCTCCATTTACAAAAGGCTTTCTTTTGATAATTTTACGTTCAAATGATCCAGTGCAGAATTAGATGAAGGAGATGAATCATGAGATGGCTGTGGGTTACTTGAATAGATATTTTTATAATGATTACAGGCGCTCACAACACCACATTCTTGAAATTATATTGCCTTATGTTACAAAGAGCTTGTTCTTCCCATAATGGCATCTTGATAGAACGTGGGAGGGCTGAATAGCTCCCAGGGCATTAGCAAAGCAATGACATAAAATCATTGTTTTATTTTTTGTAGCTCCTCTAGATAGCTTGAGGGAAATTATGTGACTCCTCTATAAATGATGGGTAACTATGAATTCCAGAGAGATGAGGCAAGGGATTGCATGACATCATAAACTAAGACAGGACAGAGTCTGGGTCCTGTTTTATGCAGTCAGGGCCTTGCAGTCTATTTTCCTTGTATTTTGCAGATGCTTCCTCTGTGAGCTATGTAATTATTTTTTACCAAAGGAAGAAACATGTATCTTCCTTCCTTTTCACTTTTTTCATTTTCACACTACAACTGTGAGAAGTAAAAAGTCTTTTTAAATAGTTATTTCATGGAAATAATAACAAAACAGCAAATTGAGAGCTTAGGTATATACATACGCAAACCATTTAGGATTTTATTTCATTGCATGTTTTTTGCTTATTTAAAAACACCAAACTCATGTCTGTTCAGAGTGATTAACCACAACCTGAGCTTGACGGTTCCACATTCACTGTCAAGTGACCCTGAGTTAACAGCATCACCTCCCTAAACCTCAGTCTCCTGATCTGTAACATGGGTATAATCATACAACCTGATAGGAATATTTAAGGTTTGAAAAAATATTTGTAAGTCACTTACCCAGTAACTTGTGTATTACTGTTATTTTCTCATCCCTCATTATCATTATCATGGTAAGGATAATTTTAAAATTACACAAATGACATGCATTTTTAAAAGTTTTATATAAATGTTTTTCTGAGACGTTCTATAGCTTTCATAAAATTCTCAGACGCGTCTTTGACTTTTAACAAAAGTGTTAAGTGTTAGAGCAAACGTTGCGTATTAATCACCATATCCCCAAGAACCAGTAACTGATGTTAAATATGTTAAACAACTAAACTGGCTTACCTGAAACTACTTGCGTTTGAGGAAATATACGAGAATACTTCTCTTTTACGTCTTACTCAAATAAATGTAGAATCACAGATTTTCTTTATAGTTGTAGACATAAGTATATTTCTTTCAGCCAAATGTTTTGTAAGTAAAGTATGTTAAATGCTTCTTATAAATTATAGTATTTTTCAACATTTTCTGTTTTATGAAGGCCTGAAATGGAAAACTGCCAAGATAACATTGAAATGACAAGTGCACTGTTACCCAGCACACTGGCTGACTCTGGACGTGCCTCCTGTGCCCAGATCTAGACAGCTGGTTGTTTAGAAGTGGACAAAGCTTGCAGGGTCTACTTCACATCATTAATTACCTCTCCACCCCGATTGGCAAATTCACCTCACCCTTCACCCAGGAACAAATGAATGAGGTGGCAGGGTCTGAGTGGCTCCGTGGCCACAGCGGAAATGATGATGCCAAGCGTTGGTATTTTTACAGTCACTCAAGAATCTTACCTTTGTGCCGTTCGGGACTGGACATTTGGAAAGAAGAAAACAGGCAGTTTGCTTTCCTCAGGGTGACTGGAGGGAAATAATAGGCATACTTTATAAACTGTGAATTCTCAAGAACTGTGCCAAGGGTTAGTTTCCAGGTGACATGATTCTGTGAAGTTATTGTTATTACAGGATGAACATTAATCACCTTTACTTAAAATGGAGAACACCATGAGCTTACCTGTGATAGAGAAGCTACGGTTCTTTTGTACTTTTTCTAGACACTTATTGGAATTCATTTGAATGAATTAAGTAAATTCAACAAGATTGGTATGATTAATTTTAGGTGTCAACTTGACTGTGTCATAGGATGCCCAGATATTTGGCTAGACATTATTCTGGGTGTGTCTGGGAGGGTATTTCTGGAAGAGATTACGATTTGAATCAGTAGACTGAGTAAGGATCCCCCTTGCCAGTGTGGGTGGGCATCTTCCAATCCTTCAAGAGCCAGAATAGAGCAAAAAGGTGGAGGAAGGGAGACTTCACTCTCTGCCTGGCTGTTTAAGCTGGGACTTCAGTCTTCTCCTGTCCTCGGTCTGGGAATTAAACCATCAGCTTTCCTGGTCCTCAGGCTTTCACAGGTGGGCTGGAACTATACCACCTGCGTCCCTGGGTCTCCAGCTTGCAGACAGAAAACTGTGGAACTTCTCATCCTCCATAATCATGTAGCCAGTTTCTTATAATAAATATATTGGTTCTGTTTTTCTGGAGAACACTGACTAATACAATTGAGGTATTTATTATGTGTAATAGTTGCAGTATTTAATTTCATAATTAAGTGATAGTCTACTTTTAAAAGACAACTTTATTGTGTTTTTCTTAAGACAAAAATATACAGATTTACTGTGTAGAAAAATAAAGCTGCCTAAATTAAGGCACAAAGACAAAAGTAAAAATTACCCATAATCCCACTGTCCAGAGATTATTATTAACACATTGCTTTTAAACTCATATTGATACACATATATCTTTAAGTAAACAGAAATCTACCTAGATGCTCTCTTCAGAGGTAATTTTAAGTATTAACATATGTACAAAAAGGTGCACAATTCAAAGTAAAAATACCAAGTAGCCATCACCCATTTCAAGAAATATCCAGTATTCCAGAAGCCCCCCTCATGCCCACTCCCAGTTACCTCCCCTCCAGGGCTAATCCACAAAGTAACTTATATGAGCCTGAATTACTTGTGTGTCTTTGTTTGATATAATTAGAATCATACAATATGTATTCTTTATGTACCTGACTTTTTTTTGCTCAGTTATTTTGTGAGATTAGCCATGTTTTTGTGTAAGGTTGATTTATTTATTTTTATTGCTCTACAGGACTCTACTGTTATAGCTACTGTTTTTATTTTCTTATTGCTTTATTAAGCAATACATTTTTTTTTTTTTTTTTGCAGTACGCGGGCCTCTCACTGTTGTGGCCTCTCCCATTGTGGAGCACAGGCTCCGGACACGCAGGCTCAGTGGCCATGGCTCACGGGCTCAGCTGCTCCGCAGCATGTGGGATCTTCCTGGACCAGGGCACTAACCCGTGTCCCCTGCATCGACAGGCGGACTCTCAACCACTGCGCCACCAGGGAAGCCCAAGCAATACATATTTTTTATTGCTATATAGGATTCCATTGTATCTATTGTTTTTAACTGAACATTTTACATGATGACAGTATTCCTATAGCAATGAATATTCAACAAACATTTCTGAGCATTTATGTTCCATGCTCTGCATTAGATAATCATTTAAAACACACTTTTAACTTTGTGGAAATTTTTTCACTCCATGAATGGACTATTAAATTTGCTTTGAATGATACTTACCCATTGGGGGAAAAAAAGTATTTGATTCCATGTTTAGAACTGTAGGAAGGAATTTGTGCTTCAGTGAAAAACTATGCATTGTTTAGACCCTCAGCGTTATCTGATTTTGGTTCCACTGAAGCAATTTTACAGCTAATTGTAAATTGCGAATAGCTTACAGCAAAGAAAAATAATTCTTATCTATAGACATGCAAATTCTGTCCTGTAGAAAACAAATGACTTCCTTCTCCATACCTCCAAAAAGTTTTGCTTTCCATTTGCATGTATATTGCATTATTCCTGATTTATAAATGTATCTGTTCTTAAGTTTCTCTTTTGAGTCAGTTGTAACATCTGCCTGGTTCCCTTATTAATTAATAAATAGGAATAATTTTTAACACATGTTCATTTTATGTCTGTAGGACAGTCATAATTTTATCTTCTTCTGAAAATTCTCTTTCACAGAATTTTACAGTTTTCTTTAGTAATGAATAACCTAAGTGATGCTACACAAATGCCCAAAGTTCTTTTTTGAATTCTAAAGATAAAGTAACTGCCTGCCCAACCGAAGGTGAGGCACAGGGGATCTGTTTAACGTTGCCGGCTTAAATTTTTTTCCTATTTCATGGTCTATCATGGTTGGTTGAAATCAATTGGCGTACCTTCCACCTATCACCTGCAGAATTCAAACAAGTCATGCACTGAATTGTTCACTTCAGACATTTCACACTCTTTCTTATTTGATGCTCATTCCACTTCACATCATTGTATATTGATTACTCCCTGCCTCAGGAATTCAGTCTTAGGTTCTATCAGCCAGTCTCCATTACTATGAACGGGATTTCCTTGTTCTTCTTGGTTTCCGTCTAATAGACTCATTCTAGTCATGATTAGTTAATGACAGCCTTCTGCTCATGTTGAACCCTCCTTTATATCTGCCCCAGCACACAGCTTGGCACACAGTAACCATTCAACACTTATTTACAAATTGATGCATAAATAAATGTCACTATTGTTGCCAGTCTGTTTTTCTGAAACAAATTATTAGATATTGTTGTATAATGATTTCTAGAATATAGCAGTGAGGCTCTTGAGGAGCTCCTAAAGTAAATTTGTGAATGTTCACTTAATGAAACGAACACGTGTAAAAATCAAAATAATGTTAATATTGAAAGAAAAACCTAACCACAATCATTTTTAATTCAATATTTAAGAGTTTTAAAACCCAGGAACTACTTACATTCTGAAACTCTAATAGAAATATGGACACAGCATTGGTTTTTTCCTTCTCCTAAGTTTATTACTTTAAGAGAAGAAAAAAATCAAGGTGAGCTCAAAATCTTACCCTTCATTTTCCTGAGAGCTGAGTCTTTTAGACTGTAAGCTCCAAGGGACCATATGTTTCAGAATCATTGCTAAAAATATATATGTTTAGCACCATGCCCGGCATGGAATGAATGAATGAATTTAAATGTCCCATTCATACTTGTGTTTATATTTATAGGAAGTGTGTGTGTGTGTGTGTGTGTGAGAGAGACCGTATTATGGGAGGAGCACAGCTGCAGGACTTCTTCCTCTCTGAGGCCAAAGCATAGAAATAGAGGAATAATAATATGAAGTCAACCCTGAAGGCTCTATGCTCTGCCAAGGGGTGATGTTGACCCTTACTCTCTGAATCAGTGGCAAATCAAGAATTAAATTTACTTCTCCAATACAAAGGTCATGTTCATCCTGGATCCTTCTTTACTCCTCAGTGTCACATAGTAATTTTAGCTATAGACATCTTCTACAGCCGTGAGGACTTAATTAGAGGCAGGAGGTAGATGCAGGGGTATAGTTTACTTGGTTGCTCAATTTGAATTACAAAGCTAAAGAGGTATGGTCAGGTCAGTTGTCACTCAGATCAAAAAAGAAGTAAATCCCGGAGAACGCAACAGATATATTAAGAGTATTACTCAGCATGTCTGAGCAATTTGCAGGTGGGGGAATGGTCTGTATACGACAAGTCCGTGGGAGAGAGCCTTCCATAGGTACACTCCATGAGCAACAATTGGTGGCCTCCTGCAGGCGGTCAGAGCAACTCAGCCTTCAGCTTCAATTCCCAATTTCAAGAGAATGGATGGCCTTTTCCCTTCTTTATTATTGACAAGCAAATGTCTTAACTCCTCCCCGATCTTCACAAAGAAAGACCCTTGAGTGGCTTTAGAGACCTGACTTAAAAATCAACTCACAATGAAGTCAAAAGAATGAGGGAGTCAGTCCAGAGGGAAATCAGACCTTCTACTTGCTTCACTCTGATGTGTATGTTTGTGTATAAATACATCTACTTAGAGATCCTATCTCTGTGTTTCAGGCAAGCCTTTAACACCTGAACATGGCATCTTCCTTTATTGCTTTCTCCTGTATTGAGAATTTCTGATCTTTTGAGATAAAGTTATCAATAGCAAGAAAGTTAAATATTGGTATGTAAATATTCATACATAATCATGTCAAGGGCCAGATACTATATATATTTTTGGCTTTGCAGGCCATGCAGTTTCTACTGCTCAACTACTCGACTCTGCCATGATAGCATGAAAGCAACCATAGATAATGTTAGTGAAATGAGCATGGCTGTGTTCCAGTAAAACTTTATTCACAAAACAGTCAGTGGGCTAGATTTGGTTTGCCAACTCCTGAACAAGCAGGGTTTTGGAAATCAAGAAACTTGGTTTAGTAGACAGGTAGGTAAGTAGACATACAATTATGGAAATATATTAAATAGGTATGTTTCACCCTGTTATAAAGTGGCATAAGCCAATTTGATAGATATCAGTAGCTGTACAGGGGATAAGAAAAGTTTACCCCACTTCTCTCATCCCCTCTGTTATAATGAAAGTAAGTCTCTAAGTCTCTGACTGAATTCTCCTACACTTAGATTTATTAGCAAGTAGGCACAAAAGAAGTTAAGCAACTTTAATAAAGTCCACTCTCTATGTTCTTTTTGGTAGTCAAAACAAAACAAAACAAAAACAAAAAAACTTCATGAAAGCTTCGTGTTTAGCAAATGTGATAATTTTACAGTTGCAGGATGCTGATGCTGATATATTAGATTTCATATATCAAAAATCCTCTAAATCAGTACTGGGACAGAGGATTAATTGAAGATCAAGCCTGTGTGTGACCAATTGAGTTTTGGTTTTTTTTTTAATAAATTTATTTATTTATGGCTGTGTTGGGTCTTCGTTTCTGTGCGAGGGCTTTCTCTAGTTGCGACGAGCGGGGGCCACTCTTCATCGCTGTGCGGGGGCCCCTCACTGTCACGGCCTCTCTTGTTGCGGAGCACAGGTTCCAGACAGGCAGGCTCAGTGGTTGTGGCTCACAGGCCCAGTTGCTCCGCGGCATGTGGGATCTTCCCAGACCAGGGCTCGAACCCGTGTCCCCTGCATTGGCAGGCGGATTCTCAACCATTGCACCACCAGGGAAGCCCACCAACTGAGTTTTTAATTTCTGTTCATGCCTGGGGTGGGGAAAAGAGGGAGGGATGTGAAGGTGCTTCTACAAAACCTTAAATTCCACTAAAATCACCAAAACGAGCCTACTGCTGATATCTATTTTGCTAATTAACAATCCTAATTTCACCATAGATAGCCAATTCCTAATTTTCATTATGCATCTTTTCAAAATCTCTGCCATAAATCAGTTCTCAAGAGAGCTGAAGCACTTACAGTAACCACCTGTATAAAGTGGACCTACTGATTAAATGCCAGCTGACCACTCCTGTCCTGGGAATTTCTGAAGAGGATATATGACTACTTTTCAGGTGCAGATGGGAATTAACACACACATATTTATATGCCACTGTCAGACACCATGACTATCCCATTTCTAAAAAACTGGTTTGTTCTATATAGGATACTATATAGCTAGATGGGCTCTATCAGAGTTTACTCCCTGGCAGGAGGTTAAAGTACATCACAGAGGGCAGGCTGGGAATGAAAGAGGACCAAACCCAGGGAGGGGAGGTAATAAGGAGTATGGCAAAATCTGCCGAGATTTCAGGCAGGGTTGTGAAGGGGGTACAAAGGGTGATTCCAATCTAGAAGACAGGATCGTGGCTTGAGGTACACAGAATGGAGACGGTGAGGTGCCTTCTTATTCCGGGAAATCTGTCAATAGGAAGAATTTGGCAGGAACGTAGTGGGCCAGTAGGACCAGTGAAACAGGCAGCTGTATGAGAGACTCAGTGAGACAGGACATAAAGATGCTGTGTCCGTTACGGACAGAAAGGAGAGAAGCCAACATACAGAAGGGAGGGACAGGCACCCCTCCGTCAGGTGCAAAGCAGCTGTCGAACAACTGAAAAAAAATTATTCTTGGTATTTGGTCAGCTGCCTACTCAATGGTCCAGGAGAGGAGTAAAGAAACTTGCTCCAGCTTTGATTTTATATGAGCTGGACAACCAGTGTAAAATGGAAAAAGTATAAAATGACTACAGACTTTTAAAATAATTCATTCTGAGTTAAGAAGATTAAGAACAGAGGTTGTACCAAGTGAAATAGGAGTCTCAGTAGCTTTTCCTAGTTTATAAAGACATCTCCAAGTCTCCGTCTCTCCCGGGTTCCTTCAGATCTGTCTATGGTGTTAACTGTTCTGCTTAGCTCACATCCAAGGTAACTCAATGTTTGCGGAATAACCTTTCAAAGTGTGTTGACAGCAACAAGTGGCTCTGCCACTCCAAGAAGGGACCTAGTTGGTCAATGGGAATTGTACTACACAGTTTTCCTTGCACAGACCATCACCAAAACTGGGCAAACCCCAGTGCTCTCCAAGTATTGCAAGTTGTAGAAGGGATCCCAAAAGCACTCACTGCAAGTAGTATGCAATGAAGTAAAACTCAAGTGCATTAAAAAAAAAAAAAAAAAATGGGGACATTTCGTCGAAGGTAGTTATAGCTCTGCTTCAGCTAGGCATAAATACAAGTGCCCAAACACATGTGAAGTGAAGAGACCTTCAAACAAGCATTCTTGCAGTGATAACCTTTTAAAATAAACTTTTAGCGTTAAAACTTTCAAAACACAAAAATAGAAATTATAGTACAATAAACCCAGATGTTTCCAGGATCCAGATCCAACAGTTATTCAGGATCTTGTCACACTTACTTTGTGCATCCTTTTTATTTTCTTTTGCTGAAGTTAGTGACATGTTTTTGACACCAAAATTGGATTCAGTATTTGCCATTATTTAAAATTAGTTTTGTCTTTTTCTGAATGTCTCTTCCAAGGAAGTACCTCAGTATTTTGATTTGTTCACCTTCTTTGAATTCTGAGCAGCAAATGTTGAATTGCCTGCTGTGTAAAAGGCTTCATATACTTGAACTTCTTCTGCCTTCAGCTCTTAAAACTGTCAAAGCAGTTCCGGAGCGTCAGACATCTTTCTCGATTTCTTTATCTCATTGTGTACATGGCTTCCCAGTGGCAGGATACAGAAAGTAATCTAGCCAAGTTGTGTAGATAATAATATACTAGCATATTGGTACTTAATTTCTGTTTAAGAGCATTTGTCTTCTACCACTTTCTTCCAAAGGAATACCGTGTTGTTTTAATATTGTTAAATTAGAACAATGAAAGATATTGCTAATTACTTTTTATTTTGTTTGCATATCATTATAACTGTGTCCTATGCCTATAGAAAAGGAGCTAACAAATAGTTGGAAACCGCAAATGTAACCACAGTTTGGAGTAAAATAATCCCCAGCTCTCTCTAACTGCTTAGGACTCGGTCCAAGATACACGTCCCTGTCTCCTGTAGTTGCTGCATTTTGAAAGTTATGCCTGCTGGTATGACTGCAGTTAAGAGGCTGTCAGCATCCCCAGTCTGACCTCTTTATTTTGGGTTTATAACTCAGCTGTTTAAATTTGCCCTGAGCCAGAACTTAACACAGGGTTTTAACCTGAGGAATATAAGCATGCCTTTACATGTGTGTGAAAAGTCATATCTTTTTTTTTCCTCTTTACAATAAGTTGATTAAAAATATATGTGCATGACAACTTAGCCATTTCAGAGCTATGTCAAAAAACTGGAGAATTTGTTCTGGAGCTGATTGACTTTTACCTACATAAATAATAGAATTTAAGAAAGCCTGTCCTTTAGAGAGGAAACTCTGCAATTTATAAGACCAGGGCACTGGAAACTTTTAAAAGTAAAAAATAAATTTAAGAAAAGAGATAGAAAATGAAGCGTTGACTTCTTAGAACTTGAAAATGAGCTCTTATTCATCTAGTATTTCACTATGTCTGTTTACCATAAGAACACTTTGAAATTTGGTATAATGACATTAAATAACCACAATTGAGACAGATATTCTATGAGGGACTGTTATGGTTTGCCTCTAATGTGGTAATAGATGTCATTCTAAAAATGCAACTGTACCGTCTGGATGAAAGACAATGACTTCTAACACATTGGTTACAGACAATTGAATATTACAGCCCCTTTTCCTTCTGACTTGCTGCTGTCATTTTATGGAATGCAACTAGTGTGGGATTGGCATGGAATTCTTATGGAATCAAAGAAAGCTACCATTCTGAAAACTCTTATGTTCACTATGAAACAGGTAATAAATCTACATGGTTAAAGATGTACTTGCTTTCAGCAAAAACAAACAAAAAAGACAAAACAAAACAAAAAAACCTTATAAATACATTTCTGAAATCTGGTGAGTGTCTCTAAGTTAAGAATATATATGCTCCACTCCTTTAAGTCCCAGTGTCCTTTTCCATAAAATGCGGATTGGAATACCTCACAGAGTAGTTATGAAATATATATGTGATAATATGAGGAAGGACCCTAACCCTGTGCTGCCAACTTCTGGTGCACAAAAAGTGCTCAGTAAATGTCATCTCCTGATGCTTTGAAGGGAAGATACATAAACTTGGGGATTCCATTTCGTAGTAATAAATAGTCTCTTTTCTCTTTAGTGGCTTTACTCCTTCCTCAATCATTACCATTGGCCTCTGAATAAACTGAAGCTTTCTATTATCTTCCGTGGTGGATGCTCATGTCTTGTCATTCTAAAATCATGAAGCTTGAGTGTCATACTGCCTTCAATTTTTTGTCTTGAGCAACAAAAATGAAGAGAAAAATAGAGAATAATAATCTCCTAAAAATAAAATTATTTGACCCCTATAATGTACTTTCCGTATCAAAGTTTGATTTTCCAGAAAATTTTGAATGATGTTTATTCTTTGTCCCCTCCATATTAATCAACATTTGAAAGGGATTAATCTGTTGGCTAGGAGCTCTTCTTAACACACATTTTGTTCCAGACTTTATTTTCAATAGACTATTTAAACTATTTGATGATTGGATCTATTTTGCTTCAGCCACATTTTAAGGAAGTTTTTCACATTAAAAGCTTGTGATTATCCACCTACAAATGAAAATACATAGTACCAATCTTGCCAATTATAGTTTAATAACCAACAACTATACACTGAGTATTTACATCTATCCATGTACAGACAGCCTGACTTAGAGACAGTAACATTTCCCACAGTTACTTCAAATCTTTCTTCTCCCTCCTCATTCTTAAGCACTATCCTGTAGTTGGTTATATCTTCCTTGCACATGTTTTAGTCCTTCTTATACATTACATTTTGCTTTTACTAATAATATGATAAGTACTGTAAGACAGGATAACCAGCTGTGACAGATATTAGATGAATGATACCCACAGTGTCATTTAGTTCAGTACCATTGAACCAAAAATTTCCAAAGTGCTCTGGAATTTGTAGTTCAGAAATGACGTGTTGGGCCTTTAGTGGACTATAAGTTTGAGATGGCTAAGGAGGCTGAGGGATAGCATTCCAGGTTGAGGGAAAATGGGAGCAGAGGCACAACTGTAGAAATATACAAGATGCGTCTACTTCCTCATTTATTACCTTCCTCCTAGAAACGTAATTCATTTGCACTGAATTCAGCTCTTACTCTGCACCTGCACTGTTCTGGGCACCACAGAAGGAACATGTCTTATACCGCAGTCTTCCAAATGTAGTTGCATTAAGCCTATGCATTAATGTAAGTTGAGCTGAAATATTTACATCATTTAGCAGCACTGCTCACTCCAATCCTGAACTAGGGTTTAGCTCCCCATATGATTCTTTTATATTTCTTAGAGTAGTTTTGTCCCTTTCTCAATAAAAGTTTCTCATATTTCTTAGAAAGGTGATTCTGGGAAGATTTATCATTTTTAATTTTTATTATAAATGGAACTTCTTTTTCATTACTATATTTTCTAACTACATAATATCTGTGTAATGGAGCTCTCTAGATATTTGAATATTCACCTTGTATTCAGGCACTTTGCCAAGTCTTACAAATTATGAAGTTCTTTCAGCTAATTACTTTGACATTTCTAGCTAACAGTCCTCTTTTGTGGTAGTTACACCATTTATTTTTATTTCATGTCTTATTGTGTAGGTCAGAACTTTCAGACTATAACAATGAATAGTGATTATCACCAGCCTGGTTGTACTCCACCTGAAAGAGAAGCCATAAGAGTTTCAGTATTACGTTGGCTCTTGATTAGAAATAGATTATCATGTTAAAGAAGAATTCTACTATTACTTAGATTTGTGCCCAGACATCACCATCATGTAAAACAAGGTGTCCCTTAACTTCAGAATGCAGTCCCCTAAGTACATGCTCCCCTGAAAGAAAAGTGGCCTTTCTACCTCCCCTTAAGAGGCCTTCCCATTTCCTGACCAACGTGAACATTTACAATCTTTTCAGAGGAAACTCAAATCTCTATTTCCATCAAGAGGTCTTCTACAGTCCCACATTCTCAGGCTCTGGGATCTCCTATGCTGAATCACACCAGATGAGATATCCTGTCCAAGCAGGGCTCTACCAAGAAACTCCAGGACCCTTCCCACAGTCTCTCCTTCGGATGAGGTAAAGAACTCATATTCCCTGCTTGAGTGCCAAGGATTCACACACATCTCCCAGAAATAACCAATCATTTTTAGGGTGAGTCCAGTTTAAATACATAGTTTAAAAGAAAATGGTCTCTAAATCTGAAAATACACCCACTCTTTGCAATACTAGAAATGACACTTCAAGGTTCATCTCTGCTTTCAGAGTGATGGTGATTTCAAAGGTTTTGTTCAAGAGCAGTGGGGGAATATATGCTATTTATTCATGTCTACAACATGCCCTATAGCTCCCCATCCCATACCCCATATAAATATCCTTCTTCCCTTGGCAAATAACATCTTCTAACATACCACATAATTTACTTATTTATTATAGCATTGTCTCTCTCTCCCCCATTGAGAATGTGATCTCCACTGGGACAGGGGTCTTGCCTTTCTTATTCACTAATGGATCCCAAAGATCCAGAACAATGCTTGACGTATAATAGTCATTCAATATATATTTTTAAATCAATGAGTGAAAAATCAGATGGTGGTATTTTTGCTAAAACAACAGAAAACCTATTATTAATGGAAATTAATGTTTTCATCTTTAGAAACAAAAAATCAATAACAACTTTCAAATTATTCTCTCCAACTTTATTTTATTTTATTTTATTTTTTAACAAGTCTGGCACCAGAGTTTAGGACTTTTAATTTGTCCCAAAGTTGCTAAAGCAAAAATCACGATAAAACATTCTGCTTTCCTTTACAACCCCCCAACGCAAAAAAAACAAAAACAAAAAACCAAAACCAAAAAACTCCGTAGGAAAAAAATGGTTTTGTACATGGGAGGAAACAATATAAATTCAAAACTTACAGATAAGGGTTAGCTCTATCACTCATCTCTTTAAAAAGTTTATACGAATATCCAGTCAACACCATCAGGGTTATCTCTCTTGAAATGTTATCTATACGGATTTCCAAGTAGACCACAGGACTGTATACTGTCTTGGAATGTCCGCAGAAGGCTCCGTCATTGAGCAGGTAACAGAGGAAAAACCTCAGAGTCCTTTCTTTCAAATGGAAGAGGGAAAGACAGGGGTAGAAGAAACTATTCAAACTTCGTCGTCTTTCCTTGTGGCTTGTGGTCCCCTCCTCCTCCTCTGCCTCCTCGGAAGCCTCCTCGCCCTCCAAAGCCTCGCCGGCCTCTGCCACCAAATCCACCTCGGCCACCGAAGCCACCTTCACCCTTAGGCTTGGCCCAGTCCAAAGTAACTATGTTTCCATCAATTTCACCATCTTCCATGGCCTCCTTGGCAGCTTTGGCATCTTCCTCACTGTTGAAGTCTACAAAACCAAACCCCTTGGAGGATCCAGTCTCCCGGTCAGTGACTATCCTTGCACGAATAGAGCCGTCAAACGACTCCTTTAATGTCTCTTCTGTAGTATCCTCAGATAGACCTTTGACAAACAGAGTTTTGGATGGCTAGCTTCTTGCATTAGGTGATCCCCTGGGTCCTCGCAACTCCAGCCTGATGGCTCTGCCCTCAATTTCCCTTTTATTACATGAATTTAAAGCTTCTTTAGCATCTTCAAATGACGCAAATTCTATAAATGCATACCCTTTCGATTTGCCATTTTGGTTCTGGGGCACTTTGATAAATGTTGCCTTCTCAAATACTTCCTGAAGAGTTTCTTCCGTTGCACTACAGGAGAGGTTGCTTAAAACCAGGGTTTTTGATTCACCACTCCAAGTGCTATTCTTTCCACCTCTATAGTCTTGACTTTGACCTTTCTCTCTGGTATAGTACAGGGAAATGGATCACCCACCTGTCTCTGTTCCCTGCTTTTCTTCCAAGGTTTTCTCTGCATCAGCTTCTGTCTTAAATTCAATGTAAGCAATCCCTTTATTCTTTCCATCCCTGCTGACTAATCTGATATCCACAGCATCTTCAAACACTTCTTTTAATTCTTCCTAAGTAACTTTATAAGACAGATTTTTAGCCAAAAGTGTTCTCGCATCTCAATCTTTCTTACTGTCTTTTCCCTTTGGTTTTTCTAGTTTAATTTCATTGCCAAAGACTTTTAAACCAGTGAGTTCCAAGGCTTTTTCCAGGTCTTCAGCAGATTCAAAATCCACGTAGCCAAACTTCCTAGACACACCAATTCTGCCATCAACAACTGCAAGACCATTTTTAGCAAAAATGTCACTGATACCCGTTTTCAATTCAGGAACAGATTTACTGAAGTTCAGATTTCCAACAAAGAGATTGAAAGATGTAGTTGGTTCTGTGGCTTCCACTTTCTGTTTCTTGGCTTCAGGAGCTGCTTCTTGTTTGGCCATTTCCTTCTTTCGTTTTCCAGGTGCTTCTTTGACAAGTCCTCCTCTTCCTCCTCCTCTTCCTCCTCGTCATCCTCTTCCTCCTCTTCAACTTCATCCTCATCGTCATCCTCTTCATCTTCATCTTCAGCAGTGCTCTTTGCCTTCACAAGAGCAGCTTTTGCCGGAGCTTTCTTTCCTTTGGCTGGTGCAGTCTCCATAGCTGCTTCTTCAGGGTGATCTTCGTCATCCTCATCATCGTCTTCATCATCATCTTCATCCTCGTCATCCTCACCTTCATCTTCATCATCTTCATCCTCATCATCCTCACCATTGTCTTCATCATCATCTTCATCCTCGTCATCCTCATCATCTGAGGCAGGAGCAGCAGCTGCTTTCATCACTGCTGGCTCGAATTCATCCTCATCCTCCTCTTCACTGTCGTCTTCATCTTCCTCATCACTGTCTTCCTTCTTGACACTCTTGCCATTCTTTGCTCCCTTGGCTGGAGTGGCTGCTCCCTTCTTACCAGGGGTTGCTACCAATGCTTTGCCTGCTGTGGCTCCCTTTTTGCCAGGTGTTGCTACTGCTTTGGCAGGTGTAACTGTCTTCCTGGCTGGTGTAGCGGCTGCCTTTTTGCCAGAGGTGACAACTGCTTTCTTTGCCGGTGTGCCAACTGTAACCTTTTTTGTTGGGGAAACCATCATCTTCTTTGCTGGAGTTGGCGGTAGCCTTTCTGCCTTTTTTCTGAGGGATAACAACCTCTTCTCCACTGCTATCATCCTCTTCATCTTCTGACGTTTCCTCATCTTCACTATCTTCTTCCACCTCCTTTGGGGGAGGAGCCATTTTCTTGGGGTCACCTTGATTTTTACCAGCCTTTGCAAGTTTTACCATGGTGGCGGCTTATGACGGCAGAGTGTGTGGCGAGCGAGTGGCGCAGATGAGCCCAGAGGAAGCGAAGCAACATCGATGGTGGCCGCTGATCGCAGAGCTCGAATGCTTGGCTGCCAGCTAGAGCTCGAGACTCTCTCCAACTTTAGAAGGCAAAATTTCATGTCTTCAGGCACTTGTTGTACCAATTTTTAAAAAATATTGTCACTTTTGACCAAGAATACACAGTAGAGAAAGTAGTGATTGGAAACAAAAAGAATCTAAATAAAAAGACAGAGATATCAACACTCACCACCACATGAGGATGAGATGGCCCTGGAGGCAGAAACCATTCCTCACTGGCCCAGAAAGATGCCAGAAATGAAATGCATGCTTCATAAATGAATTAATGTTTACTGAATACATGAGTGAGCAAATGAATGAATAAATGAATACACAAAGAAATAGCATTCTAATGATGTAAAAGAAAGTCACGTGTGAGAATGTTCTTGGAAATCCTGAAGAGTCAATGCCTTCCCACGGAGAAGTAAACCTTTTCAAGGTGGCTTAGGATTGGAGGTCAGGAGAGGACTTTGGATAATGAAATCGTTCTAGAAAATTCAAATTACCCTGGAGATGTACTAATCATACTCCAAGCCTGAATCTTAATGATACCTAAGAGAAGAAAGAAGTAAAACCGAACCCAGGGCTTTGTTCACCGCCATCTAGTATATCGGCAATTCGTACATTGCCAGCTTGTCTTTCTCCATCTCCCAACTAAGCAATCCTGAATTGGAGTGTGGGGTGTGTGTCAAGGAAAACAACAAATCTTAAAAGTCTGCCAGATGCACCCCTTTACATTGTTCCAGGCAAAGAATCCCGTTTCTTTTGTTCAGTGGCCATCACTGCCCCACTTATATTAGAGTGCCAGATGAAGGCTATTCTGTGACTGTGATTCAGAATTCCTGGCATTTACTACCCAGTTAATTGTAGCTTCCAATTAGTCTCTCCTGATAAGGAGAGGCAATGTTTGCTCACCGATGTGATCTTGTGCTACACACAAATTGGTGTGCAGAAACAGATTACTGCTTTGTGCTGCTGCAGCATCTGACTAAACTAAACCTGAAATTCAGATGGGAGTTTTTAGCCCTGGTTTGCTTAGTATTGCTTCAACCTTAATTTTGCAATTTACCACAAATCAGTGCTTACAGGGAAGGAGTGAGTCTTCCTTGGTGTGCCCTCTCTGCTTAATTTTTCTGGGCCTTCCCTAACAGCTTTGGTATTTCACAGGAAGACACATTTTATTAAATGGAGCCTTTGTGTCCTACGTACATATATATGGATTCCACGACAATTTTACAGCTCTTTCAAAACCCAGTTTCAAGGGCGTTTAAGCAGGGAATATGAGTTTCATGAGCAATCAGTGTCTGAACAAGCCCTCCAGGTGATTCTGATGCAAGGTCAAATTTAAAGTCCTTTAAAGATTCAAAGGTCATTGAGGAATATTGCCAAAGACCAGTGGTTCCCAAACTTCAATGCATCAGAATTATCTGAAGGGCTTGTTAAGACCCTGATTGCTGAGCCCCATCTCCAAGTTTCTGATTCAGTAGGTCTGGGATGCTGGCCAGGAATATGCATCTTTCAGTTCCCAAGTGATGCTGATACTGCTGGTCTGGGGACCACATTTTGAAAAACACTACAGAGAATTTAATCATCTACTTCTTTGCAATCTCTTGTAGCATTATTCCAGTGTTGAACTTTGGATGTAAAACAAAATCTAACAGGATCTTGGACCTCAGAAGAGTTCCATGGTCTCAAAATTTTAAGTTTATAGAACTAAATGGAAAAACACTGACGGTTTTAAGAGGTCAGAGGGAGACTTGTTTCTGATGCTCTGACTTTGAGAGAAGTCTTGGGTATGAAGTAATCTGGAAATGCACTATACGTTTGTACGGGACAGTACACAGATCTCTACTTCAATTTTTTGCCAGGCAGTTTGTATTAGAGAGGTTCATCTGTCCCCTAAAAAGAACAACTGTAGCACTAAAGGACTAGAAAGAATAAAGTATCAGAGATTGAGAAGAAGATGAGCCTGGTTGCCATTTTATCACTGACTTGCCTGGTGAGCAAATGTTTAACCTCCCTAGAAATCAGTTTCTCCTCTGTAAAATTCATTTAACAAATGTGCATTGACTCATCATATGCAGAACACCAAACTTCATCCTGTTGAAGAGACAAAGATAAATTAGACATCTTTCCTGAAGATAGACATGCATATAAATAGCTGCAGTATATGGTAGAAAGTGAGAATGCCACTGAAAAAAACACCATAATACTATGAAATGATGGTTCCTATCACTACATCTTAATGATTCTTCCATTTTCTAGGCCCTGGCCTTGATAATTTAGAGTCATCATCTCCTTTCTTCCCAATTTCCACAAGCGCCTCAAAGTCCCATTGATCATCCCTTTGAAATTCCTCTCAGCATCGTTTCCTATCCTCCTCACAGCCTCAAGTCCTTCTCAGACCTTGTCACTTTACTCCACAATTTCTGCAGTACCAGAAACACAACTCTGGATGCCTGCCATCATCTTTCTTTCCAGGACCTCCTATAGCCTGTTACTAGATTCATCTTTCAAAAGAGGAGCTTGCATCCTCCTATCACAACTCTGCCTTTATCAGTTCCTGCTAGACTGCTCCACCTAGCATTCAGGCACCCTCCAAGTGCCTCCCTCTCCCATCCACCACAGCCTGCCTTTCCTCCCAAGCACTCCTTCTCTCTCCTTCTAGACCTGGTCCCTCCTGTCTCACCAACACACTCCATGCACCAAAGCTCTGAGCCTTTACCAACATTCCACCAGCCTTTTAGAAGATCCCCCTTTCCTTTGACCCATCCATGTTTGGTCCATCATTCAACACCACCCCCTAAATGTTTTCTCTTAGTTCTCCAATCACAGTGTTTTCTCCTGCTCTGAATGTATACCACCTAGGTCAACAAGTTCATCACAGGGTCCTTGTTTCTTATTGTCTTCAGAGCCTAGAGGCATCTCTCCTTTGAGGGGAGGGATTAGGTCATTTACTTTTGAATTTCTTCCTTTCTCCTGTGCCCATTGCCCTACTCCCAGTTACATGGCACTCTGCTGTTCAGATACACAAGTCAGCACAGGGTATGCAGCAGAGACTCTGGAAATGTTTGGTGGGTGAATGAAGTAAGGCAGTGGACATCTGTTGCTTTCTTTTTGCCAGGCTGGCATGCAATCACCATTCTGATTCCCATGCTTTCTTTCCTTATGGTTCTGTGCTGCTAAGAAATGTGGCCCAGTCCTGGGTAACTAGAATTCTGGATCCGCCGGTCAGTCGTGATTGCTCACGGATGATTAAGTGGCTTAAGTCAGGCCAAGTGGAACCAGTGAGACTCAACTTGAAGCCTTTGTCATAACTACAGGATTAAAGAAACCCTCTATGTGCTGTTCTTGAAGATAACTGGATATTCATCTGCAAAGGCCGGCAGACATCTTAGCAGAGATAGCCTGCCTCAGAAACATGTCAACCCACGGAAAAGAGAAGTGGAGAGATGCAAGAAGACAGATTCCTAACACCACTGACCACCTGAATTAAACTGTGCCTGAAGCCAGTGCCCTCAACCTTCAAAAGCCAATAAAAGCCTTATTTTCCTTAAGCTAGTTTGATTTGTTTTCTATCATTTACTGTCAAGAGAGACCTACTAATTTGAATAAAAAATAATGAAAGCTGACAAATTGAGAATTTACTACACACTATGCTGAGTACTTACAGTAAAAAAAAATGCATTTAATCTTTTGATAAAAGACTTTTTCTAAATAATTGTGGTGAGTCAATAATAGTGGATGATTTTTTCTGGTTGAAATAGGGTACTGATAGCAAACTTTATATACCAGATGGTGTTATGGATCTCTCATGATAGATTTTCTAATCCTAAAACGTGGACAAGCATTGGAGAAAATGTCAAAAATTATATCTGTAGCTACGGAGATATATATGTATCATAGCACTTGTATCTGCCAAATACAACATTTTTACTCCATGTAATAAAACCAGTTATTTCATAAAAGAGTTGTATGAGTATGCCTTATGGAATATGTGGGTATCTCTGTAACTCAATTTTCTGAACATAATTAATTCATTTAATTACATGAAGGCTAATATGTATTTTTTTGAATTTTATTTATTTTTTTATATAGCAGGTTCTTATTAGTCATCCATTTTATACACATCAGTGTATACATGTCAATGCCAATCTCCCAATTCATCACACCACCACTCCCACCCCCAACCGCTTTCCCCCCTTGGTGTCCATAAGTTTGTTCTCTACATCTGTGTCTCAATTTCTGCCCTGCAAACCAGTTCATCTGTACCATTTTTCTAGGTTCCACATATATGCATTAATATACGATATTTGTTTTTCTCTTTCTGACTTACTTCACTCTGTATGACAGCCTCTAGATCCATCCATGTCTCTACAAATGACCCGATTTTGTTCCTTTTTATGGCTGAGTAATATTCCATTGTATATATGTACCACACCTTCTTTATCCATTCGTCTGTTGATGGGCATTTAGGTTGCTCCCGTGACCTGGCTGTTGTAAATAGTGCTGCAGTGAACATTGGGGTGCATATGTCTTTTTGAATTATGGTTTTCTCTAGGTATATGCCCAGTAGTAGGATTGCTGGATCATATGGTAATTCTATTCTTAGTTTTTTAAGGAACCTCCATACTGTTCTCCATAGTGGCTGTATCAATTTACATTCCCACCAACAGTGCAAGAGGGTTCCCTTTTCTCCACACCCTCTCCAGTATCTGTTGTTTATAGATTTTCTGATGATGCCCATTCTAACTGGTGTGAGGAGACACCTCATTGTAGTTCTGATTTGCATTTCTCTAATAATTAGTGGTGTTGAGCAGCTTTTCGTGTGCTTATTGGCCATCTGTATGTCTTCTTTGGAGAAATGTCTGTTAAGGTCTTCTGCCATTTTTTGACTGGGTTGTTTGTTTTTTTAATATTGAGCTGCATGAGCTGTTTATATATTTTGGAGATTAATCCTTTGTCCGTTGATTTGTTTGCAAATATTTTGTCCCATTCTGAGGGTTGTCTTTTCATCTTGTTTATGGTGTCCTTTGCTGTGCAAAAGCTTTGAAGTTTCATTAGGTCCCATTTGTTTATTTTTGTTTTTATTTCCATTACTCTAGGAGGTGGATCAAAAAAGATCTTGCTGTGATTTATGTCAAAGAGTGTTCTGCCTGTGTTTTCCTCTAAGAGTTTTAGAGTGTCCAGTCTTACATTTAGGTCTCTAATCCATTTTGAGTTTATTTTTGTGTATGGTGTTAGGGAGTGTTCTAATTTCATTCTTTTACATGTAGCTGTCCAGTTTTCCCAGCACCACTTTTCTTTTCTCCATTGTATGTCTTTGCCTCCTTTGTCATAGATTAGTTGACCATAAGTGCGTGGGTTTATCTCTGGGCTTTCTATCTTGTTCCATTGATCTATATTTCTGTTTTTGTGCCAGTACCATATTGTCTTGATTACTGTAGCTTTGCAGTATAGTCTGAAGTCAGGGAGTCTGATTCTTCCAGCTCCGTTTTTTTCCCTCAACACTGCTTTGGCTATTCGGGGTCTTTTGTGTCTCCATACAAATTTTAAGATTCTTTGTTCTAGTTCCATAAAAAATGCCATTGGTAATTTGATAGGAATTGCATTGGATCTGTAGATTGCTTTGGGTGGTATAGTCATTTTCTGAATATAATTAATTCATTTAATTACATGAAGGCTAATATGTATATTTTTTAAAATATCATTGGAGATATTTTACTAAAAGCAGAATTACAAAAGTTGTTATAAAACTTCTTTTTCAGAAGACAGTTGAAGTAAAATAAGGCTTTGGATGTGAATGATTTAGGATCTTCTGATGTAAAAGCCAGAGGCAAGCACCTTTATAAGAGTTTGACACCTGGAGCTAGTACATACACACAGACACAAATTGACAAGATTTATAAAGGGTATTTTGGTTAACAAGGAGGCTTAAATTCCCACCACATTTATTTCTATAATTACTTTTAGACTTGGGTTCTATCTGCGGTCTTTTAAAATGTCTTTATTTTATACATGTGGACATGTAACATAAGTGGAAAGTCACACTAAAAATGAGAACAAATAAGAGCTTTGACTTGAATTTTAAGTTCATAAGATAGGGTATTTTTGCAGGAAAGAATAAAAGGTCTTGGTAAAATGTCTTTAGCCCACGCTCAGTGAACTACCAGAGTTATTATAAGTTTTAGCTCTTTTCAACAGAATGGCTGGTTAACTAGGAAAAAAAGAGAAAAAAAAAAAAAAACCCTATCTGTCTTATGAAAACATTTTCTTTGCCTACTTAAAGTTGGTTGTCACATATACCATTAACTTTTAAACTCAGGGTCAGTTCACTTGTCATTACTCAAGAAAAAAATGTTATCTCCTCTGTTCAGACACATTTTCTGATTCTTGAGAAAGCCTAAACGTTTTGGTAACACCAAATCAGTAGTGAAAAAAGCCCTCCTCCATCACAGGCAGATATCCATACCTAGACTTGCAAAAAGAGCAAGAAAACAGAAACAAAAATAAAGGAGGGAAGAAAAGGAGAGGGAGAAAGGAGAGTTAAAGGACAGAGAACATCTTGCTGTGAGAGCACAGGGAAAGAACCCATGCCTTGTGCACATTCTTTCCATGGGCTACAGATGCCCTTGCATGCCCTCGCCATGTGTATTTTTCCTGTGATCATTGATGTCCAGATAGAGGCAACACTTTTATTTAGAACAACTACAAAGAACTCTGAAAGATCAGGCTCTCATGTAATTAGTATTAACAAGCCGAACATAAATTTAAATTCCTTCACCTTTAGGAAAGAAAAGGAAACTTATGATTGTGACATAGAGTTCTACTAGGGAAATCTGAAGAACCTTGATCACCAAATGTTTCCAGAGGCCAGGTTTCTTCAGTGTAGCCAGGCTGGAAAGAGCTAATGGAATCTTTTCTTAATGGTGATCATGCACTGGCTGTGAAATGTAATCTTAGAGCAAGCCACAAAGAAATAGTCATGGACCTGTTTGCAGTAGGGATCAGGGACTCTGAAATTTCTCAAAGCCTCAAAATGTAAAATGACATTAACCTGCATGCAGTTCTAGACATGGCAGATCACTCAGCGGTGTTGAAGCAGCAGAATTTGGGTATGCTAGCTGAGAATGTGGAGGAATCCAAAAGAGTGGTTGTCATTTGGTCAGAGTGAGGAAAATAATGGCAGAAGAAAACCACAGCTATAGATCAGAGAAGAGCCGTTAAGGGAAGCAACACATGGGAGCCAGAGCCTGCATCTGCCCTGAAGAGGGTCTGCCTCTGGAACATTAATGCACAGAACCATGCAAGTGTTTGAGCCAAGAGAATGCACCATGAGGGCTATCTTGTTTAATGGTCCTCAGATGCTTTTCCTGATACTGATCATAAGAATGGCAACAAAGTAGTTGTGCTTAAATTTGACTCAGGGGGAAAAAAATGTCTTAACCTCTGAGCCCAGATAGAATTTACAAATATTTATTTATATTGCATCACCTCTCTTGAATTGTCATTGTGCTAGAAAAGAATAAACAGTAGAATGCTGGGTGTAACCAGCCCATGAAATGTGCACAGAGTTTATAGCAGCAGCAAATATGCAAAGTCTGGTTAAGGCAATGACTAAGATTTCCATTTATCTTTCAAGTCAGAAAAAGTCAAAATTTTAAATCTCAAGAGATCTAATGGCAGGAATAGAACTTGCTAAACGGATTCATTTAATTTATATTGAGTGTGTTTTGCACTGTTAGAAACTCCAGGGACTATAAGGAAATCAAAGAGCTTGAGTTTTTTCTAGGGATACAAGATACACGTAGAAAGTTAACAGTGTAGCAACCACTTAAAACCACGATTTGAGTGATATCACAAAGCTGCAGTTGGTACCAACTGGCAATAAATCACTGCCTCAGAGCTTCCATCACTTTGCAGTCACCATATTATACTCGATCCCCACGTACTTAGACGTATGAGTTTTAATAAGTAGTGAAACTTCCCTGATTCTCAAGGTTTGCATCTCAAAAATGGGTGTTGGAATTGAGACCCACTCCCCTCTCAAACCTCCATGAATATTTGATGATTTCCAAGATCCTATTTGGACACTTTGATATATAATCAACCTTTCTTATTCTCCAAGTAGGAAACCAACCAATATTTATATTGCTCTTTCTCTCTGAAATATGGAAGATCAAAGGGGAAATCAAAGTTGGAAGGAGCAAAATGAAACTTGCTTTAACATGATACCTATTTATGTCAGGTCAACTAGCGTCCCCAGTTTTACAAATGAAAATTATAATGTATAGAACCTGTAAAGTCCACCTCTAGCCTTTTAACCTCAGAATCTCTATAATTTATTATATAATTAATACTTGAACTAGAAGGTGGAATGAAGAAATATAATTCCTGATTAAATTAAACATATGAATTGTTTGAAATATAAAAAGATATAACGTAAAAAATGAAAATTCTGTCGTTTATTTAACTCTACTATGCCACTCAGATTTCAAACTGCATGAATCATTATTGTCAATGGCAGCTTATGTATATCTCAAACAGTACTCTGTCATTCAGGCATAAAAACTGGAAGACTGTTATTCCATAGGTATAATTCTGTTAAGCTAGCTTTTTAAAAATTTTATTGGGATATCACAGATTTACAATGTTGTGTTAGTTTCAGGTGTACAGCGAAGTGAATCAGTTATACTTATACATATATCCACTCTTTTTTAGCTTCTTCTCCCCTACAGGCCGTTAAAGAGTATTGAGTAGAGTTCCCTGTGCTATACAGTAGGTCCTCATTAGTTATCTATTCTGTATATAGTAGTATGTATGTGTCAATCCCAGTCTTCCAGTTTATCCCTCCCCGCCTTACCCCCTAGGAACCATAAGTTTATTTTTTACATCTGTAACTCTATATCTGTTTTGTACACAAGTTCATTTGTAGCCTGTTTTTAGATTCCACATATAAGCGATATCATATGATATTTGTCTTTCTCTGTCTGACTTACTTCATTCAGTATGAGAATCTCTAGGTCCATCCATGTTGCTGCAAATGGCATTAGTTTGTTCTTTTTGTGGCTGAGTAATATTCCATTGTATATATGTACCACATCTTCTTTATCCATTCCTCTGTTGTTGGACATTTAGGTTGCTTCCATGTCCTGGCTATTGTAAATAGCACTGCTATGAACATTGGGGTTCATGGTTTTCTCTGGATATATGCCCAGGTGTGGAATTGCTGGATCGTGTGGTAACACTATTTTCAGTTTTTTAAGGAACCTCCATACTGTTCTCCATAGTGGCTGTACCAGTTTGCATTCCCATCAACAGTATGAGCTAGCTTTTTGCTTTTTATTTCAAGACTGGTTCTATGACATTTATAATTTAGCCAATGCTTTCAAATCATCTTATTGACTCCACCAGAGTAATCTCTCTCTCTCCTACTTTGTTTTCTTCCTTTATTTCTTTCACTTTAACAGATTTGATAAAGTTGAAGTGTCTATTTTCTTTTTTCCCACTTGAACTTAAAATAGTAGTAATAATATCACATGTGTAGTGCTAGGGGGAGATGTTCACATTTATTTATATTGCTCCATCTCTCTTAAATTGTCATCGTGCTAGACTAAATGGTAAAACCTTGGACATAACCAGCCCTTGAAATGTATACAAAGAGTCTTTATCAGTAGCACATAAAAAAGCAAACTAAGGTACGGAAGATTAACGGGACTTAGCAAAGTGACTCAGTCAAGCTTGTTTTCTAGGCCATTGCTCTAACTATAGGAACGTACTAACTTTGGAGTGACAGAGCATACTACAGGAATTTAATATCATACTTTAACTTCTAAATACCAACTATTTGGCAAATAATTATGGAAAAGGCACATGACTTTAAGACATAATTCTCTCTTTTCATACCAATCATACACTTCTTAGCATAATTTTTCTTTTATTATGGAGCATTTTCAACTGTGGTACTTCCATTGATGATGCTAATCACTAAGTGTGTTCAGTATCTCTGCCATATAATGACATTGTTATGTGGTACTGAAGAATTAAAATGTATGCCTAAGTAAACTGAGCACAGCTTTCACTTTAAAAGCGAGAAAGAAGAAGGAAGAAAGGAAGGGAGAGGGGTGGGGAGAGAGGAAGGAAGGAAGTCAGTCAGTCAGTCAGTTAGTTAGTTAGTTAGTTAAATAGCCAGGTAAAAAGAAATTGAAATAGCTTCTCCACTTTAACCATAAAGAACAGGTTTTTTTAAGTCATTGGATTATGTTAGAACATTGCACAAACCTTCTGATTCTACCTTCTTACAGTTCTTTCGTGGCTTTATATAACACTATAAGCATCTCTGGAGTAATTTTAAGTAGCACATGTGAAGTATGTCATTGAGAATTTATGGGTAGTATTTATTGGAGTCACTGAATTGTCTCCATGAAATTTTTAACAACTGTAACCTCACAAATGATCTACCAGATTTGCAGTATACAAGAATCTCAATTGCTAGAATTCTAAAAGGTATAGTGAAACTCAGATATTCAGAATCAATAGGGTGAGCTGTATATTTGGCTATAGAAATGTGACTGTTAATTTTGTATCAAATTGACAGAAGCACAGGATGCCCAGATATCTGGTTAAACTTTATTTCTAGGTGTTTCTGGATACGAACTTTGAATTGGTGAACTGGGTGAAGCACATGGCCCTCCCCCGTGGGAGTGGGCATCATTCAACCCACTGAGAGCCTTAATAGAACAAAAAGGTGGAGGAAGGTTGAATTCACTCTTTGCCTGACTGTTTAACCCAGGACGTTGATTTTCTCCTGCCCTCCATGGTTCTCAGGCGTTCAGACTGGGACTGGAAAATATACCATCTGCTCTCCAGCTCTCAGCCCATTGAACTACACCGTCAGCTCCCCTGGGTCTCCAGCTTGCAGAGAGCAGACTGTGGGACTTCTCAGTCTCCATAATCATGTGAGCCAATCCCTTACAATAAATAGATAAATATAAGATATATATATATATCTTCTACTGGTTCTGTTTCTCTGGAGAACCCTGACTAGTACAAGGGGAAAGAGGCATCCAAATAATTCAGAAGTATATAATGGAGCTCCCTGATTTGCCTAGAAGAGGAATCAGTTTTGTCTTTTATGCTGGAAGGATATTCTGCTTCCCAGTAGGCAGGGAGGAGCATGCATGTAGCTTGTACATTCAGTAAGCAAGCTCACGGTTGAGAATCTACCAGGTATATGCTAGCCGCTAATGGTAACAAGAAAAAGGCATAGTGACTGCCCTCAAGGAACCTAGTGTCAGAGTTTTAAGATGACCCACTCTCTGCCTTAATTGAAGGTGATAGAGGAAGTATTCATTCATTTCCTCATTTGGGATTAATTAGGTACCTAATACAGTAAAGGCTCTGTGTTTTGTGCTGCTTATAGTGTAGTGAACAAGGCAGGCTTGACTTCTGCTCTCATAGAGTTGACCCTCAGGGTAAATAGATAAGTAAGTATTTTGTCACCATTGCTCTCTTTGTTAAAAAGGAAGAGGAGGGCTTCCCTGGTGGCGCAGTGGGTGAGAGTCCGCCTGCCGATGCAGGGAACACCGGTTCGTGCCCCGGTCCGGGAAGATCCCACATGCCGCGGAACCTGCGCGTCCGGAGCCTGTGCTCCGCAATGGGAGAGGCCACAACAGTGAGAGGCCCGCGTACCGCAAAAAAAAAAAAAAAATTTAAAAAAAAAAAAAGGAAGAGCAGAGTGCTAAGAGAGGATGTGTGGACAGACAGCACCTTGGCTGGGGGGAGGGGAATGCTGAGCTATCTAAAGGATAAGTTAAAGGTGGCTCTCGGGGAAGAGGAGAAGTGTTTGGGGGAGAACATTCCAGCCAGAATGAAAAGCATTTGTAAAGATTGTGAGGCCGGAACTGAAAGGCAAAGGTGGCTGAGTTAAAGTGGAAGATGGGGGTTATGTGAGGTGAAGACAGAGAGAGAAAGGCCAGCCTATGCAGAGCCGTACAGGCCATGTTAAGGATTTCTGTCTTGATCCTAACAGTCTCTGAAGGGTTTCAAGCAGAAAAATGATGAGATCAGATTTGTATCACTTAAAAGTTTTCCTGCCTTCTCTGTGGAGAATGGATTAGTATTCAGAGGTACAAAGCTATTGTACCAGTCCTGGTATTCATGGTATGATGGAGGAGATGGCCAAAAAGTGTACAGATTCAAGAGATATTTAGGAGGGAAAATGGACAGCAAAGAGTAAAGGATTGAACATGGGGGTAAGGGAAAGTCTGGTACCAAGGATGACTTCCAGGCTCCTGGCATGGTTGGTGGGGTTCTTCACTTAAATGGAGAGAAGCAAGATGGGGGGCAAGGTGAGCTGTGGCAAGTCAGGGAGAGGACAGTATTGAGGATGACTCCAAAGTGTTAGTCTGGGCAACTGTTGCATTTAGCACAAGACGCCATGAATGTGTGTTAATGGCTTTTGGGGAAGAATGGATCTTCAGTCATTGTCAAGCATCATAATATCATTTCATAATTTGTGTGCATTCATTACTGTACCATACATCAACAATTTAAGACAAATATAGCCTCATCAGCTATATTTAGCAAGATTAGTTAATATTAGCAATATTTGTCACTCAGTTACAGTATGACATTGTTCATTGACTCTTCCTTCCCACCTCTCCCTGACTTGCTTCCACACGATTGTGTCCTCACTTTATCTGGATGATGATGTGGAAAGAGATGATCATTGAGGTTAGACTCCATGGTTCAAATCTTGGTGCTATCACTTGCTAATTGTATGATTGTGACAAGTTGGTCAAACTCCCTATATCATATCATATATGATATATCATATTATATATCATATATATATCATGTCATATATATATCATATCATATATATCATATTATATATCATATATATAATATTATATTTATTGTAATATAAATACTATTCATATTATTCACCTATAATAATACCTACTACAGGAGATTAGTGACATTTTAATAGGAAAATCTATCTAAAAGGTCTGATACAGTACCTAGCTTATGTTAGACACTCAAAAAAAGAAAAAAAAAAGGCTACTGCCATATAGTCTCAGAGTGTCCTTGCCCCTCTCCTGATACCCTCTTATCCGGCAAACCAAGACGGTAGATGTAGCTCTCCAGCCTCCCCCTTTGTGGAGAGTAGGAAAGGAGCACCATTGTAATTTGAGCCTAGTTTGCATGTCTCACAGGGGGCCTCCCTACCTCCCTACCTCCCTCTCCTGCTGTTTGGCCTGTCCCCTCTCCAAAGGACATGACACCCTCTCCCCCAAGACAACTGCTGAGGGCAAGAATTTCATCCCCGTATTTCTTCTATTTACACTTACTCTCTTTAAAAACAAAAGGAGAGCAGGTCTTTATTAAACACAGGGATATACCACAATAGGAGGACACATCAGAGTTTCCTCAGGCCCCCTTTGCCTGGACTGGAGGTAAGCCCCTGACTGCACTACTTTCATTTTCAGGAAAGTGTGCAGACCCAGAAATGGTATCCTGGCCTTGGGTGTCCCAAAATGGTTTTGGCTGAGACATTTGAGTAGTTGTTTATGTGGACATAGCGTTAGTTTCAGCTGCCAATTTTAGAGTTAAATGGCTTACATCACTACAAAATTTTAGCAGAACATGTTTTCCAAAATAAATGTCATTAAATCTACATTCCCACCAACTGATGAGAGACTTGAACTCAGCAAATATGGCGAAAACAGCAGATCAGCAAAAGTAAGAAAAACACATGCTCCCTTCATATGGTAAAAATGACTCTTCCTTCGTCTCCAGAAAACACATCTACTTGGCGAATGAACAAAGTGAATTCTGCTTCTGCTGAATGTAGGGAATTCATAAAAGGTATCTGCTTGTTTCCAGTTCAAGTTGCATGAGACATTATTGAATTTACATTTCCATGACTTAACTGTACATTTTTAAATTAACAGTGAGTATCTCTTTATTTTATATTAATAATTTTAAAACAAACCTATTCTAAAGTCCTAAAGAAAACAGTTTTGGCAAGTCAGTCAGGGCAACAGTATCCCTGAGGAAATTTGCACTAGGAGTCTTGCAAATAATTGAAGTAGTGTCTTCTGGAGCTAAGGGTCCTACCTGTCTTCAGGGTGGTTATCTTTATAGTTCTGAGAGTTAATGAGCCACCAAGTGATCATTTAAGGGCTCCTTTCACAGTAGTGGCCATATGAGTTTGTCACTGTGATGACATTTCTTAGAAAATCATCTCAATTTGTACCTTCTACTTTGAGAAGAGGGGAAGAAAAGAAAAACCTTTATACCTTATTTCTACCCATTACCTCCATCTGGGATACAAGCAGTGTCTGATCAAACATATGGCACATAAACAGTAATTTAATTAAATGTGAACAAAGCCTTTTCATGTACCATATTTAAATTTTGAAATGTAGCCCAGTTTTCCTTCTATTTAAAATACATGAAACAACATGCAAAAAAAAAAAAAAAAAGTCACATTGTTAATGACAGATGTGATGATATGTACAGAGCCCTTGCAGCGTGATATGGCCTGGCTCCATCTATGTAGGTCGGCTATTTTGAATGTACTCCACCTTGGCACTCAATAGAGTTGAATATTTTTGTCCTGACCAACCTATCATTTTAATAAAATTGCAAGCATAGCTTCGTTGTGATTTCATCCAGTTCTAGCGTCTGAAATGATTTGATTTAAATGATGCTAGGGTGTTTAAAGCCCAACCACGAGCTAACCAGGAATGTTTATTTAAAGTTGTATATTCCCTTAGAAGTTCCTGGGCAAATCAGAGAACAAGTATAAGTTTGAAAAAAGATGAGTTTTAGACACTGCCTGTTCAGAAGATTTAAAATTCATGTAGCTAATTACGAGTATTCCTACAACAAAACAGGAATTTGACTAAGGACTCACATAATATTAATAAAATAAAAACCAACTATCCTGCCATAAAGTTGGCCAAAAAGAGTGAAAATAAAAACAGATTATGAGAATCCTGAAATATTTGTTTATTTCTCTTAATAGAAATAATCAGAATTCTACAAAGATCCTAGTTATACTATACAAAGTAAAATGCTTGAGGCAGATAAAATGATGTATATAAAAGATCATCCAGTAGATTGTTTTAATTTTTAAACAAAAATTAGAGCCTTAACAGTTTAAAGCAAAGTAATTTACATCTCTTTTATTCCAACTGCCCAGTTACACACCTTTACCCAAGCATCACAACTATGGGCCTGATTCACACACAATAAATTCAGATTAAAAACCTACCTGGAACTTTCCTTTAGTAATATAATTAGGTCCAAGACTAAAAGTATAATAAGGCTTTCAGAATGGGAGCTCTCAGACTGGATGTTCTTACTACTCCATCTGACCAAGTGTCATGTTTTATATATACACTTAAAACTTTTGATTCAGTTGTTCATTCTTCAGCTGCCATCTTCTAGAGATCATAGGATAAAAAAAGACCAATGAAATTCAAAACATGTTGTGCTGAGCACTTTTTTCCATAAATTTTTAAACCCATGCCTATGGCAAAGGAAATAAAATCCTTGTGTTTCTGAATCATTTACACTTAACTCACCAAAATGCTCTTTTTAAAAAGAGAACCGACATCCAGCAAGTCTTCTGAACCTTTTATTTTTCTTTTACATATTAGTCCCATCTTGTCGACTCACAGTTCCCAAGGTTCAAGGTTGGTTCACAGCTTTGAACCCATATGCTGAGAATCAACTTGAAACTTCACAAAACAAACATGCTTTGCTGTGACCTCCTCTGAGAATAATTCCAGTCGAGCTTTGGGTGTGACATTTTGTCACTTCTACTTCGGTTTTGAGTTAAAGTGGGAATAAATGAGGCAAGTGGGGGGAAAAAAAAGAAACTTTAAAAAGAAGAAAGGGAAGAAAGAGGAAATGACTAATTCGCTTGGGATGTGGTGCATAGAAAGAATTCTGGACCAGAAGTAAGGGGAGGCCTTACAGCTGCTGCTCTCAGCTCTAACACTAGCAAGGGTGTAGCTTTGTATAATGGTTACCCGTCCAGGGTGGGCAACGAAATTCACAATTATAAAAATGAGAGGGTTAGAATTTACAAAGTCAAATGAGATGATTATTATGTTTCCTTCTGCCCCTGACATTTCTATTATTTTATGGATTTATCTGTGGACAGTAAAGCCAGCCAAGCCACTCAAGGAGCTCAGTGATCATGCAAATTGCCCCAAACTGGCCCTTCCTCTCCCTCTAGTGCTGCCTCTGCTCTCCATTCCCCAAGCTGCCCCTGAACACTTCTTTGACCTCTAGGCTGCTCCAATCCCTCCAGCTCCGCGTTCCTATAGATCCACTTCTATTTCATGTTCCAATTGATTTATTTCTATTTCATGTTCCTATTGATCCTCTCCTCTGAATCTTGGATCTTAGCTCCATTCTACAATCTGTTCTTGAACATGAATTGGTTCCTTTTGTACTCGTGTGGGATTTGGCCCCAGAACACCCTCCATGGTTTGCCGTCTCTGAACCTCTTGTTTTCAGTCACGAAAGACCAGGATCCTGCCTCAAATGTCTCTAAAAGTCAGTGTGTAAATATCGTGAGAACTGTTTCAGAGTTAACAGAAGCTTTGGCCAGCTGTGAACCTAGACAATCAAACATTAATCCGCGAAGACGTTTACTCAAGTATTGTGGTCTAGAGGCATAGGTAAGCTGGGTGGGAAAAAAATTATTTCCAGACTACTGACATGAACATACAGGAGCTTTTAAATAGATATGTGTTTAATACATTTAACTTGAAAGATCACGGGATCATCAAAAGTTCTGAAGGATATCCTTTGTCCTTTTCCTTGGAAAAATTAGCCTATTGGCTTTGACACAATGTTCCGTACACATGGGCCAACCTGGGGCTAGTGTGCTGACCTTGAAGTATTTTCATTTAAGGAACATAGAGTTAATATGATATATAAGTCCTCTGACTAAGCATCTTCACATTCCAGAGACTCCGTTTATGCTTGTGATGATTTTGATGGTTTTTCGTCATTTCTCATGTTTATCACTTTAAAGATTTTGTAACCATGTGTGTGGAAAGTAGTTTGCCAAGTTTCAAACCCCTTGGAATTTCCTTAGTTCTCCGTTCGGAATCAGACTTAAGCTCTTCCAGGTTCTGTTTACTGCTAGCTAATGATGATTTCCTTATCCAAATGGAAGAAAGACTTTTGAACATATATTAAAATGTGCGTATGATTTCTGAGACATCAAATAGCTGGAATAACAAGTCAACATTTTGATGAGTTAAGTGTAAATTAACTAAAAACACATGAACTAAATTCTCCTTGAAGCACAGATGGTTTGAGAAACCTAGAAGTGCTTGGAAAAAAATATGGCTTTTATTTTCATGAACCTCCAAAGTTTGAAAAAATAGTTGAAGATTAATTTCCATCTCTTTCCAATTGTTGCTTTAGATTTTTAATAGATTATATCCTTGTTTTTATTTGTTTTTAACCTGTATTTTCCAAGGAATGAAAGCCCTTTCTTTTTCCTCTTCTTTCTTTCTCCTCTTTCTTACTCAAGGATGAGTGGGCAATAGGGTAAGAAACCCATCTTTGAGAGGCAGAGAGCACTAATCTGTTAACTATCAAGACACTGGTCAGCCATGTTTTCTAATGGATGAAACACTGAAATGCAAACAAGCCTATATGCGGCTCTGCTCCAGTCCTATTTCCTTTGCTCTGGCAAAGATAGATTTTTGTACTTTAGGGTGCTAACTGTTGATCCACTAGTATAGACTTAGAAACGTAGCATGACCTGTCTTCAGCCTTCTTTAATTCTCGCCTATAGACTTCCTCTGGATCGGGCAAAAGGAAGCTCGTGTGTAGTGAGGTGAGCTCAGGGGATACGGCATTGGTGTTGAGGGTGATGCCCAGTTAATAATGAGGTGGCATTTTCCTTAGCCTTCTTTGAACATATCTTTCTTCCAGGGACCTTATGGGAAGTAGGGATACTGAGACCAAGATAAGATTCTAGGTCTCTGGACCAAAAAAAAGTCAATATATTACTAAACACCATCTAACACCACCCCATTATTTTTACCTTGGATATTTAATTGTACCAGTATTCAGAGTATCTCCTTTTACAATCATTAAACTTTCTATGACAATAGAAATGTATTTTCTATAAAACTTGTTCATCTAATTATATATTTGTTTCATTTTATGTGTTCTTTATTCACCTTTTTAAATTATAAAAGTAATACATACTTGTTTACCATAAACTTTAAAGGCAAAACATAATCACATCACCAGATCATGTCATTATTAATAATTATATCATTATCGATAGCAGTTTTCACAGGCTGATGTATAATTTCAAACCTGTTTTCATATGTATGTGTATGAGTAGTAGTTGACGTTTTTCTCAGAAAAAAACAAGTACATACTGTACCAAATTATTTCTCAACCTGTTATTTTCATTCAAAAGTCTATTCTGAAAATCCATCTAGTTCCATAGCCATAGCTCAAACATATCTTTTTAAGTAACAGTTAAATGTTTGATAGCATTATTGCCTGTGATATGTTCAATCATTACATAATTGATGGACCTTCAGGTCGTTTCCAGTGTTTCCCCACCCTGAAGAGTTTTGCTCTACAAATCATTGCACCTGTGTCCCTGCATTCTAGGGCTTTGATCTATGCAGAATTAATGTTCAAAACTGGGATTGCTCAGCCAAATAGTATGGATATGTTTAATTTATAAAAGGTATAACTACATTACCTTCCAAAAAGAAAAGTAGAAATGTGTGCGACTGTCCATTTCTCCATATTCTCGGTTTTATTTTTTCACATTTGGTGAATGAAAATAGTCATTAGTTTTTCTGAGTTACTTTCTGTTTCATTAATTTTGGTTTTATATTTCTAAATTTTTATAAGACTTTATTTCTGTAGTTTAAAATAAGGATAAATTTTGTAAAGAGAAGAGAACGTTGCTCATGAAAATTGAACACAAATCAAAATAGAAAGAGGTAGGCCATGTGTTGACATGGGAAGATGTCTACCACAAACTAAGGAATAAAATCAAGATGCGAAACAAAATAAAAAATATAAATTTTGTTATATAAAGCAAAACAAAATAAAAAATTTCTGGTCCATAGGTTCTGAAACATTGCTCGCCAAAGTGACAACAACGCTGCTTCGAGGTACTCTTTTTGAAGCGGGGGACTTTCCTATTTTACTCTAAAGGTATATTTGTACTGTGTAAATTTGTATGAGTGTGTATAACTTTATACCTGAAAGATGGTATAAAAATTCTAATTGATTAAAAAAAGGAGCCGGTTGCAGTATGGCTTAGAGTGATGCTGTTGTTTTCCCTAAGCAGTAAAATTTCCCTGTTCCTACCTTGATCAGTATTAGTATGTTGTACTGAGTTTGACCTTGTTTGCTAAAAACCATCAGGCTCAGGCTGCTGTTCTCCAGATAGAATTAATGTCTGTGCTAAATTCTTCCAGCTACTAAGTCCCTGACTCAATCTAATTAAGAGCAACTAGTTTAAGTCACATCACCCAGGTAAAAAATCAGCATCAGGAATGTATTCCAAGTGGAAAGATTTTATCTGTTAAAACAGCATTTCACTTACCCAGTTGCCGTTCTCTTAACGTCACTTCAGACATTGAAATTTGTCAGATCGTTCTGACGACTTTTGACCTGAGCCATGATCAGTATTTAGCCATGACATATATGTATGAGACTAATTTCCAACTTGGTTCTGGGGTATAATTTTACTCTTCGAGCACATTGCTGTCATTTGTAATTTTTCTTTTTGGATGAAGTATGACTTGCTGTAGTTAATTAGGTGTTTTAATCATTTAAGTTCAAAATGCAACATCATGAACAAAATACAACATTATCCTTTAATTCATTACTGAAATATTTAAAGTTATATTGTCTTGGTAAACAAATATACAGACTGATCAATAAAATGAATAGAAATTCCAGATATAAATAAACATTATATTATATAATGATATATATTTCTGTTTTACAATATATATCACATTATATCATAAAATTCACATTTCAAATAAGTGAAAAAACGTATTATTCAATAAAAAGTGGTAATACAACTAGGTAGCCATCTGGAAAAAAAAACCATTCAATTCCTACCTCTCACATTACACTAAAATAAATTTCAGGTGGATCAAAAATTTTAATACAAAAAATGAAATTATAGAAGTACCAATAACATTGGAGAATTATTTTTATAGTTTCATGAGTAGGGAAGGCTTTTCTGATATGCCACAAAACTAAGAAACAGCAGAATAGAAAACTGATTAATTAGACAACATAATAAGAAATTTTTATATATTCGAATAACCTATACACAAGCTAAAGACAAATAACAAAATAATTTTTTAAAATACTGAAACAGCATATCCTGAATTAAGAGCCTATATTCTTAATTCAGAAAGAGCTTCTAAAAAATCAGTAAGACCAACAAATTGATTTAAAAAATGGGAAAAAGATAAAAACAAATGAAAATTTTTAAGACTCCTAAAAACTTACACAACATTCAACCTCACTCATAACAAGAGAAATACAAATTAAAACTTCAAGACACCATTTTTTACTCCTCACTGTCAAAGATCAAGTTCATACGGTCTGTTGGTAAAGGCAAGGGGAGACAGATATGCCTATGTATGTTGATAAGACTCTAAGTCAGAACAATTCTCTTGAAAAGAATTTGGACATGTCTATGATATTTAAAAATTATATCTGATCCAGCAATTCTACTTCTAGGAATTTATTCTACAGATTAACCTGTACATGTTCAAAATAAAATATATTGAAGGATATTCATTACAGCATTGTTTTGTAAGAAAAAAGTACTGAACCAAACTGTGGGGGAGAGAGTCTGGCTAAATAAATTATATTACTTCCTTACATTTCAATATTATGCAGCCATTGAGAAGAATGAGCCAGTTCTACAGTTACTGGTAGATATATTAAGTAAAAAATGGAAGATACAGAATGTGTACATAGTGTGCTACAAATTGTTTTAAAAAGAGAAAAGTACATATACACACATGTATGGGCATAGAATACTTCTGGGAAAGTAGATATAAGACACTGGAGTCAGTGATTATCTCTGTGGAAAGCAACTGAGTGCCTAAGGAACATAGGTAGGGGTAGGATAAGGACTTGACTTACCATATACCTTTGTTACATTTTGAATTGTGTCCTTTCCCCAAGGAAGTATTCCAAGGGTCCTTGTTCCCATTCAAGGGTACTCCCTCCTACTCGTACTCCCCAGGTTAGTGACTGGATGCAGATAAATAAGCTTTTCTAAGTATTAAAATATTTCCTCTACATATTAAGTGCCAAGGAAACTCAGATCACCAAGTTTGACCGGCTTGCATATCATGGGAGAATGTGAAGTAGGGGAAATTCCTATATGACAGGAAGTAAAAGGAGAAAGACTTTTTGGGGTTTGAGGAGAAGAAGAACATAAAGAGTGAAGAGCAGAGGTGAATGTCCTCCATGGTCTTGGGGTCAGAACCCCAAGAGAATGGGTAGAAACATCCAGATGTGATTGGGGGAATCCCAGGGTAGATTTTCTTGTTTGTTTAGGTTTGGTTTGGTTTGGTTTGGTTTGGTCTGGTTTGGTTCTTTTGGTTTGGTTAGGTTCGTTTGGTTCGGTTCTTAAGGTATTGTCTGAGAAAATTTCATGCCTCTTAGAAAGATCCCATGTTCATCAGAGTACCTGAACAGCAGGGATGTATCTAAACAGGTAGGCTTAACATAGCAACTCCAGTACCTCCTGGCCTGTTCATGGCATGTTCAGGATCCGATCTTCCTACCTGCTCTGATGGGAGGACAGAAAAGTACAGAGTGAACCTATGAACCTGAAGAGGATTGATGAACTGCCAAAGAGGTACCCTCTTTGGAATCTATGACCAGGAATCTATGACCAGACTCAACAGCAGGGACCATGAACTCAGAAGTAGATGCCAGTGTCATGCCAAAGGGACCCAGCAAGACTGGTCACCCACGGGGAGCACCAGTCCAGGATACCCAGCACAAGACCTGATCGACCACTCTGCTCTGGGGACCAGTGAGGAACCAGAAGACAGGTTGTAAGATAGGCCTTCCTCCTGCTTTCGTGAGAACACTTGCAAAGCCAGGCTTGCAAAACTGTTATTTTGCTATGGACTGAAAAGTGTATCTTGACGCTCCATGCTAAACTATGACTTCCATCTTGTAGGTGGGATTTGTCCTCACCCTAAAGCAATGAATAGCTTGATACAATGAATAGGAAGTCAAAAGATATAATTTATGGGGACTGTAAAATACGCTAGTTTAATATATCATTCCTCATACATCAGTGTAATGTTGTTTGTTTGCTGTAACTCACCTAAAGTTCTGTCAGGCATAAGTAAATATATGGATAGATTTTGACTGTAATGTTGTGAAAATCAATTTTTTCATCAAGAGCTAAAAAATACTGCATATTTGCAAATGAGAATTATATATTTCCCTAAATATTTATTTACCAAGTGGAAACTGCATAGGAGATATCAATACTTGCGATTTGGTGGGATCCACATCTCTCTGACCTTGAATACACAGCCAAGACGCTAATAAAATCTCCATTTTTTAGCCTCAACTGCTCTGAAAGCATCAACATGTAATTTAAGCAAAGCAAGGGCAAAGTGTGTGTGTGTGTGTGTGTGTGTGTGTGTGTGTGTGTGTGTGTGCAAAAGTTATATATCTAATAGCCACAGAAGAGTCTTCAGGTAAAGCAGCAATCAACTATTTATAGTGCTTTCAAGTCTACTTCCAGTTATACTATGAATATTCTTGAAAGCCCCCAAAGTATTTCTTGCCTTGTATATTCATCAAAGTGCTGGAAAATTACACAAGAGCAATCAGATAAGGCAGTTAATATGGCTGGTACCAATATGACTCCTTTACTCCTCCCTCTATGATTAATTACAACTAAATTGATGTTACCAGCAATGATTAATTTACAAGTTAGGTGCAAAGTAAATGAACTAAGCAAATTGGAATTGGCACTAACAATTTCTTAAGCCTTAGCAAAGCACCCAAATCATGATAAGCTATTATGCACAGAACAATTTCTCCCACAAAATGGTTAAAATGCATAGGTGTAGGCTTTAGTTTATTTATTTATTTTTATATATATATATATATATATATATATATATAGGTGTATTTTCTTATATCCTCTAAAGCAAATTTTAGATTTAAAAAAAAAAACTGACATGATTTTTGCTTAGATATACTGCATAGATATGCATGGGGAGACAAATGCCTCAAGTCTCATTTACTCAAAATAAATGCAAAAAGTTTTCTCCCATTCTGATCTTTTAGTATTGTTTTTAAGACCTTAGGTTGGGTTGTATACGGACACAAACCCACACTTGGCCCAACTGTGCATATTCTGAGCCGGTTTTCTCCTACTAAAAATGAAGAGAATTTTAACAATTCCACAGAGCTTTTAAACAAAATAATAGCTTAGAAGCCTGGCACATAGCAGGCTTCCTGTAAGATCTCCCACGACAGTTTCCAGTGGGTTCTCTGAACAGAGAAGGAACAGTCTAATAGGGGCTTACCACACCTGCCAATGCAACTTTATATTTACTTATACATCCAAAATGCATAGGAGAATAAAAGCCTAAGGGAGGCCACAGTTTTCCTCCAAATAAGTTGAGCTAATGGTCAGGAAAATATATTTATGATGACTGTTTACTCAAATGGAGTTGAAATAGTAGCTTGAAACTGTATGATCTCTTTGCAGAGGGAAGATAAAGTTTCATTCAGTCAGATATTTTAAAGAAACACAGAAACATAATTATTAGAGCCATTAAAATTCATCTCATTGGAACACATGTTTTTGCTGTAAGAACCCTGGTAGAAATTGATCAAAGCATAGTGAGACAGGGTAGGAGCCAGAACTAGGCTGTGGTTTTAAAAGTTCTCCCCCTTTGTCTAAAATCATAATGTGTGTTCTCAGCCTGCAAAATTTACAAAATTCCCAAGTAATACCATTTAACCCAGTTGAATGCCTTTTTCTGTTTTAAACAAGATTTCTTCAAAAGACATGTAACTCAACTGAATTGAAAGGGATAACTAGATAAGCTTCCCAAAGCTTTTTGCTTCTCATTTCTTAGAGCAAAGACCATATTTAAGTCATTTATTTATTTCAAGCCTTAGAATAGTGCCACCTGGCATGGAAGAGTTGCTCGATAATTATTTGTGTAATAAATATACATTCTATTCTTTAAGATTCAGAATTGTTGGACAATTGATAGCTAAGAATAGTAAGTAATATTTTTAGAAGAGACTCTGACAACTATCTTTATCATTTTTAATTAACCTTTGACCAAATTTTTTCACTACAGAGTCACACATGCATCTTAATTAAGGGACATAAAATATTATTAATGTCTGTTATCTTTGGGGAGGAATTAAAATTCTTGCAGGTTCTTTTCAGGTGGCATCTTTTCCACATTTTGAAAACATCTATTTTGATAATTTTAAAGAAAATGACTAGGTTGGCTCCAAACTAGGTGTTGATCGTAAAACACCAGAAATGAGCTGATGAGAGCTGAGGTTAAACAAGTAACATATTATTCTTAACTTATTGCAATGGGTGAGATTAATCGGTGCAAATGTGAGCAAAGACAGTAGAAAAGAGAATCAGCCACAAAATGTGAAGATATTAATATAATACATTAAATATGTCACTATTTCACTGAAACAAATACAGTCTTGAACAAGGATATAATGATATTAAACCTGACCTTAATGTTTCCACTGTCAGGGTAACTCTTTTCTCTCCTCTCTTCCTTTCACATTTTGCCCATTCCAAGGGACTCTTCTACTGCCTGCCTCCTCATATAGGTTACCTTAGGAACCTGAAGCACTCTTTACCAGCCCTTGTTGGAACTCTTGTATTTTTAAAGTTGGGACTTTACTTCAATAGCTGGGCTATATATGCTTTTATTTTAATATCTTGATTCAGTTTAAGAAAAAAGCTTTCTGAACAAGAAAGGCTTGTTCCTTTTATCTTAAACCACTGAGACTTGCTTCTAATTCAGCTCCCGGTGGTTCTGTCCTCAAGAAAGACAAAGATGAACAAGAGTCAGTGAGTACTTTTAAGGAATTTAAAATCTGGTGAGGAACTTTATATATATGTATATATGTATATGAATAGGATGATGTAACAAGTTTCATATTAGAAGCACAAACAAGTTGACCCTTTGTGCCATTCAGGTGGTAAACCGAGTAACAGGCGTAGATCCAAAAGTTTAAAATCAAGCTCCTAATCTGGTATTTATTTCTGAAATGAGTTGAGAGCCTTCCTGTTTAAAACTTATATACATTATTATGTTTTTGCTATTTACACAGCATAGTAGGTAATACATTTTTAAGGATAAAGAGAAAGAATTAAAGAGGGAAAGTATTACACAAATCAAATACCATTAAGTCAGTGGTACATCAGATCATTTAAGCAACGTGATTAGGGAAGAGAGTAGGTTCAGTGTCTTAAATCTACTTTATAGCACATGTGTATGTGTGCATGGCTGTATTTATGCAAAACCCATGTATCTCATTTCTCAGGTGCTTAGTTTTAGTCTAAATCACTCATAATTTGGGGAAATAGGTGAAGCTGAAAGTTAAGTAAACTAAAAATCTTTGTTTCCTTTTTTGATTACTACTGTAATAACATTATCCTTTGATATGAAATTTATTAACTTTATCAATCTTTTTAATTCAGTGGTAGATGGTTTTTGTCAGGAAAAGTTCTTTTAAGTCTGTTGTAATTTATGCATCTCTTATATCACTGTCAAGCTTAGGTGGACATTTTTCTAGGTGTACTTGAGCTTCCTACCATAGTAAACCTCCAAACCTAGAATTTGGAGACATCTCCTCTCGTTTTTCAACCACTTCTTCTGATTTTCAAGTCCTTGAATGCTTCTCCCTTTCCTGTGCTAAGCTTCAATCTCAGAGAGAGACAGCAGGGATTATTTTACTTCCACAGTGCACTGAGTGCCAGCAACATCTAGGACACTTAATTATCTCAAATAGTCATAATGTGGATTCACAAAAATCGCACAAAATCATCCTCTTGTCACATTATCATTACATGATCCCCAAATGAGGTCATAATATTTATTTTATTTTTCTTTTGGATATACATAAAAATAAGCCAGGCTGTTACTAAAAGAGAAATTAATCTAAGAGTTTAAGGATTTTAGAAAACATTACTATGTTTCCCCATTAAGTATTACTTGAGATGTTTCCTTCCTTTTAGCTCTTTATTTTCTTAACCATCTATAATAAACACTCTTATATTGTTTTCACTTTGGTTATAAGACACCTAAGGTATTTTATTTCATGTTATATAAGGTATTGTAGAACTTATCCAAGTATGAACTTTCAGAGCAATTTTGTAGCAATATTGTAGCAATATTCCCTACAATCAGCATATAAAACTGTATATACAGGTTTATTCATTGTACTTAATGATTTACCAGTTATCTGGAAAACTCCAACCCAGTACATTATTTGTAAATATATACTGGTTATTTCTTATAGTTCTAGGATCTGTTCTTTCTCCATTTGCAATTCATTTTTATATAATCAACCTACTTACTATGATCATAGAGTTAGATTAATGCTTTTTTTTTAACACAATTGAAAGCCACATCTTTAGAAGTAATAAAGAAGGAAATGGTCTCCTCTTCCCTTCCTTCTCTTACTAACCTGCCCAAAAGGTCTGTATTTAGGATCCTGGGATGGTATCTTGGTTTTAACTGTTTACATAAAGATCTGATGCTTAGGCTGCTCTTGTCCTGATTGCTCCACCTAACCTTTCACATGTAACAGTAAACTGGGGCTACATCTACTCATTAATGATCTACAGTTGGGTTTGACTCCTTTCTTTGAAGAGTCTCATTAGTAGACAATTATATTTTCCTTTGGTAATAAAGAAACAATCCCATCTTCCTGTTCAGTTCTGAAGCTTTTGCTCTCCCATCCAAAGAGGCTTTTGTGGACAAGAGTTTTATCTTGAAGACCAAATTATTTCTGCTCCAGAGACCAGGAAATAGTCATAACAAGGTTCTGGGTACTAGACTTCCAAAGGATATTGAATTACTAATAAGTTCACTAACTTGTTATCTTCTTTCTCAGCTCTTACCCACAACTCTCCTAGAGAGGAAACAGCAATTTTAAAAGCCCTGATGCTAGGAAAAGTCTTGACTGACTGTTGCCAGAGTCCTTCTTGGGATGGGAAGTGATATAAATCCATTTTTAGGGAAGCTACTTTTAGAGCAGACAAAGTTAGCTTTCAAAGAGGGAAAGAAGACTCGGCTTCAGAAAAAGAGGTGGTATTGCCATTTTCCTTTGTGTCTGACAGATTTCATGCTTTCTGATTCCAGGCACTCATGAGGCTCAGCTTTGGTTATTTCCATTGGATTTAGTGAGACACGTTGCACTATACCTCTCATCTCTGAAGATGAGCCTTAGAAGCATCATACAGCCTTGGTCTTACAGTGTTCTGTTACTCTCGTGGGAGACAACACAGAAGCCATAATCGTGCCCAGGGAACCCCAAGCACAGTCTCTTCCTTCATCTTCAGAGAAAAATCTTTGCCCTTCTCTCATCTCTTCTGTCTTCACTCTCTCCTCAGTGGCACCAATCTCACTCTTCCTGCCCTAGGTGACTCTTGCATAAGAGTTTTGACTCAAGAGTTTAGGCTTTCTAAACCAAAAACAAAACAAAACAGGAAGAGAATTACCTTCCAGCTATTTCTGCTTTGACCTGGCAACTCAACCATGCTAAAGCAGAGGAAGGCAAAAGTCCAACTACCATTTTTAGAATTGGCAAGGGAAAAATGCAAAGAAAACATTAATATAAGTTAGTATATGAACAAACTCTATCACCTTGATGGTTTAAGTGTATATCTGCTACTTGTAAATGAAAAATTATTGACTAAGGAGAAGATTATTGAAAATAACAAATGGCTGTTATCACCACGTCATTACCAGAGCCAAGTCTGATGAATAAGGTGGTGTTCAAGATGGGTAATTCAGTTTGGGATCCAAAATGAGCTGTAACTATAGAGTAATTAAATTGACATTATTAATGACTTGCAAGCTGGCTCTTAAATCAATTCCAAACCATGAAAATAACTGTAAAGCTACCCAAAACTACCATGATCAACAGCTTTTATTTGCATATAAAATTGCTGGTGATGTACTTCTTTACTTTTCAATAATATCAATATGTCACAATTCATTATTCAACAAATATTGCTGAATTCTTAGTACCAGGGATACTTTGGTAGATAAAACAAGCAAATAAAAAAGAAATACTCGCCCACATGAACCTTATATGAAAACACACAATAAACAAAATAAGTAAATTATATATCCTGTTCCATTGTGATAAGTGCTATAAATAATTCAGAGGGAGGAGCAGGGTAGGAAGAGTGGAGACAGGGAATGCAGTTCTAAATATGGTGGTCAGAGGATCTGTCACCATGGTGGCATTTGAGCAAAGACTTAAAAGAGATGGGAATACATGAAGGAAGAGTGTTTTAGGAAGAGATCGGTAGGAGTGAACACATGATATATTTAGGATGGCAGGAAGGCCAAGTGGCTGGTGTCAAGAGGGCAAGGCAGAGGAGTAGTAGGAAATGAAGATAGAGACCTAACAAAGGATGGGGTCACAAAAGCCCTTACAAACCATAATAGGAATTTTGGCTTTTACTCTGATGAGGTAGGAAACATTTGTAGGGTTTGACATGATCTGATTTATGTTTTAATAGCATCATTATGGCTGCTGTGTTGAAAATAGACTAAAGGATGTAAAAGACAGAAATCAGGGAAACCAACTGGAAGTGTAGTGCAATAATCCAAGAAAGAGGTGGTAGTGCATTGGACCAACCTATTACCAGGGAGAGTGATGAGAACTGGTGAAATTGAAGATGAGATTAGAAGGTGAAACCCAGCAGAATTTGCTGCCACATTGGATGTGAAATGGGATCACAGTTAGAGATGGGTAAAAGTGCAGATCAAGCATGTTTGGGATTTTAATTCTGGATATACTAAGGTTCCATGCTTATTAGACAGTCAAGTAGTACTAGTCTAAAGACCAGGGCTGACGTAAAAGCTAGACGTAGAATGTTGGGAGTCATGATTCTGGAGAGAGTGGTATGATTTTGATTTAAGATCCCAGAAGTTACCTGCTAATTTACAGAATTTTGTCTGTTCAGTGGAAAATTATGGATTTTTTAAAATCCTGTAGACATTAACCTGTTTAGTATCTAATCCTGAAACCTTGAATTAACATTCTGCAATGCAATTCTGATACTAACTTCCTGAGTTATCCAGGACTTCATGGGAGGAGACTCAGTCCTCCAAAAGACTCCTTGCTTCAGACACTGCTGCAAGTTCCAGGGTTCCCAGGCCACCCACACTTAAGACCAACAGGCTACAAATTTAGAGGTTTCCACTACCTCCTCATGTCTGGTAATTCACTAGAGCAACTCACAAAACTCATGGTAGGGCTATACTTAAAATTACAGTTTTATTATAAAAGATACAAATCCAGACCAGCCAAATAAAGAAGAACATAGGGTGTCCAAAAAGCAAAGCTTTCATGTCCTCAGGATGTGTCACCCTCCGAGCACATCATTGTATATCACTAGCCAGGGAAGCTCACCCAAGTTTTGGTTTCCAGACCTTTTATTCCATAGGCATGATTAATCAGATCATTGACCATGAACCCAATCTCCAGCTCCCTTCCTCTCCCTGGAGGTCAGGCTGTTACCATCTGGCTCAAAGCCCCAACATTCTAGAATGGCCAGCCTGTATCCTGGAACTATCTAGGAGCCCACCAGGAGTCACTTCACTAGCATAAGCTCTGGTGTGGTCCCAGGGTCTCACCATGAATAACAAAGATTTTTCTATCACTCGGGAGATTCCAAGCATTAAAAGCTCCCTCTCAGGACAATAGGACAAAGACCAGACAAATTATTTATTATACAACACATTCCTTTATTAAATTGCCAGTGACTACATAGCTCCTCAAATGTTCTTTGAAATAGTTTTTAATCTCTTACTGATTCTCTCATTAATTAATAAGTGTAATAAAATATTAGACATGTATTCATTATATATTTCCATGAAAGTCATAATTTTACTTTTTTGAAAATTAAACTTGGTATTAAATGAGATAACCAACAGAGTAAATCAAGAAGAAAGAAGGTCGGGAATTCCCTTGCGGTCCAGTGGTTAGGACTCTGCGCTTTCACTGCCCAGGGCCCGGGTTCAATCCCTGGTTGGGGAACTAAGACCCTCAAGCTGTGCCATGTGACCAAACAATAAATAAATAAAATAAAATAAATTTAATAAAAAAAAGAAAGAAGGTCCACAAACCAACCCTTAAGCACTCAATGTTAAAGTTTAAGAGATAAGAAGCAGAAGATTCATAGGAATGCCTAGTGATTAAGAAGGAAACCAGGGGCTTCCCTGGTGGCGCAGTGGTTGAGAGTCCGCCTGCCGATGTAGGGGACGCGGGTTCGTGCCCCGGTCCGGGAAGATCCCACATGCCGCGGAGCGGCTGGGCCCGTGAGCTATGGCCGCTGAGCCTGCGCGTCCGGAGCCTGTGCTCCGCAAGGGGAGAGGCCACAACAGTGAGAGGTCCGCGTACCGTAAAAAAAAAAAAAAAAAAGAAGGAAACCAGGGAAGTGTGTTCTCCTAGAACCCAAGCGAAGAAGGAAGTTCCAGGAGAAGAATGTCAACTATGTCAAATGTGGCTGAAATTTCATCATTGGATTTAGCAACTTAGAGGACACTGGTAACCTTGACAAGAGGACTTTTGAAAATGATGAGGTATTTGGAGTGAGTTTAAGAAAATGATGGAACAATGGAATATTATTCAGCCACGAGAAGGAATGAAGTACTGATTGATGCAACAATGTGGTTAAGCTTTGATGAACACATAATGCTAAGTGAAAGAAGACAGACACAAAAAGATCACATATTGGGGCTTCCCTGGTGGCGCAGTGGTTGAGAGTCTGCCTGCCAGTTCAGGGGACATGGGTTCGTGCCCCGGTCCGGGAGGATCCCACATGCAGCGGAGCGGCTGGGCCCGTGAGCCATGGCCACTGAGCCTGCGCGTCCGGAGCCTGTGCTCCGCAATGGGAGAGGCCACAACAGTGAAAGGCCCGCATACCGCAAAAAAAAAAAAAAAAAAAAAAAAGGTCACATATTGCATGATTCCACTTACAGTAAATATCCAGAATAAATAAAAGCTTAGAGACAGAACACCAGGGACTGGGAGGCAGAGGGAAGTGGGGAACAACTTCTTCATGGGTCCAGGGTTTTCTTCAGGGTTAATGAAAACGTTTCTGTAACTAAATAGAAGTAGTGGTTGTACACATCCTGAATGTATCAAATACCACTGAATTGTTCACCTTAAAATTGTTAATTTTATGTTATGTGAATTTTGCCTTAATTTTTAAAAAAGAGAGAATGGGTGGATAGAAGTCACAGGTAGTGAGTATAGGCAACTCTTCTACAAGAGATTTGCTGGGAAGGGGAAGAAAAAGTAGAAATGTAGCTAGAGGAGGATGTGGGGTTAAGTGAAGATTTTTTTTTTTAATGGAAGAAGTAAGAGTATATTTTCTTATAGCAAGAGTGCACCCCTCCTACCGTCTTGTTGGGTTTCTTCTTTATGTCTTTGGATGTAGACTATCTTTTTTGGTAGGTTCCAGGCTTTTTTTACTGATGGTTGTTCAGCAGTTTGTTGTGATTTTGGTGTGCTTGTGAGAGAAGGTGAGCTTAGGGGCCTTCTACTCCACCGTCTTGTCTCTTAAACAGGAGTATATTTGAAGGCTGATGGAAACAGCCCTGTGAAAGGAAAAAGCAGATGATGCAGAAGGGGGGGCGGATAGAGTCATTCTATTTTCTATACATTTGATTTATATTAAACTACAAAAAAACAAAAGCAAAGAAACCACATTTCAAAATCCACTTAATGTAATATTAAACCAATTATCCCTGGTGTCTACTCCTAGCTTGGCCACTGCCTTGTTCTGTGTCTTCATGAAGTCTCCCAAATCCTCAAACCTAAGTTTTCTCAGCTGTAAAATGAAAGAACTGAACTAGATTATCCCTATGTATCCTCTCAGTTCCAGAGTTCTATGATTCTCTGATATTCACTGATTTATTTTATTTTAAGATCTAAGAATATCTTTATGACGTCTCCTCTCCCCACATTCGTATCATTGGATCTGCTCAAACTTCCTTTTAAAAAAATTCAAAGCTATAATGATTTATAGCAGATTAAATGAATGGAACACACAGGATGAGCAAAGAATTTAAGACTAGCTAGATGCAATCAGAGACATCTGGGTGGACTTAACACCACAGCTTTAAAACATCTGGGTGATGTTAGTACTCCAGTTCTGGAAATCATACATTCCTAAGTCTGACATTACTTTGGATGAGCAACTTGTATCCTTAAGCTGCAGATGCTCCATTTTGGCAAGAAGGCCTGATAAGCAGAGGAAAGAGCACAAAGGAAAATAAAAATCAGAACATTTCTAGCATGCAGTGGTGAGCTATCTTAATGCCAAAAGCTGAAATCTAAATATAAATGATGGGTTAATTATTTATAAACCTCAGTTATTTGATGACCTACTGACACATCAAATTCAATGTGCCTGAACCCAAAACATTACATTTCCCACAATCCTGCTCCGTATGACTTACCAAGTTTCACTGTTGAGAGCGTCAGTATCCAGGTTCAGAAACGTAGGAATCACTTTTGACCTTCTTCCTCTTTGGGCCCCTCTCCTATATGAGGCTATTAGTTGAGGCCTGTACATTTCTGTCTCCATCTTGTTCCTGGCCCCCTTCTTCGAATACGACTGCTCCTCTCTTGGTTACCCTGCAGCCTCAATGCTGTCTCCACGTTCCCTGGAGCTTGGACTGCTCTAAGCCTTTCCTGGCCATTGTATCGGCTCCCCACATTCCATTCACACCGCCTTGCCAATTAACCCTTTTAGGAGGCAAGATCAGCCTTTGTTAAGACTGAGCTCAAAACACCCAGTATTTGCCCCCAGTGTGATTCAGACCACAGGCTGTATCAAGTACCAATGCCTAGGGTGGAAAGACAAGTCTTGAAGTGTGGCCCCATTTTTATTTCTACTAGGCCAGAGTTGGCACCTTAATCTCAAGCACAGTGAGACTGCTCGTATCCCAGTATGATGATGATAATGGTTCTTAAAACATATTCTTGTTTTTCTTTTTCATACATCAACGTATTTACCTATTCAGGCAGAAGCATCTTTAGTCACAGAGAGGATTAGGATTAATACAGCAGAAATGGAAAGAGGCTATGCTCAGTTTTGACTTCCAAGCTGGGTCAGAAGAAGGACCCAGAGTGTGGAGACCTTAGAACCAGAAGGTCTTGCAGGTCCTTGTGTCACCTTGGCACACAGGACCAGCACAACATCACAACATGACCCTCTCTACCGAAGTTCCACACTGCTCACAGGGTAACTGAAACTTAACAGAAGGACTCTTTTCAGGGAAAGCCCTGTAAGTTGTTGGAAACAAGAATATGATAAGGCCACTGAGCAGACAATATTAACAATGGCAGCTCTAGAAACGAAAGGTAGCAAAATTGCCATTGAAGGAGGTCTGTTTGTTACCTGTTGGTGTATGGTTTTACGCCATGGGATCTACCCTACAGTATCTCTGCTAAATTCCACATAGGCAACCGATGCTTTGGGAGCATTTTGGCTTTTTTAAAGGCATTTGGAAAGGTACTGAAGGCAGTGGGGTTGTCAGTGTTGTCACAGAGAAATGAGCAATATTCTCCTTGGACGACTATATAATTGATTGGGTTGCTGGGATCTGTCCTTGAAAGAAAGGACATGGCAGAGTTCGTGTTGGGTTCGTGTTGGGTTCTAGCATCTATATGTAATTTTGTGTTTCCTTGGTTAGTGGTGATTTGTAAGTTAGCAGGAAAAATTAACTATTCTCGATGCAAGGCTGAGATTTGATAAATACTAATTGTTAGAATCTTTTGTTTTAAGTGTTAGTCTTTTTAGTCAAACTGGTTAAAAAGTTAATTGTTCAAATGTAGATAAAATAAATTGAGGGAGTTGGGGAAGCAGTGAGACAACCATCTACAAGAACAGGAAAAAAAGTTTATCATTTAAAAAAATACCATAACTTTTAGTATTTTCGTACTGTTAGTCAAATTGGTGATAACTTTTCTTAATAACAAAGGAAATAGATTTAAAAACTACAAAAGTCAATGGTATTAGGTAAATTGGCTTTAGTCCTGTGGGCCTGTTACTAGTAATTCAGGACAATTGACCTAACCCAAGCTTGAAAAAGATAATTAAAAATTTAAAACTGTGAGACCAAACTTGTGCTCTGAACACCTAACACCAACATAATACTTATAAAAATGAGAGTTTTTAAATATCTTGATCCTTAGAGGAACTCTGAGAATTAGCTTTAAAAAAGTGTCATGTGCCACATGTGATAAGTTGAGAGCAAGAAGGAGGAGCTAGGGTCCCTCTGAAGGGGGGCAGCTCATGAGTAGAGCTGGGAATGTGAACACAGGCCTCCTGATCCATTCCCAGATGTGAATGATTGGATTTGCTTATCTAGAAGGCTCAAATTAATCAAATAATTTCTTTCTTTTCACTACCATTATACTGAGAGCCAAGAAGACAAACTTTGAGAGAGATGTTTTTCAAGAGATTTTTATTTTCAATGTAATCTAGTAAATAATACACTATTTACAAGAATAACTGACCATGTCAAGGCTGCTGACGGCTAACATGACAGGCAGCATCATTCAGGATCATTTGGTGGTGGGGTTTTATCCCTTAGTTTGAAATTGCGGTGATAAGATGGATAAGGCCATTTAAAGATGGTGACATGTGGTATCCGTTAACAAACGCTGGGTTGTATTTAAAACATGCTGAGAGCAGCACAGAGGCAGGGACAAAATGTTCTTAGCTTTTCAAGCCTAATATCTCTTTCACTGTATAGATTTTCATCAATTGGTTCTATTAGGTAAATTACATCTGACCTTTATATCCCAGTAAAGGTAAGTGTAATTTAAGAGTTTATGAGCATGGAAGTAGGGAAAATGGAAACAGTCCCCTGTGCAAAGGAGGAACTGTGAAATAATGACAGAAGTCTCCTAATAGATGCCCCCTGTGTGTAACTTCTGGTCGATTCCATTGGGACAGCCCAAGAAAGTACAAGTTTTGTTATCTGTTGCTTTGCTTGTTTTTTCCTCTTTAAACTAAATCTCAGAGTTGGAACCTAGTTCCTTTCTTTGTTCCAAGTTGTCCCTAGGGTATCATCCCTTTTTCCAATCAATATACATCGATAAGAGCACAGAGGACAGCAAAGGCACAACGGGACAGGTGTTCTCATACACTGTAGTGTAGGCGTCAGTACAAGCTCCAGGAGGAAAGTTGCCTGTGCTTTCTCAAGGGCCTCAAAAATGTTTATAAATTTCCTCCGTGTGTTTCCACTTTTAAGAATTTACCCAAAAGAAATAAGAGATGTACACAATGATTGCTATAAAGCACTTGTTATAAAAGTAGGAAATAGTTAATGTCCCATCACAGGAAGATAGTTAAATTATGATATACCTTTACAGTGGAATAAAATGCAGCCATCACAATCAGGTTTTCCAGAATGCTTCCACTTTTAAACAAGATATGTATCTGGATGGAGAGAGAGAAAGAGTATGAGATAGTCTCCAGAAAGTTAACATGATGAAGATGAATGATAGGATTGTGGGTGATTTTCTAAACATCTCAAAACAAATGTGTATTATTATTGTACTTCATCTAAAGTCAGTATTTTTAAAATCATCTTTAGAGAATAAATAATGGACTGAATAATGGTCAAGATAATCTTGAATGGAAGAAGCAGTTACTGAATAGTACACACAGCAAAACTATATTTTCATAAAATTATATACATGCCTTAATATGAAAAGAGAATAAAGACTGAAAGGAAACAAAATGTAAACGGTGTCTAGATTAAACAATTATTGGTAATATTTATTCCTTTATATTTTTCTATATTTTCTAAAATTCCTAGAACTACCTTTATTCAAATTAATATCTACATACAGAAAAAAATCAAAGAGTACAAAAACTTCTTTTATAAGCATTTCTGTTTTGTTCATTTGATACTTAGTCCTCAGCTCTAAATAATGGGCTCACACCTCTTGTGGTATCCAGCTCCCCAGATGACCCCCAATGGTCCCTCACTTCCTGATATTCAAACTCTTCTAGAGTCCTCTTCTAGAAAGAAGAACATATGTGGCCAATAGGATATTGCAGAAGTGACAGTGTGACTTCTGGGGCTAACAATTGGCTTCTTGGATCACTCACTCGGGAGGAAGCAGCTGTTGTGTCATCAGGGCACTAAAGCAGCCCTGTGGAGAAAAACTGAGGCCTCCTGCCATCTGCGGGGGCGGGGAGGGGGGCTGCACCATATTGGGAGTGAATTTTACAGCCTCAGGCAAGACTTAACATGACTGCAACCTCAGGAGAAACTGAACCAGAACTCCCAGCCAAGCCACTCCAAATTCCTGGTGCACAGAGTTAACAAACGTTATTGTTTTAAGCTGCAAAGGTATGGGGTGATTTGTTATGCAGCAGTAGATAACAAATGCACCTCTATTTTTTCATGTATCAATTTTGAACATATTCTATGAATGTTCTACCACAACAGATAAGAATTAGCTCACCCTCACCTCCCCCATTTGCAATGCCTTCCTCCTCTTTTTCCCAGTTTTTGGTAATTGTGTCCTTTAGTGAGTGAGGGAATTCTGTCCATTATAGTTGAGAATATAAATGATATGCCTAAAACTCTCTGTCTTCTCCCATCAACTTTCAATGGCACCTCTTAATTTCAGTATATAATATGAGGGTTCTGTGACTCCACCCCACTCTACACGCCTTACCCATCTTCTATCTTTTGTCAGTTCTGCCTTTGCTTTAAGATCATAAAACCTGATTACATTTACGCCGTGTTCCATGTCCAAGTAATTCCTTAATGCTCCATCTAAAGGTTGATACTGATATTTGAGAACATAACTATAGCATTATGACAATGTAAACATTTTTTTTCTCCATAAAAGCCATGTTACGTGGTAGGATTACATTTCCACTTCTATTGATCTAGTGTGATGAATCCTAGGGGGCCTGAAGGAACATGTTTCTGCGATAAGATCAAATGGTTTCTCTTTTTTTAGATTCTATCAATATCTCAAAAGCATTCCATATCTCAGTTTGCTTCACATTTGGCCATGTCTTCCCTTTACAACTTTTTCCCTATACCAGTATTTTCGTATATCATCCTCATTTTTTCAATATGATCTTTCAGTGTTTTGCAGCAATTGAGGGCATCCATTCCATTCTTCCTAATGTCGTTTTTAGAGTCCACAACACACCGGACTTATTGCTTTCAATGCTACCCAGCTAGCATTCTGGCATTTCATTCCCTTGTATTCTTAGGTTAATTCCACCATTTCTTTTATTTCATGTCTTCCTGTTACTTGTTTTATCCCCTCATTTCTCTAGAGCATGCTGTCAAGTGTATTTTTCAGGTTGGCCATGTAAGAAGAAACTTTCTGTGACCTTGCCTGAAATGTCTTCATTTTTACCTCATACTAGGTCAGAATGTTGTTAGAGATTAGTTCTAGCTTTAAAAACCCTTTATCTCAGAATTTTAAAGGTATTGTCTTAGAGACTCATTGTTCTTAAAGTACAACTTGATACCAGTCTGTTTGGTATCAAACTTCACAGGGGGGCTTCCCTGGTGGCGCGGTGGTTGAGAGTCCGCCTGGCGCGATGCAGGGGATGCGGGTTCGTGCCCCGGTCCAGGAAAATCCCACGTGCCGCGGAGCAGCTGGGCCCATGAGCCATGGCCGCTGAGCCTGCGCGTCCGGAGCCTGTGCTCCGCAACGGGAGAGGCCACAACAGTGAGAGGCCCGCATACGGGGGGAAAAAAAAAAAAAAAAAAAAACTTCACAGGACTTTCTTCCTCTCTGGAAGCTTTTAGAATCTTGTCATTATCTTGGCTTTACTGAAATTTCATGGCACAACGTCTAGATCATTTGGCCACACTTGAATTCATTTAAAGTGAAGACTCTCGTCTTTTCTCCACTGCAGTAAATTTTCTTCTGTCATTTTTTGACAATTCTCTCCTGGCCCTTTTCCATATTCTCTACTAATCAAATATTGAACCTTCTGAATTTATGAAGGTCTCACCTTTTCTTTCATATTTTCTTTCTCTTTTTACTTTGCTAAGTGTACTGTTGCCTCAGCTCTACCTTCCATGATCTCTAAATATATAATTCTTAATTTTTTTACATTTTCAAACTTTAGTTTGCTATTGCATTTAATTTGTATTGTATTTAGTGAGGTATGAAGATTACAAGCTAACTACATCACAGTAACAGTACAAGGTACAACTTTGAATTGAAAATCAGAAACCAGTAATCAGTCTTCACTGACCATTCTCTGCTCCAGGAAATCTCCTTTTGGTGGCCCACATCAGGTGCCTTTCTCCAGTCAATAAAATGGGACAAAGATTGTACGGTGGGTCACATACTATAGACCAGGAACACTGGGTATAGGGAAGACTAGGTTTCCTCAAGAAAGCAAGAGACTGGGAACGGGAATACACCCTATGGACTATTTTTCCCAACCTTCTCTTCCCTGAATCTGGTCTCCCCACTCTCCTCTTACTCTCTGAACCTGCTAGAAGAAAACTAAAAATTTCCCTTTACTTAAATATGCAGAGCAATTTAAATCCCCTTGTTCCAGCCTTCTCATTCAGGACCATTCTCTTAGCCTTTTATAATGTTTTATAGTGTTGTATAACCACAACATAAATCTCTAATTTATTCAGCCATTCAACCAACCTTTACACCCAAGTGTTCAATGTGTCCAGTGCTTCTGTCCTAGGAGCCAAAGATTCAGCAGTAAAAAATAGACAAAAATGCCTACCCTCATGGGTCTTATGCTCTAGTGGGAGAAACAGAGACTATGCAAAAGAAACAGACTATGTAGAATGTGATGGAGGAAAATAAAGCAGGGAACAGAGAATAAAGAAGGGTTTGCAATTTTTAATAGAGGGATCAAGAAAAACCTCAATGAACAAGGGACCACAGAGTAAAGGGACCAAGGATATCCAAGCAGATGGTTTAGCTTTACATTTTTGGCTTCTAACTGTCTACCCAGTTCACTCTTGTCCAATTTAAATGGATCTTTTCAGGAAGAGTCAGGGGTATTTAGTGATCAGAAGTTCTTAAGGCAATAATCAGAATCATCAGGAGACAGCTGACCCATTCCAGGCCCTCTGGTACTTGGAGATATCAAATCAAGTAAGGTCTCCGTAGAAGAGGGTGATAACTGTAATGTTTTGATGACCACATGTATTTTTGTGAGGATCTTCTTTCCCCTCTTTCTAGTGCTTTCACTGAACCGTAGCAACTAGCCTCTTTGCCTTCTTATGAGAAACGCTCACATGAGCCAAATTTTCAGATGAGCAAAACACAACAACAAAAAGCCAACTATACTTTCTTTCACATAGAGTCATAGAAAAGAGCCATGTATGTGAATATAAACTGAACATCAGGGTCAAAGTTAGGGGATTCTTTTTAAATGTACCTTTCACTCTACATCCATGAAGAGTGAACCCTAAGGTAAACTATGGACCCTGAATGATAATGACCTGTCAGTGTAGGTTCATAGATCATAACAAATGGACCACTCTGGTGGGGATGTTGATAATAGGGGAGGTTATGCATGTATGGGGGCAGGGAAGTTGTATGGGAAATTGCTATACTTTCCTCTCAATTTTGTGAACCGTAAACTGCTCTAAAAAAGTAAAATCTTGATAAAAACTGATGGATTAAATGCAGGGAGAAATTTCCACTCATTCAGTCCTCTGAATATGCTAGAATCTAATTTGTGGGAAAAGGTCCTTTTTAAGACTGTTAATTTGAAGAAGCCCTACAAGTTTGTCTTCCTCAAGTTGAAAACTCCTGTTTTCACTATAGGAATGTGATGTAGAACAGGCCAGATTCACCTGCTCCCAAAGGACGCAGTGTCTCTCTTGATTACGGAACTCACCACTTTTGAAAGGATTCACATGCCTACTTGCCTACTTTCCCAACAAGACTGTGAGATCCTCTCAGACAGGGACCAAATCTCAGCCTTCACACAGTGCCCAGCAGCTAGCTGGTTCTTAATAAATGTTGTCTGCATAATGTATATCCCTCTTGGACTCATTGTAAGAACAATAAAAGCTAGCAGTTTTTGAGCACCTACTATTCTAGGCAGCTGGCATCATTATCTGTAACCCTCATAGCAACCAGAAAAGTTAGGTCCTGTGCCACTTTTACAGATGAGAAAACTGAGGCTCAGAGGATTTAAGTAATCAGTCTAAGTGTACACAACTAGCCAACATGGAAAGGCTAGGATCCTGCCCCTGGCATGTGTGACCCCAAACTACACTTTTGGTTACACCCTCTGCATTCCTTGAAGATAAGCAGATGAGACATCTCAGAAGAAGCAAGAAGAGAGGCCATCATCTCTACTTACTGTTTCGAGCAAGTCCGAAAGAACATGCTCGGAACATCCTAGCACACGGGAACGTAGGACTCGCCTGCCACCAAAGCTCTCCTTTTGCACACTTGGATGCATCATAGGCACAGTGGATGCTGCCCTTTCATCCCTATTCCAGCCACATTTAGAAAGAGGGGAAACTGAAGTAGAATGAGGTCAGCTGGCTTCTTATAGTAGGACCCACAAGCTCTTACTATTAGAACATGTGAAAGGCCCTATTTTTTTCGGTTTCCCTTTTGGAGAAAAAAACCATTTTTTTAATGGCAAGCAAACCACACCTGAGGTTATTGAGAAGAATGCATAAAGGAAATACTTTGCCATTTTGCAGGCCCTCATGCTGCTCACATTTATAGACATCTTACCAAGAGAGCGTGTCTTGCAGAACGTGTCAGAATTAGGGACGTTGAATTTTCAGTAACTCTTGGCTGCTTCTAGCTGGGCTTTGAGTTTGACCAGGGCAGGTCTAATGGAGTGTGGTTTCCCCTACTTTGTTCAGGCTCTGGTGTGTTATCTCTCAGATAGCAGAACGGTCTTATGGTTTATTTGGCATGGGGTGCAGAAGGGGCCCAAGTTACATAAGGCTATTAAATCACAACCTGCCTAGATGTCTTCCGAAGGCTGTTAGCCTAGCTCATTCTGGGCAAATACAATTAAGGTCTTGGATATTATGTACAGCAAATACCGGTGAAAAAAACCTCAAGTTCCTGGGTCTATTGATGCTGAGGGGTAGGAGGATCCATGTGGATCGTGTTCAGCGTTGCAGCTTGCACTGATTAAAACCCAACTTGTCATATTCTGTATCGTTGTACTGTAGTTATAGTAAATGTTCCTTGTAATACATTTTCAAGTACAAAAATTGCTTCAGAAAAGAACATTTAGAAAACTAATTCTATTGAAACCAATGAAGTGTTGACACATTGCCTGATGCAGATTTGTGTAAAGAGGCTTGTTTTAAGTTATAAAAGTACAGTCCTGGAGGCAAAAATCAGTGACTCCTCAGTCTAGCGACTGAGAGAACAGTGAAGCAGTATGTTCAGCCAGCACCCCGTCATTAATCCTTTCCCGTAATTCTACCCTCGTCACCTTCTCCCTTGCCTGACTCTATAGAATTTCAAACCTGCTGCCAGCCCAGGAACTCGCTCAGAAACCATTCATTACTCAGGCAAGGCATTTATAATGTTTGCTGATGTGGCGGTGAATAGAACACAGTGTAAACCTGGACTGAAGTGGGCTCTTTTTTGTCATCTAAATTGCTCCTCTGCCGTGTGTTCCATAAGCCTTCGAAATCACTGGGGGTTTTGACCCCCTCATCTTTCTGAGAGTAGCATTTCACCCTGCCCAGCCCTGGGAAGAAAAAAGGATGGAGACTGTTTGCAGCTGAAAAGAGAGATACGGCATTAAGTAAAAAGCTTATTATTTACCTCAAACTAGGCCACTGGCTCCCACAGAAAACCTTCCATGCCTGCAGACCCTGTTAAAATCAAACATAAAAGCAAACATCCAGGCCCCCAGTGTAACCAAATAAGCAGTTTCGTGATGAGAGAAGGCTAGTGAATGAAGCGCGTGGTCAGCCAAAAAACCTGGTCTGATTTTCACATGAAAAGCTGTGCTGAGGGAGAAACGTGCCCATTGTTAGGTGGTGACTCCATGTTTCAAAGCTGCTTTGCCCCAGGAAGGTATTTAGGGATCTCGACAAAATAAAATGTGGAAACAAGGTTTCTGGTGGCAGCGGGTGGATGGAGACACACTTTCTTTTGTTCACTTAGGTGATGAATTCATCACATTTGCTATGGCTCTTTGCAGTCATGGTCATCTGTCTCGAAACCTGATTGAGTAACTAACTCTCTTTCCAGTTCTGTGCCTGGTATAACCAGGACGTTCACCCAACCTTAGATTTTTTTTTAAATTGAGGTAAAATTTATATAATGTAAAATAAATCATTCAGTGGCATCTAATGCATTCACAAGATTGGACAACCACTACCTCTATCTAGTACCAGAACGTTTCATCACCCTAAAAGAAAATCTCACATGCATGAAACAGTTATTCCTCATTCCTACCTCTCCCTAACCCCTGGTAACCAATAATCTGCACTCTGTCCCTATGGACTTACATATTCTGGACGTTTCTTTGAAATGGAATCATACGACTTTTTGTGTATGGCTCTTTTCACTTAGCATAATGATGTCAAGTTTCATCCACCTTGTAGTGTACCTTTTTATGGCTGAATAATGTTTCATAGTGTGAATATACCACAATATGTTTATCCACTCATCTGTTAATGGACATTTGGGTTGTTTCTACCCTGTGGCCATTGTGAATAGTGCTGCTATACATACGTGTATGCTTGCATTTGTTTGAGTACCTGTTTTCTGTTCTTTTGGGTATATACTTAGGAGTGGAATTCCTTGGTCATAGGGTAATTCTATGCTTAACATTTTGAGGAACCTCCACACTGTTTTTCATAGCACTGATTCACTTGACATTCCCTTCAGCCATGTATGTAGGTTTCAGTTTCCCCACATCCTTGCCAACACTTTCTTTTTTCTTTTTATTCATTGATTTTCTTTATTTTTTTGGCTGCATCAGGTCTTAGTTGCGGCACGCGGGATCTCTGTTGAGGCATGCGGGCTCCTTCGTTGCAGCGTGCAGCCTTCTCTCTAGTTGTGGGGTGCAGGTTTTTCTCTCTCTCGTTGTGTCGCATGGGCTCCACGGCACATGGGCTCTATAGTTTGCGTCATGTGGGCTCTCGTGTTGAGGCACGCAAGCTCAGTAGTTGTGGCGCGCATGCTTAGTTGCCCTGAGGCACAGTGGGATCTTAGGTCCGCAACCAGGGATCAAACCTGTGTCCCCTGCATTGGAAGGTGGATGTCTAAGAAATTTGCTTCTTGAGAGGATTTTATGATGAATCCAATCCTGCATAGAAGTGTCCTTTTGTAATTAATCTTCTGGTTTTTCAGTTATGTAAATTCTTATTTTCACGCACAGTACACTTTAGGCTACTTTTTTTTCAAAAATATAAGTCAGTATTGAACTCAGAACTTGTTTGTATTGGAATATTCATAATTTAGTGTTTAGAGTCCCAGGCTGGCCCACAAAGCCTCTCTAACCTGTACCAATCTGAGCTATAGAGCTAGCTATAGGTCTCATCCGCATCCTGGAGCCTGGTAGCAGAACTCATTTATAGCCAGGAGGAAGAAGAGTGTACAGAGCTGGTCCTGGGCAGAATTTGGGAATGGAGAGTGGTTTTGGCCTTCCCCACATTCCTTCTGTAGGCCTTTCCTACCACCCAACACCCTTCTCCCTCGTACCCTCATGTCCACTGTACTCTGCAGCTGTGTTAGGCACCCACCCTCCCCTTTCCATTCTCCCCTCCAAGCTGACCCTCCACTCCTTCAAAGCACTCTATTCTCTGAAGACACTTCATCTCCCAGTCAAAACTGTCAGTTTCTCGGTGCCCTCTGATAAGCCCATTTCAAAAAGTCCTTTGAACTTCAAAGAGATTTGGAAATATGAGATTTGGTAATCCTTAAAAATGACCAATTTATGGAATATCAGTGGTGAATTCTTTAGGACTAAAGGACTCCATAAGCAGGCCAATAATATCAGAATATCTCTTGAAACTGTGTCCTTAAGCCTTAACATCTTGTCCAGGTTTCTTCACTTTCTTCCCCTTTGAGCCCAGATTTTCTAAGAATCCCATGGTTTCTTCGTGAAGATTCCCACAACAGCCCCAGTGTGGAGGATGGGAAATTATGGTGAGACAGGTCCAGTGGAGCCATTGCGTCGAGAGGATTTTGTATCTTCCAGGTGCCTATAAGTTTAGGAGAACTTCTATTGTGTTTGGATGACCTGAGATTCACAACCAGACCTCCTGTCACAAAGAAATTTTGAGGTGTCATTTGTGGTTTACAGCCCTGTGCCCATTTTTTGTTATTTTTAAAATCTTCTTTCTTTCTGGATCCACCTCCTTTCTGAAATCCCAGAGGTACATATTAATGTTCCATGTTACAGATATGGAAACTGAGGCCGAAAAATCCTAAGGAACTTGTGCAAAGTGATAGGGCTAGTAAGTGGCAGAGCCAAAATTCCAACCCTGATCTGTCTCCTTTCAGAGCTGGAGCCCTTAACCACTATACACACTACCCCGGTCAATCGGCCCTCCCGGAATCGTAGTCCTGGAGCAGACCTTTGAGACCACTGAGTCCAGCTAATTTATTTCTCAAATGCCAAAGTGTTGTGAGCTCTCATTATTTATGTACCTCTCAGTATTAATCAAGGCTCTCCAGAGAAACAGAATCCACAGGATGTGTATAGAGGGAAATAGAGATTTATTTTAAGGAATTGGCTCATATGATGGTGGAAGCTTGGCAAGGGCAAAATCTGATGGAGTAAGCCCACAGGCCGGAGACCTAAGGAATAGTTACAGTTTGAATTCAAAGGCTGTCTGCTGGCAGAATTCCTTCTTACTCAGGGAGGCCAGTCTTTGTTCTATTAAGACCTTCAACTGATTGAATGAGGCCCACATTTTGGAGGGCTTTCTGCTTTACTCAGCTCTATTGATTTAAATTTTAAGCGCACCCAAAAGAAACCTTCAAAGAAACACCCAGATTAATGTTTGATCGAATATCTGGGCAGTGTGGCTAAGCCAAGTTGATACACAAAATCACACTTTCCTTCTCTGTCATCGTCGGCGCATTCAGAGTCACCCAAGCTCTGATTTCCCTCAAGTGAATGAAGTGTTCTTGGACTAGCATCACATGTATGCAAACTACGTTTCACTCACCTCTTTGTTCACCCAGCAGCAGCTCTTGCGTGACTTTTTGGTGGACAGTTGTATTTCAGTCCTGAGCCCAACCATCTAAGCTATGTTATAGGATCCCAGTCTCTCGTGCGTGTCCATACAGTGATCCGACCAATGAAACCCTCTCAGATTTCCTCTGAGGCAGAGGCAAATGCTTCGGTTAATTGGTGTGGTCAGGTCTCAGTTTGAGAGAGACATGTTTTCTTGGCCCAGAGTTTAGAATTTCACGCTGATCTGGTTGACACAGTTCAGATCAGTTTGACCCACCGCGGCAGTAGTTATCCTTTGATCTGGAGTCTAGTTTGTAATGTGACCCATTCAGATGGCTTTCCTATGATAGTCAAGAAAGACAAAACCAAATCATCCCATTTATCTTAATGGGCTTTATTTTTTGTCTTTTTTCTTTCTTTCTTTTTATTATTTTTTTAGACTTGAGGCCTTGCCGATCTTTTGTTGAAAAGAAAAAGGAATCTGTGTATCGATCTGATGGGCTTTGAAATACATCAGGTGTTTAATGTTATTGTCCTCTGTTCTCCCCGTGGTGTGCTGAATCATATCTTAAAAGTTCAACAACCATTCAGTGGGTCACCATTCAGTATACTGTGTCATTATCAAAGATTTGGATTTACAAAATGCTACCTGGAAACAAAGCCCACTTAACAGGCTGTTGTCCCTGAGGCCACCTCTGCTGCCTGAGACGGCTCTTCTAGTAGGAAGTCTGTCTGTCTGACATTTGTCACTGCCCTTTGGGTACCCAGCAGAACTTGCAAGCCTGAAAATTGCTGGCTGAATTACATAATTTTATGTGACAAAAGAAACATCCACGACAGTGTTCTTACACTAATATACACACCTGGGCATGCATCACTTTTCTTTCATAAACACTCGTATGTTGGCAATGAACGTGTAAACAGATAAACTTCATTTTAATCGTTAAATGCATGCCAAGAAAGTTGTCTATTCACAGATACTCTCCAAGTGTTAAAGTGAAGGAGGAAAACCCGTCCGTGAAATAAATTCTGTGATGCATTGCTTCAGGGAAAAAAAGAAATGGTGAGAGAATACGCATTCCAGGATGCATCTGTTTGTCAGGTAAAAATATTTCATAAGAGAAACACATACCTGTACTTAGTACAGCTTCCCAAGCTTAAGCAGCATCATGAAATGCCTGGCCGCGACTTGGGCTTACTGCTTTTAGAATAACAAAGTGGCTTTCTCTCTACACTTAATGATGATGAGGATTACTTGTGTGAAACACAGCAGCACAGCGCTTTACGCAATGGTCATAAACCACCTCACCTAAAATGCATTTTTGCTTTTATACCTCAGTGAACAGCTCTGAGTAAATGATCCATCCCTGAGTTGTGTATACAGAGAGAAGATCAGCATTGGGTTGTTGTTTTAATAAACTGGAAGGCTGCCAACATTCTCTGGGAAGAGGACAGAGACATTAATGCTAGCATGCAATCTAGCCTGTGTTTGGATTTAAGACGGAATTTAATCTTCTTGCCTCCTTTCCCTTTTCCCCTCCCCCTTGCCAGTCCTTTCTTCCCTAAATACACAGTCTCTTTTCATGGAGTTAACGCCAGCTATCTTAAACAGCATGAACTAATAAAGCATGGCATTTTTAAAAGAGGAGGCATTTACAAATGTGGGAATGTAGAACATTTAAAATTCTTTCTCTGTACTTGGTTTAAGAGAGTGGTGATTAATGAGTTTATGTTATCTATCAAAATGCTTCCATCATGCTGGTGATGGGACGCGGGATTTATGGTAATGAAAAACCTGCAATCCCTCCCTTGTATCTAAATCTATCAGCCCCGCATTCATACAGAAAGCACTAAATGATATATTTGTAGCTATCTGAAAGCAAGATCATTTTTAAGAGCTTATGTACTGCCAAAAGGGAACATTCTTAAAATATAGGAAAGGAAATGATTTCCTTTCCAACCTATTGCTCGAGCAACCATCATACTACAAATATCAGTCTCCTACTGAAAAAAGGAAAATACTGAGCAGATGATGATCACATGATTAGGCTAGTAATGCTCGATGAATTTCCTGTAATTTTCTTGGAACTCCTTTGTGATACATTTGCAAAGGGTCATACAGATTTTCATTGGGAGAATTTGAAATTGTTCTTTGTGCTACATGTCTTAGGAAGAGAAAATCTACCAGTACCTTGAATAAAACGCACTTGGTTCCATCTGTCAGGTAAGAGTATGCCAAGTAGCCCAATAAAAAACTTCATCCATGCTCAGCAACTGGAGGAAAACATGCAGAGTCATCCCACCCTCTTCATCAGGCAGATATTTCTATTTCTGCAAGACCATGTAGAAAGGATAGAAGTGTGTTTTCAAAAATTGCCTATACCTTGCTCAAAATGGTGCCAACAAATACACGTAACATACCCTGTTATCACCTGGGTATAAGAATGAACATATTAGAGGAGACGATACTGGGTCAGGTTCCCAAGGCAAAGTCTCTCAACATGTGAAAGGGTGTGGATGAGACCTGAGGTGTGCTAAAAGAAATCTGTTTCTGCGAGTAGTAAAACATATTGAACTTCACAACTAATTTATTTTTTTAAATATTGACCAAATTAAGTGTACATGCATAAAAATCTCAGTCTCTGTTACTTTAAACTTCGAAATGCTTTGATGGGAATGGGAGAAAAGGGGGAGGAGTCACCCCAAGAAGAAGCAGAAATTTTTTTGTAACACTCCTGAGCATTGTTACGTGTTGTGTATGCCTTAATGGGGGAGGTGGAAGAAAGCACTATTCTTTGCATCCCGAGGACCCCTCTCTATCCTTACTCTGTAAACAGTCATTTTAGTCAGGGTCATCTACATGTCAGGCTTTTGGGTGCCTACATTTTAAGCTGATCCGTTTCTGTGTGCTTTGGCAAGCAGAGAAAGAGCGCTGTAGTGGAATATTTTTCTTCAGGCAGAATTTCTACCTCCAGAGTGTAGACACAAGCTCAGTGTGTTCCAGAAACAGCCCAGACTTGTATGCCTTTGCCATTTCCTGCTGGTTCTGCTACTTCTGCCTCAGAGAGATGCAAAGGATTGAGAAACACAGCTAAAGAGAAAGGAATCCCAGAGGCCGCAAGGCGAGTGGCAACAAGCGAGCGTGTGTGTTCTGTCGTACAGGGCTGGGTTTGAAGGGGGTGAGGGAGTCTTGCTCACATCACACAAGCTGCCTGTGCAGCAAATAGATTCTTCTCCCCCTCCTCCCACTACTAGCACTGCAGAAAATGCCATCTATCAAAACGCTCTTAGAAGCAGTCCCTGATGATGCTGGAATAAAAGGCTGTTATGACAACTGTGAGGTGGGAGGAGCCTCTTTTCACCCAGCTGCCTGTCAGCCTGGGCATCAGGGACCCTTTAGATTTGTAAGGTCACATCAGGAGCCTGGCTCCCAGCTGACGTGTTCTCTTGCTGCCCCCTTCCCCCATCCTACCTCCAGATGACCTCAAGCTTGGTCCTTGGGGTCAAAGTCACAGGAGGGCAAATGTCATTTCCTACTGATTGTCTGTTCCTTGTCTTTTTCTGGCCTCAGTGGTCTTACTCTGGCCCAGAACTTCAATACTCATAGATGGTCCATGTTTAGCAAAGAAATGATGAAGCATTTTCAAGTTTCAAACCACTTTTCTAGTCTACACTGAGGTTGGTTTAGTTTTGAGGAAATAACGTAATGTCAACATTACCGTCGCCAATATATCAGCCTCACTGGCTCCCAGTATTAAAATGCTGTTAATAGTTAGGTTGGTTGGGTTTTTTGCCAGGTTGGTAAGAAAACCATGAGAATATCACTGTCTTTTCAAGGGGCAGGGCTTTTTTTTTTTTTTTAATTACCAGGGAGAGGGAGGGAAAAAGTTATACTTATTAGGTAACAATGAGAAGGTAGAAAAGCTCCTAAGAAAACATCTTTATTTGCTTAAATTTTATAAGACAGAGAATGAAGAAAGCAGACACACATTTCAAGCAAAAACTCCATCAACATTTTGCTCCTCAAGCAGAGTTACAAAGAATAGAAACTAGTCAAGCCACAAAAATAACTAGAAGGAAAAGGATTTTATGCTCTCAAGTATCAGTGTTTGCAGACTTTCTCACTGTTGTCCCTGCCACTACACACATTAAGAACTCTTTTAAAGGACTGACAGTCGGGGAAAAAAGAGTCCTGGGCTCAGTAACGATGCTGTACCCCACCGTTGTGGAGCCTGGGGCAAAAGGAAAACTCAATAATACTAATTATGTTTTATTTAAAATTTTGGTAGTTTGTTCATCATGAATTTTTTGCATTAATTTTGACTTTTTAAATATTGCATTAAAATATCATTTATCATGATTACTCAGTTTTTTGGTATCCCCTAAATTTTGTACCCAAGGCAAGTGACTGACCGGCCTCATTCACCTTTACCCTAGTCCTGGCCCTACTTTCAGAGAAAAATAAAACAAAACAAAACGGAGTAACTGACATAAGTGATTTTCCTAAATTTAGCAAGCTTCAATGAACATAGGAATTGAACACTAGTTTTTTGTTATTGTTGTTTGTTTTGGGGGGGGTTTTAATTGAAGTATAGTTGATCTACAGTGTTGTGTTAATTTCTGCTGTACAGCAAAGTGATTCAGTTATACATATATACATTCTTTTTTATATTATTTTACATTATGGTTTATCACAGGATATTGAATATAGTTCCCTGTGCTATACAGCAGGACCTTGTTGTTTGAAGACTAGTTTTTAATTATTGGTGTCACCAACACTTATTGTTTTCTAAAATACATGTCAAAATTCTTAGGCGTCTGGAACATTTTATGTAAATTAGGTGACAAATTTGGAGATGCAATCGGGATACTTTTCTTTCCTGACTCTTACTTCTGGCCAGTAGCCCTGCACCCAGTGAGTGTATGACAGTCATTGCCCCAAAAGGAGGACATGAGCCCCAGAACAAAGGAGTGAATTGAGTGGCTGCATAGATTTTGTAAATAAACGCGGGGGAAAGTCTAAAAAGCTGTAATGTTAAATTGCAAGAGTCAAGTGATTTGAGAGAGGGCAGATTTTTCTCAATTCTAAAAGTTTGGGTTTTAATATCAAGAAACAAACCCTTAAAAAGTCAGTCATAGTGTTTATACCTTAAATCACACAACAGGGAAAATGTGTGATGCCATAAGAACCTACCATTTTCTTTTTTTTTTTTTTTTACATCTTTATTGGAGCATAATTGCTTTAGAATGGTGTGTTAGTTTCTGCTGCATAACAAAGTGAATCTGCTATAGGTATACATATATCCCCATATCCCCTCCCTCTAGTGCCTCCCTCCCACTCTCCCTATCCCACCCCTCTAGGTGGTCACAAAGCACTGAGCTGATCTCCCTGTGCAATGCAGCTGCTTCCCACTAGCTATCTATTTTACATTTGGTAGTGTGTATATGTCCATGCCACTCTCTCACTTCGTCCCAGCTTACCCTTCCCCCCTCCTCATGTCCTCAAGTCCATTCTCTCCGTCGGCGTCTTTATTCCTGTCCTGCCCCTAGGTCCATCGGAACCTTTTTTTTTTAGATTCCATATATATGTGTTAGTATATGGTATTTGTTTTCTCTTTCTGACTTATTTCACTCTGTATGACAGACTCTGGGTCCATCCACCTCACTACAAATAACTCAATTTCGTTTCTTTTTATGGCTGAGTAATATTCCATTGTATGTATGTGCCACATCTTCTTTATCCATTCATCTGTCGCTGGACACTTAACAACCTACCATTTTCCACCTGAAATTAAATAAGCATTCAATCAGTAGAGAGTAAAAGAAAAATCTTGGGGAATGTGATAAAAGTGTAGATATCAGTAGATACCCGAGAAGTTTCTTACCTACCATGGGATAAGACACCAGTGGAAGCCAGAAGAGACTGGATTAAATATGGATCAGAGGCATGGATGATACATAAGTCCCCAGGAGCATAGAGAGCCCAGAGAAGTTAAAGCAGAGAGGTAATACAGCACAGATTAGAAGAGACCCCATGGTCAGAATCCCAGCTCTGTCACTAGCTAGCTATGTGACATTGGGCAACATGGCTTCCCTGTGCCTTAGTTTTCACACATGTTAAGTAGAGACCATAACACGGTATATGTTACATGAATTAACTTGTATGAAGAGCTTAGAATATTATGTGATGAGTATAAGTACAGTTTTATATGTTTGCTATTATACCGTTACTCCTGAGAGGAATGCAAAAAAAACAGTACGAGAATTCTAAATTAACTGAAATTTATAATATACGGAAATATATTTTAAACTAGAAGTGACTGAGTTTACCTTGACAAGTTTGTTTTCCACCATAAAAGATGGAGATTCCAAAGCTAAGTTCAGTTCAATTATAGAGATATAAAGAAACCTGCAATTTTGTACACTGCATCCATTGTAAGACAATTATCCTTGGTTCTCCCCTGTTTCAACACATCTTGGGAGTAGAGCCACTGACTGCCTTTTTTCCAGACTATATTTTCAAGGTTGTTTGTATAGTAGAAGACCTTGGAAGATGTACTGTTTCCCTCCTAAGAAAACAAGGCACGTTTGTTTGTTGTCCAGTAAAATAAAGATAGTGTCTCTCTCCAGGGCAAAGTTCAGGCAGGCTCACTGCCCATTATAAAAGATTTTGGTTCCCTAAGCTCAGGGTTCCCCTGTTGTAACAACCCACTCTAAGTACAGACATCACCTGTCCTTCATTGTATTCCCTATGGGAACTGGGGCAAAGGGAACTGAGACAAATACTATACTTTGGCTACTGCTAATGCTGTGAATAATACTTCTTTGTCTCTGACCCAAGAGTCTCTTGTTTTCTGCCAAAATCCATGACACTGGCAGGATAACTTATTAGCTTGCAAGTAGGTAAAATCTCAGAACCTTCACATCCTATTTAGTATATAATCACATCCTATTAGTATATATCAGTAATTTGATTTACTGCAGTGAGATTTAATAGTATCATAAGAACACTAACTTTTTCACTTCAATGAGTTTTTCACTGTTTTATTCTCAAGCCACTCAAATACATATGCTTGATTTATTCTTTACCCACGTTTTTCTTTTAAAAAGAAAAATACTTGTCTATATTTAAACAGTAATTAAAGGTTTATGCTAGTGACTAGAGATGTCCAAATGTGGTACATTCTGAACACATACACAGTCCAGGGGTATACCATTACCGAAACTAAGAACACTGAAAATAAAGATTCTCAAGGAGTGCAAATTCCATTGCTCCACCTGCCACATTCAGAGGAGGACATGGAATAAGAATCCATTAACATCTCAAACTCAAGTTCAAGATAATACCTTGAAGAAAGTAATAATAGCAAATAGTAAATTCAAGACAATTAGAACATCCATTATTTTACGATCCCTGAATAAAAACAATCAGGTCACATTTTTTCAGATTATTTAAAGAAACAGAAAACAAATCAAATGATGGTTCTTCTATAAATATACAGTGAGATCACACAAGCAAACATACAGGATATATACTCACACCACCACAAATCTTGAAGAAGGGAGTCAACGTTTTTAGCTCTACCCAAGCCTGGTCATTCTGGAATAACATGTTTCTGCCATCTGCACATTTGTGAATGACTTGTAGAAACTGACATCTAAAATAACTTGATGGGGGTAATTAAACCTAAGCAGTTTTGGCTACTTTCTCAAATGTCATAATAAAAGGGTGAAATTATATACTAGACAGAGTTGTTTTCCAAAGTGGGAAACATAAAAATTTAGGGAGACGAATTATAATGTTATGAGAGGAGTATTTTTACTGAATAAACCAATGAATGTGGAGTTGCTGGGACGTTTCACCTCATGCCCTGCTGTGGGAGTTGCCGTTCCTCTCTGCTTTATTCCTCCTCCACTTTCCTTACTCACTCATTATCAAATACACTCATCTTGTTTAAATAACACAGTACTTAACCTTCATTTGATGTTGGGAATGTAGGGCTGCTGAAATTATAACCAGAAGGATAGGAGAGAGCGTGAGAGAAATAGAGAGGAAAATAGAAAGAAATTTCAGATTTAAGTCCCATAATGACCAAAAACTATTTTAAGTTCAAAGTCTGACATCTATTTCTGGAAGGAAAAAGCCAGACGGATAGTAAATATTTTAACCTGGTAAAACTGGAGATGCGGATAGCTGTTAATAAGCTGAGCATCTGTTTCAGGATTTTAGCATAGTTGTATATTAACAGAGTCCATTGACCTTAACAGAGTCCACTGACCACTCATCAATACCAAATGTCCACCTAAACAACTCTCCTAAAATCATGGAAGCTGAAAGAAAATACAGTAAAATGAATTTTAAGTGGGATGCATTTTCTACTTACCTGTGGGATTTTCAGACCCCTCAATACCAAAATTTTGTCTTTTAAAAAGGTTTATGGAGACTCAGATGCTACCCGTAGAAATCACTGATCTTAGTTGTATTAGTTGGGTTATTTATAGTTGTCCAGAAACAACATGTGTGGATTAACTTTGGACTTCGGAATTATTAGAAGAACACATAAAGAATAGCATCTATTACAGTCTTTCTAAGCCACAGAGCTTCTAGGATTTGGATACACAATGGGCTTCATGGAAAAATAGAACAGTTGCTCAAACTGTTTGTGGAAAGAACCTGAACTCAGTTGACCCACCTTTTTCATTTATCTAGAATTTCTTTTTCCCAAATGAAACTAGGGCCAGTAATCTGCGATTCAATAAGGAATACTTCTATTAGCCAGGAATTTATGCTAAGCCACTTCACATTCCTCCACGATTTTCAGCCTATGTGTGAGACTGACTTTAGTTTGAACTCCATTAACTAGTTTAATCGGTGCTCTTTGGTTATACACAAAAGTAAGTTATATCTAGTCGATGCCATAAGAGGGCTTTGTTGTCAGGCATATCCCAATCACAGGAAAGGTGCTCTTTGGTTATACACAAAAGTAAGTTATATCTAGTCGATGCCATAAGAGGGCTTTGTTGTCAGGCATATCCCAATCAAAGGAAAGGCAGGGAGTTAACAGGGACTAGAGCTCAGATGAACCAGGATTCTTTAGGTTTCTCTTCTCTGTGATTCTCAGCATACCAGGTTTTTCCTTGAGGTTGAAACTGTAATTATCAATATCTTAAATCTTTCTAGCTCTGCCAGCAAAGAAGAAAGTACTTCCCCTAGTTACGAATAAAAAATAAAATTTAAAAGTCTCAAGGAAAGATTCTTATTGGTTGGCCCGGGCCATGTGACCATTCCCATGGCCAGGTAGTCAAGGAACAAGAGTGGCAAGTCCAGGGGCTTCCCTGGTGGCGCAGTGGTTGAGAGTCCGCCTGCCGATGCAGGGGACACGGGTTCGTGCCCTGGTCAGGGAAGATCCCACATGCCACGGAGCGGCTGGGCCCGTGAGCCATGGCCGCTGAGCCTGCGCGTCTGGAGCCTGTGCTCCGCAACGGGAGAGGCCACAACAGTGAGAGGCCCACGTACCGCAAAAAAAAAAAAAAAAAAAAAGAGTGGCAAGTCCAATGAGATCTCCACAGTTAGCCTGAGGGGAAAAGAACTTCCTCAGCAGGGAGGAGTGAATGCTAAGCAGGTAAAGCAGTAGTTATATACTTACCTGAGGGAAAGGTTTTGCTTTTACTTACATATAATATGGCCTAAGCTATAGCAATCTGTGTAATAAAGAACCCCCTGGGCTACTTTACTTAATATGCCAGCTGTGGGTAAGGCAAGTAACTGAGACTTGTGCATTCATGGTACAGCCTGTCCAATATTTAGTCCAAATTCCCTTCATTCAACAGACAGGGAAATAGAACCTAGAGAAATAAAAGATAATCCACACACATGAATGTTGCAAGTAACAGTGTCTTAGTCCATTTGAGCTGCTGTAACAAAAATGCCATAGATGGGGTAGCTTAAGCAACAGACATTTATTTCTCACAGTTCTGGAGGCTGAGAAGTCCAAAATCAAGACACTGGCAGATTTAGGGTCTGCTGAGGGCCACTTTCTTGCACTGTCCTCACATGGCAGAAGGGACACGGGAGCTCTCTGGGGCCTCTTTTATAAGGTCACTAATCCCATTCACAGGGGCTCCACCCTTACAATCCAATCACCTACCAAAGACCCCATCTCCGAATGCTATCACATTGGGGATTAGGTTTCAACATATGAATTTTGAGGGGACACAGACACTCAGACTATAGCAAACAGTTAAGAATAAATCCAGTTGCTCCCGATGCATGTTGTAGGGTGATCTGACATCCTGACTCACATACCCTATCAGAATTTGGTGAGGCCTGATTTGGAGGTGAAGTCTGAAGATGCCAGTTAAGAGCTTTTTCATCTAATCAAGATCAGAGAAAGGACCAGGATCCTCTTTCTCAGGCTGGTACCACTGCACAGTCAAAGTCAAAGCCTCAAGACATTGTAGTTGGTTTAATGAAAACTTTTGAGAGGAGGAGCAGTCATAACCCTAAATGGAAGCCCTTCCTGTTGCACGCCCACCTCCACCCACTGCAGCCGTCGAGCCAGCCCATTCTCCTCCTACTTCCTGGAGGGCAGAGCTACAAGCTCCAACAGTCAGTCTGACTCCCTTCCTTTCAAACACTGAGCCACTTATATATTTATATAGAGATTTAAATTTACAGTCCTGGATGGACAGTAATCTTACCTAATTCACGTCTATTTAACGGAAATCAGTTTACTAGAATGTGACCTTGTATTGGGAAGATGAAATCTTTCTGCTCGTATGTGAATATGTAAGTTCCTTTCAGTTGTACAGAGAAAAAGAAAATAACTTAACCTCTTCTGGGTGGTAGCTGATCAAATTCAGGGCTAGGCTCTGCTTGACTCCTCTCTTTCTCCCCTGGGCCAGGGTATTCTAATTTCCAGTGTCTGGTTCTCAGGCCACCTTCCGTCCCACCGGCTTCTGCTTGGTTGTAGGTTGCCCATCTGGATGTGAGATGTTCTCTACATTCTTGTCCAACCATGAAGGCTCCGCCAGCCCCACAGTTCAGTCCTCTCAGCCCTTCTGGGCCCCACCCTGGGACCCAGGAACTCACACCACCTCCTTTTCACCACTCTGCACAGGATTAGATGGAGCTGTCCTTGGGCCTCCCTGCGTTGCTCATGGCTACGCTGTCACGCCAATACCAGCTGCTCCAGTGCCAGACCAACCTTGAGGCTTATAAGAGATTAAGGGTTCCTCAAGCTACACTGTGAGAACAAGCACAAAGTCTGCAGCTCCCAGATTCCCCCAAATTTACACACACACACACACACACACACACACACACACACACACACACACTCAGTCTTGGGACTTTGACATCACTTCTCAGGATCCCCAGAACACCCAATTAAATAGCTGACAAATGTAACAGGTAATTTTAGATATTAACAACAGAGGAAACTAGGAAAATACATATGGAAATTCTCTGTGCTATCTTTGTAACTTTTCTGAACACCTACAATTATTCCAAAATTTAAAGTTTACTTAAAAAGTAATGAGAATGGAGAAGTGAATGTAAGTATGGATGGGACAGGATTAACCATGGACTGATGGTTGTCGAGATGGGGTGATGAGTACATGGGGTTCACTATACTGCTCTGCCTACTTTTAAGTTGTAAATTCTCCATAATAAAAAATTAAGTAACTTTAAAATATATATTATGGGACTTTCTGTAGACTCTTAAAAGTCTACATAAACCGTAGAAGCCAGTAATCTGATACTTTATTCTCTCTGTATAATTTCTACCGTCAGGACACTGGTGCTTAATTAGTAGGGCAAATAAGAAAAGAGTAGAAAGAATAGAAAAACAGCAGAGTTGAATGTTATCCAACTACATGATTTGCTTATGTTTTTTGTTTTGTTATTAGACCACCTCAAACTCTTTCTCCTGCTTTTATATTTTTAAAATCTTTTTCACCTCCATTTTTACCACTTTTTAGATCTCTTCTGTATCATGTGCCCATCGATGTGTCACTTGGCATAAAGTCCCACTACAATGTAACAAAACATCCAAATAATCGTGGCTTACACAAGCTAAAACCTTATGTCTCTCACACGTAAAATTAGTCTGGAGGTCAACAGTCCAGGACTGTCATGGCAGCTCCACAGAGATTTCAATGGCTCCAGCTCCTTACTGTCCTCCACTCCTCAATTCCTGGGATGTTGCCCTGGTCATCAGGCTTACAAGATGGCTTCTAGAGCTCCAGCCATCACACTCACATTCCAGGCAGCAAGAAGGCAGGTCAAGCCACTTCCCTTTAAGGAAGCATCCCAAAAGTCCCACAGAATACTTCTGCAAACCTTTCACTGATCAAAACATACTCATACAGCCAATCTTAGCTGCAAGGCGAACTGTGGAAAATAGTCTTTTAATTGTACCCTGGCTGTCCTCTATAAAACCAGAGTTCTATGACTGAAGGAGGGGAGAATGGATGTTGGGTAGGCAATTAGCAGCCTCTGCCACAGTCAGCCGTGGGAAAAATCTGAACATGCAGTGGCAGAGCAGCCCAACCATGACTTATGCCCAAATTAATTACCCGGCTAGGGCAGTCAGCAAAGATCTGGAAGTATCTGTCATCCCACATATGCTGCGGACTGGTTTATGTTGATTGGTTTGACTGAAAGTTAAAACTAGAAAAGTGCCTGTGGATTCACCCTTCACAGCAAGAGACCATCTATCTACACAGGAGCCCATATATGTGCATTTGTGTCAGCCTCATGTAGGGCACGAGATATGCCTGCTGTGACTATAATGTCCTTTAAACCTAAAATGGAAGCATTACAGATTCCTCCTAGCAGTCCTCTTGACCCCCTGGGAGACCTTCTGGGCTCCTGGCCAGTCTCCAGAGAGATTCCTGTCTGTCTGCCTGCTAGGAGACACATTCTGGGCTCCCTGCCCACGTTCTAACCTGCTGCTCATGCGGGTAGAGAGTGATGTCTATTTGGGTCAGTCCTGACTGATTATCCTGTTGTCTTGAAGCAGGTTCACTTGAATACTCCACACATAACCAACTGTGTACACCACACGTCCACATGCTGGGTGCCCAGTAAAAGCAATGAGGGATGGTGGAAAGAGCATCTGAAACCTGAGACTGAGGATGAAGACTGAGCAATTCTTGGTCCGGGTGGTGCGACCTTAGGCAAGTCACTGAGTCTCTAAGCCTTGGTTTTCTCATATGTCAAGCAGGGATATTGCTACTTCCTCTCCTTTCCCTGAAAGCTGATTGTGAAGCTAGGTTGCAGTAAGATAGTACATGTCAAAGTAAGGTACTTTATCACCCCCAAAATGGTTACTGTCAATATTGTTGATTTCATGAAAATGTGAGTTGTTGACAAAAAAAGAGAAGAGAAACAAAAAATAGTGATAATGTGGTTCAGGCCCATTTGTCTGTGGCTAAGAGAAAGAAATATAGTAACTAGTGCCAAATCTGCAAGGCAAAACAAAAAGAAAATGAATCAGTGAAATTTTATCAGTCCCAGAAAGAAATGACTTGTCCCACGGAGTAAACTTATAATATTCTAACCTCCATTTCCATTTATTATTAACTATTCCTTCCACAGAATACTAGTCCAAAGAGTAAAGCTATCATTAAAGATCCTGTTCTCCCTGCACTGAAAAGGTCAAATAAGTTTTATTCCTTTTATTTAAGTCAGCTTTAAAATACAGCTAGGCTCCTATATCAACAGCAAAGACCCAAAACACCCACCTAGAATTTCCCTGCTCAGTACAATCCACTAGGACCCACTTTTATTCCTAAATGTAAGCCTTTGGGCACAGTATGTAAGCAGTTGGTTGTATACACATAAGCCCGATCTGGGGATAGGTGAGTTCTGTAGGTGTAAATGTGTATGTAAATATATCTCTATATATTGGAGGCTGCAGAAGGTTTATAGTTTTTTAGAAATATTAATAAGGAAAAAATTTTAATCCTTTAGTTTTTGTTAAAAGAAGGAGCTTTAATTTATGCAACATAAAATTAGAGTTGTTGGGCTTCCCTGGTAGCGCAGTGGTTGAGAGTCCGCCTGCCGATGCAGGGGACGTGGGTTCATGTCCCGGTCTGGGAAGATCCCACATGCCGCAGAGCGGCTGGGCCCGTGAGCCATGGCCGCTGAGCCTGCGCGTCCAGAGCCTGTGCTCCGCAACGGGAGAGGCCACAACAGTGAGAGGCCCGCGTACTGCAAAAAAAAAAAAAAAAAAAAAAAAAATTAGAGTTGTTTTTACTGGCTACCACTTTAATATGAACATTTTTATCGGTGTTGGATCCAAAGATAAGCTTCTGTCATTTGACATAATAAATTGCTTTCCATATGTGAAATGAAAATCATTTGGGCTCTATTGGCCAGTTAGAGTGTTTTGCTCTGATCTAACTTTAGAGGGTGATGTCTATTGGGAGCTGAAGAGCACCATTCCATGACTTGACTGCAGAAGTCATAAGAGTCAATAAGCAGCTTCACTGACCATTTGTGAACTTTTCATTTGACTCAAGCTGAAGCAAAGGACCTCTTAACTGTGAGTAATTTTTCCTGATGAGATTAAAAATTTCTCATTCCAACTTTCCTAAATCTAGAACTTTCTTTGCATAGAAAACACACACACACATCACAAAAGAAATTGATTCCAGATGTGCAAGAGACCTCGCATGACAGTGTCTGGCTTTGATGGTCATGAAGGGCATTTTGGCAGGTGGCCACAATGGTGTTTTTGTTCCTCTCAAACTTGATGCCATTTAACCACACTGTAAAATTTCACCTAGTTTATGTCTGTGAGATTTCTCCCTAACAAAGGAAGGAAAACAAGATGAGAACGCTGAGTGTTCACCAGATCACAAGGCTAGAATGTGTGGTTTCTGAAACACAGATGTAGGTAGATTTTTCAGTAAGAATTTTGTCAACACTGACTGTATTCCCAAGCGCTATTCCATGCTGTGTGGAGGGAAGAAAGATAGGAAACATTGTCCCAAGCCCGGGACAATGAACTTAAAATGGCTTGTAAGTGACAAGGTTAATGAGAATGGAACAGTCAATATGCTCCCCTAGCATCCTTCATAAAGCATCACTGTACAGCTTACCCTGGGTTATAATGATCTGTTTGTGTGACTTATGTCACCCACCACACTGAGGCCCTCCCAGACCTGGAACCATGGCCGATCTTTGTTGTAAACACAGCCCCAAGTGCAGCCCAAAGTGTATTTGATCAATGTTAACTCAAGGAATGAAGGAAACAAGAGTACCACAGGTTAAAAGGATTCAAACTGCAATCAAACATGAGCCCATTTCTGTTTCTGGGAATTACTCGAGAGTTAATATCTTTCATTTTGCTAATTGAGACGTTCCTTCAGCTTTCTAACAACCAATTTGAATGCCTGCCCTTCAATAGTACTATACACTGAGAGACAATGGCTACCATGCTGGGAAATAGAGTCTTTATTCTGGGAGTCTATTGCTAAAAAGTGGACATTCTATCAGCGCAAGAAGGGAAAACGAGATGCTAAGGACATCTAGCAGAGAGATGAAGTTGATTTCAACTGCTATGTTTTGGTGACAATGTATTCCAAGGAACAAAGCAGTAAATATGCTGCTCGAAAACAATGGGCTCAAACTCAGGTGAGGGCAGGAGACTTTCTTTTTCTAAGTAAATTAAGACCTATTCAGTACAAAGCAGTTAAGTAAGACAAAGTATTTGCTTACTAGATTGTAAACAGGGTCTAGAGGAAAGAGCCCTAGACTTGCCTTCACTAAGACCCAGTTTTCCAGCATTCCCAAAGTGTGTTCCATGGAACACTGTTTATGAGGAGCTTTGATAAATATCATTATAGGAAGGGTAGTTCCATAGTCAGATAGGTTTAGGAAATGTTGATTACCATCTCCTCCTTTATATTTACATTGTAAAGAAAACTGTTTATTCATTCAAAGTTTTCCCAAAATTATTTGACTAAGGGCTCTTTATTCACAAAATATCTTCCAGAATTAGATTAGAAAATGTCAGTCCAGGAGCCCTACATTGACTGATGTGTAATTTTGCTTTCAGTGCCAACATTCTGTATCATTTTAGGCTAATATTCTACGTCACTTTTTACAAGTGATAGTTAAGACTTGGGAACATATTAATGCTCCAAAAGAACACGGGCAGAACTAAGCACCAGAGATTGAGGCTTACCAGGAAACTATTTTGAAGACCAAGGAAAACAAACAGCAGTGGGCATCACATCCTGAAACTGAACCATTCTTGGAAAAAAAAAAAAAATGGAACTTGAATCTGATCCAGCCTCTCTAGATCTTGCCACCAATTTACAGGGATGACACCATGGAATACAAGCAAAATTCCAACCTGAGAAACTCTAGAAAATGAATAACCTGCTGCCTTCAACAAAGAAATTCCAAGGGGGAAAAAAAAAACGGGAAAGGAGTATCTGTAGATTAAAAGACACTTGAGAGGCATTTCAAGCTTGCAGTGTGTTTGGGTCCTAGTTTGAGTGAGCTAACTGTGAAAAAAAATATTCAAGAGACAATCAAGGAATTTTGAACACTTTCTGGATATTTGTTGACATTAAAGAATCACTGTTAATCTTTTTAGGTGTGATAATAAATATTATGGATGTGATTTTATAAATCTTTATATTTAAGAAATATATTCTGGAATATTTATGTAGAAAATGATATGTAGTCTGAGATTTGCTTCAAAACAATCCTGGATACCTAGTGGGAAGCAGCCGCATGGCACAGGGATATCGGCTCGGTGCTTTGTGACCGCCTGGAGGGGTGGGATAGGGAGGGTGGGAGGGAGGGAGACGCAAGAGGGAAGAGATATGGGAACATATGTATATGTATAACTGATTCACTTTGTTATAAAGCAGAAACTAACACACCGTTGTAAAGCAATTATACCCCAATAAAGATGTTAAAAAAAAAAAAATTCTGGGATGGAGGATATCAATGAAAAAAGTTGGCCATAATATAAGATGGTTTCACGAGGGTTTATTATACTCTTCTCTCTGATTTTGTATTTTTGAGATTTTCCAAACTAAAAGTTTTTACAAAGCAGTTGAAAGAGAAAGAAGTGGGTCAAGGATATTATTACAAACATGGTAAATACAGAGTTTGGAAAGCAATAAAAGGAAGGAATTTTGAGAAGCCGGAAGGCAAAAGCAGCATAGATGCAAAAGAGAAAGAGTGTGAAAACCAGGAAAAGAAAGACAGAAATGTCATTGGACTTTTGAGACAGACAAACAGAATTGCAGAGGGTTCAAGGCATGATGCCTGGTGTAGAAATGCTGCACAGTTATTACTTATCATTTGAGACAGTTGGTTACAAAAAAAGATGGTGGCTGGAGGTCCAGAGAAGGTTCGTCAAGAAGGACAATGCTATAGACTAAATTGTACCCACTACAAAGTCCATATGTTGAAGTCCTAATCTCCACATGATATCAGACCTTTAGAGAGGTGATTAATGTTAGTGATTAATGTTAAATGAGGTCATAAGGTGGGGCCTTGATCCAATAGAACTGGTACCCTTATAAGAAGAGGAAGAGAGAGATGGTGTTTTCTCCACCATGTGAAGACACAGCAAGAAGGCAGCTGTCCTTCCTGCAAGCCAGGAAGAGAACCAGAACTTAACCTTGCCGGCACTCTGATCTTGGACTTCCAGCCTCCAAAACTGTGAAAAAATAAATTCCTGTTGTTTAAGTCACCCAATCTATGGTATTTTATTATGGCAACCTAAGCTGATGCAGGTAAAGCATGCCCATCCTCTTCATTAGCCTTTCTACTTCATTCAGCATTTATCATGTCCTTCTTTTATGATGTTGAAATTAGACCTAGAAAAATGAATGTCACTGAGTGGTATTATTCTGTGTTCTTTTTTTTTTTTTTTTTTTTTTTTTTTTTGCAGTAGGCGGGCCTCTCACTGTTGTGGCCTCTCCTGTTGCGGAGCACAGGCTCCAGACGCGCAGGCTCAGCGGCCATGGCTCACGGGCCCAGCCGCTCTGCGGCATGTGGGATCTTCCCAGACCAGGGCACGAACCCATATCCCCTGCAACGGCAGGCAGACTCTCAACCACTGCGCCACCAGGGAAGCCCTATTCTGTGTTCTTTTGTGTGGTGGTCAGTTAGGTGTGGCCACAAGAGGGGACATAAGAGAGGCACAGGAAAACAAAGTTTATTATACTCACCAGTCTGAGAGCGTGTGTCACTGCACAACAAGAGGGGGCCATATGAGACAAGTACCTGGAGAACAGGCTCAACCAAGCAGGAGGGGAGCTGAGAGAAAGAGAAAGACCTGTGGGCAAACACCTTTTTTGAAGGTCAGGGTGGAATACACTAGAAAAGGCTCGAGGGGATTGCACTGGAGCATTTGAAACTTCCTAGGAGTTCAGAGAGGAGAACTGCAGCAGGGGCCAGCCTTGTCACACTAGTGCACCTGGTCACCTGGGCAGGATGCTCACTACTGTGGCGGAGGATGTTGAGGCAGCAGGAGACAAAAATGAAGTTTTAAAACTTTATAATACAGGTATAAAGGCTCCATAATTTCTTCTTTCAAATTTTATTTTTTTATGGAAGTATAATACAATGTTTCAGGTGTACAGCAAAGTGATTGAGTTATATATGTATATATATTCTTTTTCAGATTCTTTTCCATTATAGGTTACTACAAGATATTGAATATAGTTTCCTGTGCTATACAGTAGGTCCTTGTTGTTTATCTATTTTATACATAGTAGTTTATATCTGTTAATACCAAATCCTTAATTTATCCCTCCCCCCCTTTCCCCTTTGGTAACCGTAAGTTTGTTTTCTATGTGTGTGAGCCTATTTCCGCTTTGTAAATAAGTTCCTTTGTATCATTTTTTAGATTCCACATATAAGTGATACTATATGATATTTGTCTAACTTACTTCACTTAGCATGATATTTTGCAGCATGTTGCTGCAAGTGGCACTATTTCATTCTTTTTATGGCTGCGTAATATCCCATTGTATACATGTACCACATCTTCTTTATCCATTCATCTGTCAATGGACACTTAAGTTGCTTCCATGTCTTGGCTATTGTGAGTAGTGCTGCTGTGAACATTGGGGTACATGTATCTTTTTGAATTAGAGTTTTTGTCTTTTCCAGATACATGCCCAGGAGTGGGATTGCAGGATACTATGGTAGCTCTATTTTTACTTTTTTAAGGAACCTCCATTCTGTTCTTCATAGTGGCTGAACCAATTTACATTCCCCCCAACAGTGTAATCAACAACCTTTATTATGTTGAGGTCTAAATTTTATTTTTCTGAGTTGTTCTTTTCACTGTGTTCACCTTTTTTCATTCCTCTAAAGGAAGTAAAAAACATCAGTTTCCATCATAATCAGAAAGCTTGGATAAACAGTTTCAATTCAAAACTTTTTCCCTTATGACGTTCAAAGGCACACAGACCCACTGTGGCTATTAAAGATTTGCTAGTTCAAGACCTCTTGATTTCTCTAAGCTGGTCTTAAATTTTCCTTATTATGTCAGGGGTCAACAAAACCATTTCCAGACAACCTTCTGAGACTGAACCAGGAAGAAATAGAAAATATGAACAGACCAATCACAAGCACTGAAATTGAAACTGTGATTAAAAATATTCAAACAAAAGCCCAGGACCAGATGGCTTCACAGGCAAATTCTATCAAACATTTAGAGAAGAGCTAACACCTATCCTTCTCAAGCTCTTCTAAAATATAGCAGAGGGAGGAACACTCCCAAACTCATTCTACGAGGTCACCATCACCCTGATACCAAAACCAGACAAAGATGTCAAAAAGAAAGAAAACTACAGGTCAATATCACTGATGAACATCAATGCAAAAATCCTCAACAAAATACTAGCAAACAGAATCCAACAGCATGTTAAAAGGATCACACACCACAATCAAGTGGGGTTTATCCCAGGAATGCAAGGATGCTTCAATATATGCAAATCAATCAATGTGATGCACCATATTAACAAATTGAAGGAGAAAAACCATATGATCATCTCAACAGATGCAGAGAAAGCTTTTGACAAAATGCAACACGCATTTATGACAAAAACCCTCCAGAAAGTAGGCATAGAGGGAACTTTCCTCAACATAATAAAAGGCCATATATGACAAACCCACAGCCAACATCATCCTCAATGGTGAAAAACTGAAACCGTTTCCACTAAGATCAGAAACAAGACAACGTTGCCCACTCTTACCACTATTATTCAACGTAGTTTTGGAAGTTTTAGCCACAGCAATCAGAGAAGAAAAGGAAATAAAAGGTATCCAAATCAGAAAAGAAGAAGTACAGCTGTCACTGTTTGCAGATGACATGATACTATACATAGAGAATCCTAAAGATGCTACCAGAAAACTACTAGAGCTAATCAATGAAACTGGTAAAGTAGCAGAATACAAAATTAATGCACAGAAATCTCTTGCATTCCTATACACTAATGATGAAAAATCTGAAAGTGAAATTAAGGAAACAGTCCCACTTACCATTCCAACAAAAAGAATAAAGTATCTAGAAATAAACCTACCTAAGGAGACAAAAGACCTGTATGCAGAAAATTATAAGACACTGATGAAAGAAATTAAAGATGATACAAATAGATGGAGAGATATAACATGTTCTTTGATTAGAAGAGTCAACATTGTGAAAATGACTCTACTACCCAAAGCAATCTACAGATTCAATGCAATCCCTATCAAACTACCACTGGCATTTTTCACAGAACTAGAACAAAAAATATCACAATTTGTATGGAAACACAAAAGACCCCGAATAGCCAAAGCAATCTTGAGAACGAAAAACGGAGCTGGAGGACTCAGGCTCCCTGACTTCAGACTATGCTACAAAGCTACAGTAATCAGACAGTATGGTACTGGCACAAAAACAAAAATATAGATCAATGGAACAGGATAAAAGCCCAGAGATAAACCCACGCACATATGGTCATCTTATCTTTGATAAAGGAGGCAAGAATATACAGTGGAGAAAAGACAGCCTCCTCAATAAGTGGTGCTGGGAAAACTGGACAGCTACATGTAAAAGAATGAAATTAGAACACTCCCTAACACCATACACAAAAATAAACTCAAAATGGATTAAAGAACTAAATGTAAGGCCAAACACTATGAAACTCTTAGAGGAAAACATAGGCAGAACATTCTAAGACATAAATCAGAGCAAGATCCTTTTTGACCCACCTCCTAGAAAAATGGAAATAAAAACAAAAATAAACAAATGGGACGTAATGAAACTTAAAAGCTTTTGCATAGCAAAGGAAACCATAAACAAGACGAAAAGACAACCCTCAGAATGGGAGAAAATATTTGCAAATGAAGCAACTGACAGAGGATTAATCTCCAAAATTTACAAGCAGCCCATGCAGCTCAATAACAAAAAAACAAACAACCCAATCCAAAAATGGGCAGAAGACCTAGATAGACATTTCTCCAAAGAAGATATACAGATGGCCAACAAACACATGAAAAAATGCTCAACATCATTAATCATTAGAGAATTGCAAATCAAAACTACAATGAGGTATCACCTCACACCAGTCAGAATGGCCATCATCAAAAAATCTACAGGGGCTTCCCTGGTGGCGCAGTGGTTGAGAGTCTGCCTGCCGATACAGGGGACACGGGTTCGTGCCCTGGTCCAGGAGGATCCCACATGCCACGGAGCGGCTGGGCCCGTGAGCCATGGCCGCTGGGCCTGCACGTCCAGAGCCTGTGCTCCACAGTGGGAGAGGCCACAACAGTGAAAGGCCCGTGTACCGCAAAAAAAAAAAAAAAAAAAATCTACAAAAACTAAATGCTGGAGTGGGTGGGGAGAAAAGGGAACCCTCTTGCACTGTTGGTGGGAATGTAAATTGATACAGCCACTATGGAGAACAGTATGGAGGTTCCTTAAAAATCTAAAAATAGAACTACCATATGACCCAGCAATCCCACTACTGGGCATATACCCTGAGAAAACCACAATTCAAAAAGAGGCATGTACCACAATGTTCATTGCAGCACTATTTACAATAGCCAGGACATGGAAGCAACCTAAGTGTCCATCAACAGATGAGTGGATAAAGAAGATGTGGCACATATATGCAATGGAATATTACTCAGCCATAAAAAGAAACGAAATTGAGTTATTTGTAGGGAGGTGGATGGACTTAGAGTCTGTCATACAGAGTGAAGTAAGTCAGAAAGAGAAAAACAAATACCGTATGCTAACACATATATATGGAATCTAAAAAAAAAAATGGTCACGAAGAACCTAGGGGTAAGACAGGAATAAAGACACAGACCTACTAGAGAATGGACTTGAGGACACGGGGAGGGGGAAGGGTAAGCTGGGACAAAGTGAGAGAGTGGCATGGACATATATACACTACCAAATGTAAAATAGATAGCTAGTGGGAAGCAGCCGCATAAGCACAGGGAGATCAGCTTGGTGCTTTGTGACCACCTAGAGGAGTGGGATTGGGAGGGTGGGAGGGAGGGAGACGCAAGAGGGAAGAGATATGGGGACATATGTATATGTATAACTGATTCACTTTGTTATAAAGCAGAAACTAACACAGCATTGGAAAGCAATTATACTCCAATAAAGATGCTAAAAAAAGAAAAAAAAACCACTCCCAGGTTTGATGGTTTACCAGGAGGTTTCATGGGACCTGGGATATAGTCACAGCTATGATTATTACAGCAAAAGGACACAAAGCAAAACCAGTAGCATGTGTGAAATGTCATCTGCCAGGGAAGTCCATGAGAGACTTAGTGCCCAAGGTTTTTCCTGGAGGCTGGTCAGGTGGGCACCCTCTACCTCATACACAGCAGCATTCAGACTACCAGGAGAGAAGCCAGGGTTTAGCATCACCTGCACTGCACATAGCCTTTAGGCACAGGGAGCCACTCTTATCAGTTAGGGAATGGGGAGAGCGTTCTTAAAATGTAGGAACCCAGCTGCCAGCCTAGGCCAATCTTGCAAGCAGGTCTTTCTAAGGATAGCGGCCTCAGGCTTGCTATGCTAACCCATTTTGAAAGTTTACACCAAAATCTGCTGTCACTCAGGCTCCTCACTTACTTTGACCTCTTTGTAACCTTTAATACCCTGACCACATCTGCTCTCTGGAACCCCTTTGATGACTCTCCTACCATGCTATGCCATGGAACTGTTTCTTTCCCTTTGTTCTGGGAAAAGGGATTAAAGGGCAGTCCCATGGTTGGGGCTGAGGTGGGTGGGTGACTCCAAGCTATGACTCTTTTTCCCCCAAATAAATCTGAAATCGAATACAACCAAGCATCCCCCAAACTGAAACTCCTCAGAAATCCCATGCAGCTAGTCTCTGAGAAATCCACAGCCCCTCAGTGCTACATCTTCCTCCCTACCGCTGTTACATCATTCCTCCAAATGTAAGCTAAAATGGCATGTGCCCCAACTCACTCCTGGCTTCTTTAGAAGGTACAGGACACAATTTTAGCCCTCAGGTTTCTCCCTTGGCCAGAGGAAGGGAAGGGGACGTTTTACCGCATGAGTACTCATGAGTTTTACCACAAGCTCCTGCTTGAATTACTTCTGTAATCTCCTAATTGGCCTTCTCCCTCCATTGCTTCAACCCTGCAAACACCTAACATATGAATATCCCTCACCACATCTATGACTGTTCATTCATTCCTAATTTAAAACTTTCAGTGTGACCACTGAATAAAAGTCATCCTTCTTGGCTCACAGATGTGGAAAACAAACTAGAAGGTACTGGTGGGGAGAGGGAAGGAGTGAGGAACAATGTAGGGGTAGGGGATTAAGAGGTACAAACTATGAGCTATAAAATAAACTACAAGGATATATTGTACAACACAGGGAACATAGCCAATATTTTGTAACTATAATTAGAGTATAACCTTTAAAAATTGCGAATCCCTATATTGTACACTGTACACTATACTGTCCACTGTAACTTACACAATATTGTAATGCTTCAGTTAAATACTTCAATTAAAGAAAAAGTCATGCTCCTTGGCCTGGCACTAAGATCTTCTGTGATTTGGCCACACTCTCTTTTTCTAGTCCTAGGTTTCTCTATTGCTATTCCGATAATCTCTTCTGAGGTGAACAAGGCAACCATTTAATAATGCTTCTCGAGATAAATTAGTCAAAATATATCAAAGAGCCAACTACGTTGCGGAGCACAGGCTCCGGACGCGCAGGCTCAGCAGCGATGGCTCACGGGCCCAGCCACTCCACAACATGTGGGATCTTCCCAGACCGGGGCACGAACCCATGTCCCCTGCATCGGCAGGCAGACTCTCAAACACTGTGCCACCAGGGAAGCCCCCAACTTTTTTTTTTAATGTACCTTTTCTCCAGTGAAAAGTTTCTCTCCAGGCCGTACTAAGTGAGAATAGAATCTGGGGCCTTGTTTGTAGTTAATTGTCAGCTACAGGCAGATTCTTCACCATGCCAGCACACTGGAATCACCTGGGGCATGTTAAAAAATAAATAAATAAATACTGATGCTTGGGTCCTGCGTCTTGAGTTTCTGATTCAGTTGGTCTAGAATATGACCTGGTCACTGGGTGTTTAAAAGCTCCCTGGGGGTTCTAATGCACGACCAGGATTGAGAAACACCAACACAGCAATCTGCTTTTGGCTATATTTTGTCCAAAAAAACTGTGCAACATTTACAAAATACAGTCCATGCTTCTTTGTATTTCTCTGTTCATGTGTAATTCCTGTGCTCCCCTCGACCTCTATTTCTCATCGCTGAAGTCTGACTCAAATATCATTTTCTTAAAAAGGCTTTCCTAATCTCCAACTGAAAGCATTCTCACCATCTTCTGAATGAAGAAAACTTTCATCCACACCCCTTGCTCTGCCGCTCATCACTCTTGGCCTGTTACGTTGTTCTTGTATTTGTGCTGCCTTTCTTTCCTCTAGTGCCTTGCCAAGAACCCTTCCCATAGTTGACTTGTAATAAAATTTTGTGTTTTCATGGTACATGAGAATTTGAAGAATCAAAATATGCCTTTTTATTTCTACAAGTGTTGTGTAATACTTTTAACAAGAAAGTCACCCAGCCAGTTAAGTAGAAGTAATCTTCTAATACTTCCCAAGTCACCGTTTGCTCTCAAGGCAAACACTCACCCCTAATCATTTTAAGATCTGAATCAACTAAGAGTATATTTGCTTTACGTCTAACTGACAACTTGTCATTTGTCAGACTTACCGACCAAATACAAAATTGTCTATGGGATTCCATAACAAAAGAAATCAAAATAGTCCCCTTTGCCAGATGACCTCCTGCTATACATTAGGCTGGGTTTGCTTCCAACTTTTAGGACAAAAGAAGGAAATAAGAACTCACATGCACCATTGGTTGGCAGTAGCTTGGCTTTCTGTTCCCTATTGCTTCAGGGCTGACAGCTCACCTGCATTTTGAAATAGACACCTGCTAATTCGACTTTCCACCCTTTAATCTCACCCTTCCACCCACAGCATTCTAATTACCCCACAATTAATATACTGCTGGTTTTACCCATTAGGAAGGGTGGGGTGGGGGTAGGCTGAGCAGGAAAGCCAGGCTGATAGTCATTCTTAGTCCAGATACCCCATCTTTTGTTACTGGGTGAGAGTCCCTGATCCTGATTCATTCTAATAATAGGCCTCACAACACTCTCCGCACCACCCCCGAGACACACAAGCACACACGCACACACACGCGCACACACACGCACGAGATGTGAACGTAATCCGGTCTCATTTTCCCGTGTAGATCTCTGCCCCGTGCCCCTTCAGCATCACTGCCTGAATCTGGGGACCATGTCTAAGTGGGAGGAGGAGGTGGTGTGGACTTGCAACCTGAGAAAGGGCCAAAGAGAGCAAAGGTTTCTGAAGAGGTTGGGAGAGGGAGGGAACCGGGGTGGAATGAATAAACAGAGACTTTGTTCTTTGACCTTTGGATGCTCTCCACGACCCTTGGGTTAATTTTAAATTCTCCCAGCCTGTCCCAGCTTCATGGTGTTCCTCACCAAAGTGAGCTTCGTGTGCCAGAGGGAACCTCTTTCCAAATGCACGTTAAGCTCTGGGTCTGTTGGCTTAGGCGTGGAGCCTGCTGCACTACCTTCCACCCACCCTTCGTACATCCCTGGAAGTGGACCTTAGGCTGGGCGTGCATCTGTTGCCCTTCATAAGCAGCCTTTTGGGTGAGTGTTTGCCCTACGGGCAGAGTGGGAATTGGATTCTGGCCATCTAGCTCAGGCTGCCCACCGGGGCCATGACCAACCCTCACTCCTGCACTCATGGGGACAGGGCTCCAGTGGGAGAGTCCCTCTGTCTTGGCAACATATTTTTCTGTCCATCTTGGGCACTGCTGATCTCTTTAAGGAGCTATTTTTGAATCCTACAGGGTGTCTTTGGCCCCTTTCACTCCCCTGACACAGTCTGTGTCCTGATGCTGGATTTGAATTGCAGAGAATTAAAATGCCAAGCTTTTGTCCTGATGCTGTATTAACGTGATAGACCACTGACTTTGTGCTAAGAACTTTACATCTTGTGTTTGTGAACACTCAGAGTGAGTCTGAAGTATTGGTACTCTCATCCCCAGTGTACAGATGAGGGCAGTGAGACACAATGTCTCATCCAACCCAGGCGCCAGTTCTCCCAACTTTCGACTGTGCCACTCCCTTTCTCGCTTGGTACTCAGCATGTTGAAGGCTTGAAGCAGTGTGTCTGTGGCATCATTTAGGTTGAGAAAATAGGAGGCAGGAGATTTACCCAGAGGAGCCACCCCACTTTGCAACAAACTGTCAAGGTGAGAACACGCTATCTTCATGCCTTCCTAGAAATTCAAGGGACAACAATTTTCCAAACAGCAACTCCCCTCTCACAGTGATTAGGGGGCGCCCAAGGCTCTGGCCATCTGTGATTTAATAGATGGTAACAGCAGCAAGAACCTTGGCCTATAGAACAAGGACTTCATTGCTACTGCAGAGGCCACCAATGTGGTCTGGAACTTGCCTCTTTATTAAATCCAAACTGCCTGTTAACCTGAGAATATACACATCACATTTTAATTGATTTACATAGTTTCCCTTTACATTTCATATTTTAAATTTTATAGGGCTTTTCTGTTTGAAAAATTTCTTTACGCTCCTAATTATTATTTTCCTGATTCTTAGTCCCATTTTACCAATGAAGCTACAAACTCTTCCCTAAGATTCAAGACCAGTGTTCCTTCCACTATTCCATAGTACCTCTGCCCTTCGAACACAAGGATAACATAAATGTTCATATGAGAGTGTCCCCCAACAGCTGGTACCAGTGAATGTGACATTATTTGGAAATTGGATGTTTGTGGATGTAATTAAGATGTAGGATAAAATGAGGTCATAGTGGAGCACAGTTGTTACTGAACCAAACTTGGGTCTCCTCACCCGTGCACAGTGAAGCCAATCTACTGACACTGCGTTGTGGTGAAGAAAAGTACAAGGTTTACCGCAGGGCACTGAGCAAGGAGTCCAGGCAGCTCAAGCTCAAAAGACCCAAACTCCCCGAAGGCTTTCAGAGAACGGTTTTTTAAAGACAGGATGAGGGAGGGGGTCATGGGGTGCATGATCAGCTCATGGACATTCTTCTGATTGGTTGGTGGTGAGGTAATTGGGAGTCAGCATCATCAACCTTCTGATTCCACTGTTCTGGGGTCTACGTGCTTGTGGGCAGCATGCAGTTAACTTCTTCCACCTGGCGGGGGTTTCATTATCTGTAAAACAGCTCAAAGGACACGGCTCAGAATATTATCTATAGCCCTTGAGGGGGAACTGAAGGTCCTTGACTTTGTTTAATGGCTAAACTATTATCGTTTTGTCTTGCTTGGCTGTTTTCCTTTGTTTTTGCATTTTCTCACGTCTCTGATTAAATTCATTCTTTGGAACTCGAGGAAGACCTAGGAGGCTAAAGTTTTTCTACAGACAGGAGGCAGGCAGAGGACGTGGGCAGGGGCTCTGTCCCAGGAAGCCCTTTTAGGGTCCTGCTCCATTACAGAGTAATCCCTAATACAATATGACTGGGGTCCTTCTAAGAAGGGAAGAGACACAGGGAGGAAACTATGTGATGATGGCAGAGATAGGGTGGTATTGGATTGGCCAAAAAGTTCGTTCAGGTTTTTCTGTAACATCTCGCAGAAAAACCCAAACGAACTTTTTGGCCAACCCAATACGTCTACAAGCCAAAAAACACCAAGGATTGCTGGAAACTACCAGAAACTAGGAGAAAGCCTGGTAAAAGATTCTCTCCTAGAGCTTACAGAGAAAGCATGGCTCTGTCAACACCTCGACTTCAGACTTGCAGTCTCCAAAACTGTGAGAGAATAAATTTCTGTTGTTTTAAGCCACAGTTTGCAGTACTTTGTTACAGCAGTCCTTGGAAATTAACATAGGTAGCATCCGAATACAGATATTACGTATCTGGGCCTATAGCAGCCCAATCTTTGCTATAATAATTTCCAGGTTCAGGTAGATACAGGCTGTTCTGATTTTGTAAAACAGCTTATCATCAATTACTGATCTTTCTATAAGTATAGTAAAGTTTCTTAAATTTCTTTCAAGTTCTTCAGTATGGTAGGAAAGTTTTCACGTTAATGTCCTTTTCCCAGAGAACTGAGGCACACAGCCCACCTGTGGAAATCTCCATTCTCCCAGCCCAGTACTGCTGCTGGAGCCTTCTGCATCTAGAAACGTTTCCCAGGTGTTTTCATATCTACAACGGTGCTTCTCAAAACTTGGTTGATCTTTGAAAAATCCCAGTACCCAGATTATACCCCCAGACCAATTCCATCTGAATCCCTGGACCTCAGCAGAGGACCCAGACATTCATATTTTTATAAGTTTTCCGGGTGATTCCAGTGATCTTTCCAGTCAATGCCTATGTCCTACAAATGCCTCTTGGGGTGTTATTTCATCCGAGGATAAGCTTAAGTGCATTTCCTGACCTAGTATAAGCATCTAGAACAGCGGTCACGTTGATTTACGTGTTGCTTTCTGGCTACAAATGGCAAAATTGAGTATTGTGTCAAAGACCATGCAGCGCACAAAGCCAAAATATTTTCTCTCTGTCCCTCTGAGAAGATTGCAGAAGACAAAAGCTTATCTGATCCATCTTTTCCTTCCACAATGAAAATCCAGAAAAGAGCTTTGCACTTAGTAGGGGCTTATATGAATCAAAGTGAAGTCAAGTGAACTGAAATGAGCTGAATTAAAGTTGAATCTTCTTCAACATATTATCTGAAAAGAGTCCAAGGTGTTATGCCTCCTAGGGTTATTTGCATTTTAATGTCACTTGTAAAGCACCAAAGCTTTTATTTGAAGACAGAAAAGAATACCTAATTGCTGAAATTGCAAGCACCTGTAAATGTGAAGTACATCTCTATCCTATTAGATTGTGAAGTCTCCCCCAGAACCCCCTCAAATTGCACCAGGAAGGCCACCACCCAGCTTCCCTGTGCGCAAAATGGACTTAAACAGGCTCACTGGGGCTTCCCTGGTGGTGCAGTGGGTGAGAGTCCGCCTGCCGATGCAGGGGACACGGGTTCGTGCCCCGGTCCGGGAAGATCCCACATGCCGCGGAACGGCTGGGCCCGTAAGCCATGGCTGCTGAGCCTGCGCATCCGGAGCCTGTGCTCCGCAACGGGAGAGGCCACAACAGTGAGAGGCCCGTGTACTGAAAAAAAAAAAAAACAAACAGGCTCACGGGAGCCCTTGCTAGTCCCTACTGTGAATTAAAAAAAATATCTCCAAGGTTTATTTGCTTTGCTTATACTCCTTTTTATTAGCCCAACAAGTTCTCTCCATGGGAAAAAAAGTGATCCATTTTCTTAAAGGGTGTCACCACTTCCCATTTTCTATTTCCTAGAACTTTCTTCCCACAGGGACTTTTATTTTTACCCATTGTGAACACGTATGTCAGCATAAGTACGTTGGCAAATTTCATTATTTAATTTTGCTGTAGTCTATGAGTGGTGGGAAATTGCTCTGAATTAAATTTCCTCAATGCCAAATCAACTTAACTGGGGAATTTATCAACCAACTAGATTGATACAGAGGTTTCTAAGATCCCCATAACCTGAGAAGTTCTTAAATTTGAATTAGCTGACATGGGTGCTCGTGAAGAACAGGTGTCCCTTTTGTGTCTCAGGTAACCCAAACCTTCCCAGGGGAAGGGCTTTGGGCAGCTGACTCCCAAAAGAGTCAGGAGAGAGAGGACTTCAGCCAAGGGGTTAAACAAATCAAGGTCGGAATTCCGACTCTTATTGTTTACTAGCCCCTGACCTTGCACAAGTTACCGAACCTCTCGCAATAGCAAGTTTCCCCAAGTGGAAATGGGAGATCATAAAAGGGTTGTAAGGGTTAATGACATGTCGAGAACTTGGCACAGTGCCCAGCACATAGTAAGTATTAAATAAATGCTCTCTGTTTTTATGATCTTAGCTGAAACTAAATGTCTGTTATGGGAGCTTACATGCTTGCGACAGAGGACTGTAGAGCATCCTAACCCATATTTTCATGATATGCCATTCCGCAATTGCATCATATTTGTGTGTGTGTGTATTTAATTTAGAAACACAGAATTCTTACATCTACCAAGCAAAGTATTAGAACGTTTCATGGCTCTAACACAAGAGCCAAATCTTCTTGTCTTTACATTCTTCCTCCTGCAAAATCATTCCATCCACCACATGATCTTACCTTTCTCCTGCTCAGAAAGAGTGAATGGCTCCTTTTCCCTACATAACAAACACACTCTTCTACTGGCTTTCAAGAAGCAATAACCTGGCTCCTCAGGAACTGGGTCTAAACCCCACCACCAGTCATTTTCCTTTTACTCTGGACTCCCTCTCTCTGGTCACCCACATGTCACCCTAACCCCTCCACTATCATCTCAGACAGGAACTGCTTTGGCTGTATCCCCTTATTCCTTCTGTCTTCTCAAATCAGACTCACTCTAAGATTCAACTTTGGTGCGGCATCCTCCCTGTCAGGGACGTCTTCTGGCCTCCGGAATTTCTCTTCTACTTCTGCATTTGGTAGCCATTTTAGTGTATGTCACATAATTTAACATTTTACTAAACACGCATCCTTCACCCTTGATGTTTCATGCGTTCTGGTTGTGGCTGCCTAGCTTGACTGTAATCCTTAAGGCAGGAAACATCTCTGAAGATTATTCTGTAGCCTGTGTTTCTAGATCATGTATACCATGTGGTGTGAGGGACATCACACTTGGCGTTAGACACTCCTAAGTTCAAGTTCCCAGCTCTGTGACTTTGGGCAGGCTTCTCAACCTCTCTAGTCCACAGTTTTTTCAATCATAAATGTTGTTATAAGGGTTAAATGATAATATTATTTTAAGTTTGATTGAATAAATGGCCATAGTATCTTTGAAATCCAGTGATTCTTTGTGTGTTTCACACAATGTGTGTTAGCTGGATGTTTCCAGGAAAACAGAGCCCAAGGCAAAGCTTGGGTTCTGCCACTTTATTAGGGAATGCAATACAGGGAAACAAAAGTGAGGAAAATGGTAGATGGGCCAGAGCACGAGGGAAGATCCAAATAAAAGAGTACTTTATAGAGCTGGCCACTTCTGTGTATGGAGTGCTATTGATGGCTCATCCTTACATTCGTCTTCAGAGAAGCATATGAACTACTGCATCTCAGGGCAGAAGGAGGGAGTGCTGGCTCCTGTCTTCCGCTGGTCAAAGATCCTGCCCACCGGACACTAACTCCCCCGTAATGTTAGTTTGTGCTTCCAGTGGGTGCAGAGTAGATCCCCAGTATCTCAAGACTCAGTCTGGGTGGGAGCCAAGGAGTGCTGGGTACGGACCTGAGGAAAGGCCCTATTGGGTTGTGACCATGAGCCTAGGAAGAGCTGGTCATGGAGGCCAATAGAGACAAACCAAACCGCCGAACGTTTCAGAAAAAATTGAGTCCAAGAAGAAGCCTGATAAAGTATGAGATAAATTAAGCTAGCCTGTCATTCATTTCTCCCTCTTATATTTGTTTTGGATCTTTTCCAAAGGTTTTGTACCAATCTTATGGTCTTGTTATTTTGTATATTTCCTTCCCCATGAATGCCGATAAGAAGGTATATTTTCTTTTTCTGTAAGAAAGGGTTTTTTTTTAATATAAAAGTAATACATACTTAGAATAGAGAAATTAGGGATTAGGAGATAAGAAAATAAAAATACTTCAAAGTCTCTTCATCATGATATACTTTGTAGTTATAGCTGGCTTTTTCTTTTTTTTAATTTTTATTGGAGTCTAGTTGATTTACAATGTTGTGTTAGTTTCAGATGTACAGCAAAGTGAATCAGTTATACATATACATATATCCACTCTTTCAGATTCTTTTCCCATATAGGTCATTACAGAGTACTGAGAAGAGTTCCCTGTGCTATACAGCAGGTCTTTATTTGTTATTTATTTTATGTATAATAGTGGGTATATGTCAGTTAGCTGGCTTTTTCTTAATATGTTTTAGATATCTTTTCTTGTTAACAAGTAACTCTCTGGAATCTCATTGTTAATGGCTTTATAACATTTCACTTTATGTTTGAACCATTACTTTGTCGATCCCTTATTATTGGGCATTTACATTGTTTAAATTTTTGCAATTATCAGTGACACCTAAGTAAACAGATAAATACTCCTATAAGTGAATTCCTAGGAGGGAAATTGATGACTTAAGGGTATGTACCCTTTGAACACTTTGGATAATTATTATCACCTTCGCCTCCAGAAAAGCTGTACCAACCTAAACTCTTCCATCAGTGTTCAAGATGAGATATGCATTTGCAGATCTGCAGATTCTACTTAATGCCTCTGACCTCAGCTGGAAGCCTGCTGAGCGTGTTGAGCTTCACTGAGCATGATTCCAGTCAGTGTTCCATCTCATCATCAAGTGGGGTTCCCAGAGCTCTGCACTAGCATTAAGTCCTCAGAGCCCTGGAGCTACCTTTCTCCTTCCTTTCATCTCTACCTGACAAACTCATCAGTCTTATCATTTCACTCAGTATCATGAAATAATCATCATCTCGGCTAGGATGCTTTGGAAGTCAGCACTAGTTCTAACAAATGACATTCTTCCAGGTTTGGGCAGCACGTTTGTATTCTGGTGAGAGTAATTCCCATATATGCAATCCTGAGTAACCTGTTTGCCAACCATACAATCCTACACCACAGTTTTCTAAGTTGCATAATTCTTTCATCTCTGGGAAACACATTCGCCAGCCTACCCAGGTAGGCCCTTGGAGTGCATGAAACAATAATAAGCATTTATCCTGGGCTTTTAATCTTCAAAGTACTTTGTGAACATTAACTAATTAATTTTCACAGCACTCTTGTAAGAGTAGTAAGTACTCCTGAAATAAAAACAGCACAAACCATTGAAACATATGACATCACAAAAAGCCCAGAACCTAATAGTCTGGGAAGAGAAGATTGTTGATTACCAGCTCAGTTGTGAGAGTAAAAGGAAGTTGGGAAGGCTAGTGATTTATCCAGAATCACAAAGGGAATCAGCAGCAGGGTAGCAATTAGTTTTCACTTTCCTAGTGCCCATTGCTATGCTTAGGCCAAAAAGCAGTTAGACCATGGTAATTCAGTCAAAACTCTGTACAAGAGTTAAGGGTATCTGACAAATTCAAGGTCACCTACATACAACCAAATAATGTGGAGGAAAGGTACAAAGAAAAAGTCATAAATATTCAAATTAATCATATAAGAAGGAGAAAATGTATCTCAGAAAACAGGCACACTGGGCATTGAATTCAAAGTTCAGGCATTAATGAAGAACTTCAAAATATAAATGCAAATGAGAAGTGACTATACAATGAATCATGAGAGGACTGTCCTATGAATTCTTACTTGGATGTACACCTGTACCATCAAATAATGTTGACAATTAGGAACTCTAAAATTCTAGAAAGTGGGTAAACACACAGCTTTGAACACTCTTGGAAAATAAATTAACTTCTTTTATACACCTGATGCACAGTGATTACTTTTGACCTTTGTGTCTTGAATAGATAATAATATAAATAATTCTAAGTTTTAAAACTTTTCCTCACCAGCTAAATCATTAACTTCTTTGTGCTTCAGACTCCAATGATAAGCGTCGTTTGTGGTCGTTTTTCTACTTTATGTGGATGGCACATACAAGGGCACGATGGTAAAAGTGTACTAGACTCCTGGAATCAGGATAATAATAATATAACGTGGTATATTGAAAATATTGTTTACTATAATATTGCCTATTCATGCTAGATACTATATGTAGTGTGTAAACAGCAAAGCCTGACATATAGTCTGAAAAGTTATGGATTTTGGTAAAAACTCCCTGACTTTAAACTGTAGTACTGCCATATGTTAGCAGCGTGTCATTGAGAGGGTTACGTACACTCTCTAGGCCCCAGTCTCCTCATGTGTATAATGAGGATAATGACACAGTATTGGTCAGGACTCTCGGTTGTAAGTGACCTTTCCCTAACTCCATATTCTCTTCTGGCAGCTGCCTCATTGCTCTTCTGAAAGAATCGTTCATATTCTGCCTCTAGGTCCTGATTTCCCCACCTCTCTTCAGCCCATCACAAGGAAGCTCCTGTCTCTATCCCTACTCCACTGAAACTTCTCAAGATCAACTTAGTAAAGCCATATTCAATTCTCAGTCCTCACCTTATTGGACTCTCAGTAGCTGCCTCGGTGGACATGGCGGAACACATTCTTTCCTCATCAAATACTTCCTTCCCAACTTCGTTAATATCACATTTGGATTTTCTATGAGCTCAATAGAGATTACTTTTTAATCCCCTCTGCCGACTCTTCTTTTTCTACCCGAATTGCAAATGTTGGAGTAGCCAAGGGCTCCGTCCTTGTCCCTCTTCTATATCTATCCCCACCCCTCTAGGAGATCTCACCATATGCTATGGCTTCAGATAGAACGTATATTTATATCTGCAGACCATATGGCTTTCCTAAACTCCATACTGGCAAATCCAACAGTCTACTCAACATCTGCTCTTTTATAGGTAAGAAAAATGTCACACTTAACACATCCAGTATTGTGACATCTATCCACTCATCCTATTCTCAGTCCCACCAACCTTTTCTTCCCCAGATCATCTCCATCTCCTTTAGTCTCACAACTATTCATCCAGTTGCTTATGCTGAAATCCTGGGAAACAGCCTTATTGTTTTCTTGACCTCCTACTCCCACTCTTCATCTCTCCCACCCTCCATTCATATATCTAATCAATCCATCAGGAGGTCCTACTTGCTCTAAGAATGTATCCTCATCCCACCAATTCCCCTGTCTTCACTGCAACCACCCTAGTTGAACCTGGCAATGTCTCTCACTTGGATTAACAGACTTTTACCTAGTTTCCCTACTGCTTTTCCTGTTGTCCCACTGTAGTCTGACCTTCATGTAACAAGGTAAATGTTTTGGAATATAACACAAATAAGTAAGTTCATGCTTCTGCTACAAAACCACCAATGGTTTTGCAATGCAGTTATAATAAAATCCAGAATCCATAGCAAGTTCTAAGAGGCCCTACCTGAACTGATCTTGCCTCGCCCACCCACCTTGTTCATTGTGACCTCCTTTATGATACTTGAATATAACAAGCACATCTGGATTTCAGAGACAATGTACTTATATTTTCCCCTACTGGGAAGCTCATGCCCCAGATTTTCACATGGCTGGCTCCCTGACAACCCAGATCTTAGCTCAAATGGCAGTTCCTTAGAGAGACTTTCTTTGACATTTTGAATAAAATTGTCTCCACGCTCATCCACAAGCACACATATATTTTCTATTCCATTAACCTTTCTAAATTTTTTCAAAGCACATATTACTATCTGAAATTTTATTAATCATGTATTTACTACCTGCCTTCCCCATTATAAGACTCCATAAAGACAAGACCTTATGTCTTTTCTTCTCCTCTACAACCGCCACACCTCATAGGGTTTTAGGCTACTCACAGGCACTCATTAAATATTTTTTATAGTATAAACAGAAATCCAACTCAAACTGGCTTAAGGATAAATAGAAAAAATAAAGGCAACCTAAAGGTTGAGGACTATATTTAATGTAAGGTATGGCAGAAACCAAGTATGCAAGATTGACACATTACTATTGTATGTTTTTCAGTCTCTTGGTTCAGTTTTCCTCTACGTTAGTTTCACCCTCAGGCAGGTTGTGCAGGGAAAAAAAAACATAGCAGGTGATACCTCCTGAATAATATGATCCTTACTGTTCTCAGAGGAAGGAAAGTTCCCTGGGAAGAGAGACTGATTTGCCCATTTTTTATCCCCAAAACCTAGAACAGTATCTGAAATTAATAGTTGGGTTTTTTTTTTTAACATCTTCGTTGGAGTATAATTGCTTTACAATGTTGTGTTAAGTTTCTGCTGTATAGCAAAGTGAATCAGCTATACATACACATTTATCCCCATATCCCCTCTCTCTTGGGCCTCCCTCCCACCCTCCCTATCCCACCCCTCTAGGTGGTCACAAAGCACGGAGCTGATCTCCCTGTGCTATGTGGCTGCTTCCCACTAGCTATCTAGTTTACATTTGGTAGTATATATATGTAAATGCTACTCTCTCACTTCATCCCAGCTTACCCTTCCCCCTCCCCATGTCCTCAAGTCTATTCTCTACATCTGCACCTTTATTCTTGTCCTGCCCCTAAGTTCAGCAGAGCTTTTTTTTTTTTTTTTAGATTCCATATATGTGTGTTAGCATATGGTATTTGTTTTTCTCTTTCTGATTTACTTCACTCTGTATGACAGACTCTAGGTCCATCCACCTCACTACAAATAACTCAAATAACTCAATTTCATTTCTTTTTATGGCTGAGTAATGTTCCATTGTATATATGTGCCACATCTTCTTTATCCATTCATCTGTCAATGGACACCTAGGTTGCTTCCATGTCCTGGCTATTGTAAATAGTGCTGCAATGAACATTGTGGTACATGACTCTTTTTGAATTATGGTTTTCTCAGGGTATATGCCCAGTAGTTATTGAGCTAATTAATGAATAAATACAGACCTTGTGTCTCCCAGTACCCACATATCAACTCCTAGAGAAGACTCTACTGGACCATTCACAAAGAAAGGGTAATGCTGAGAAATCAGCTGGACCACATGTTCATGCTAGCAGATAGAGTTCCATCAAAATCACAAATGATGGGTGATGGGCAGCTCCCAGTAGAAAAAGTATGATGAGAAGACAAAAGATTTCTGCCACAAATACCTAACTGGTTAAGCTGATTTAAGGATTCAATGAGTTAATATTTGTTTAAAAAGAAAAAAAGTCTATTCCAACACAGAAAAAAAAAGTATTTCAACAAATACTAGTTTCTTCTGCTACTTTAAACACTAACCTACATGGGAATAGAAGTGGCTTGTATAAACTGGGTTCCATTCACTTGGAAAACTTAAGACTACCTATCCTTCAGACTTAAGGATAAGTTTACAAATTGCTAAGTCTGAAAAGCCAGTCTCAAACAGAGATTCTTTTGGGCTTAGAAACATAAGCCATCTGAGTTTCAGATATTTATGATTCTGTTTACCCAAGGAACCTAAACATCAAATGCTGAAAAAAACCTTTTTACAGGCTTTTGGGTCCATCTCTTTTTCTAGTCCATCTAGTGTACCTGTGTCAGCTATCTGCCTTTGTCCCAGTTCTCTCTTCCCATAGGTAAATGATAGGCAGAACTTTAAATGGAGGAATGGCTATGGTTTGGGCCTTTTGTTGTGAGATGGGTTTTGTGATGTGCATATTTTAGGGAAGAAATGGGCAGCATAGGGGAAAGAGTATTTCTAGCTTCCCTGGATTTGATTTTTTTTTTTTTTTTTTTTTTTTTTGCGGTCCACGGGCCTCTCACTGCTGTGGCCTCTCCCGTTGCGGAGCACAGGCTCCGGACATGCAGGCTCAGCGGCCATGGCTCATGGGCCCAGCCGCTCCGCGGCATGTGGGATCCTCCCGGACCGGGGCACGAACCCATGTCCCTTGCATCGGCAGGCGGACTCTCAACCACTGCGCCACCAGGGAAGCCCCTGGATTTGATTTTACTTACTAAAAATGTGCTGTTTCATTTGCACACACTCATGGCCCTACATTCTACATATTTCTCTAGTCAATTCATTCTCCCAGTTTTCCCAGACAATATTTTTTCACATTATATTCTCTCCACAAACCTCAAACCACTATTCCCCACTCCTCAATCTCAACTAAAAGGCTTGCTCTTATTTTTCTAAGGAAATAAAAGTTATCAAAAGAGCATCCACATGTTCCCACTGCTAAATGTATTCTTACTGTTGTCTGTAATCTGCCATTTCTGCAGATGAACTGTCTGTGCTCCTATCAAGGGTCATGCATACCAGTTGTGCACAGGATTTACCCCTCTCATCTATGCAAGGATATTGGTGTAGCTAGCATTTATTCTCTCTGTGTCCTGCATCTTCAGTTTTCCCCCTGAGTGGACCATTACTGTGAAAGTATACTTGCACAATCTCTCTTGATCAAACACACCTATCCAACAATTGGCACACTTCTCAATTTCTTTTGATTCTCCTCCTTGCTCTTCGGGCACTTCCATCCATTTCTTTGCTGTTTCTTCTTCATATTGCCAACCTCTAAATATTCCTTGGTCCAGGGCTCTATTCTCAAACTTATCTTACCTATTTATCCTCACTGCATGAGGAATTTCATCCTGTAAAATTACTGTCTGTATGCTAATGATAACCAAGTGTACATCTCTGGTCTCTAACTCTCCTTTGAATTCCCAGCTGTATGCCAAATTTCCAACTCAATAGCTCCATTTAGAATTCTAGCAGACTTCTCAAATTTAATGTATATTAAAACTCTCCCAAACTAAATAATCGACCAGAGAAATCCCAAACATGCTCCTTCTCATGTTACCCATCTCAGTTAATGGCAACTTCATTCCTCAGTCCACCAGGACGATTAGCTCTACCTTCAAATATATCCAGAAAGTGACCGCTCCCCACCACCTCTACGTCTTCACCTAGTCCAAACCGCCATCCTTTTGCATGGATTATTTTAATAGCCTCATTACCTACTACAGTTGATTCTTTTGCACCGAAGCCAGAGAGGATTCTTAAAAACATAAGTCAGGTCAAGTTACTCCTCTGCTCAAAGCACTCCGGTGACTTCACTTTGCTTGCAGACTTGAATCCAAACTCTTCTCCATGGCGCTATAGGCCCTCCATGATCCGGCTCCTGACTGCCCTTCTGGCTTCATTTCCTACCACTTTTGCCCTCACTTACTCACCAGCAGTCACATCAGGATTCTGCTCTACATTGAACATACCAAGCTGATTCTACCTCAGCGTCTTTGCATGTGCTGGGTGTCCCATCTAGAACACTTTGTTCTACAATTTTCATACCCCTGCTCTATTCAGGCCTAAAAATCCTTCCCTGAAGACCCTATCCAGAACAATTCCTCTCTTTCTTCAGAACTCATTTTTCTTTCTAACGCTTATCACTGTGTGACCTCTGTGTTAGTCACTGCCCAGTCAGGAGACAGAAACCACACCAGATGTTTAAAGACGGGAATTTTAATATAAAGAATTTTTAAACTAGTAAGAGGCAGTTAACTAATAAAAGGGGTAGAAGAGGACCCTAAGGAGCCTAGATGTAGCCTAGGGAAAAAGGTAGTGACTGCCTCTAGGCTGAAACACTAAGGGAGCTAAGGGCTAAGAGAGCCCCCTCCCCAGGGCTGAGATTCAGACCTTCTCAGGAAGGGCATGGCTACCACAGGAGCATGCAGTCTGACTGTGGCCAAGAAAACTTACCAAAGGCTATGGGCTATTACTGGTCTTTAGAAGAAGTCTGCTTTTGCCAGAGGGTGTGGCCAGGCCTCTGCTGTCTGCCATTGCAGGAGGTTATGGGCAGAACAGAACCCATGGGAAGTGGCCTAAGGGTGCGGTTGGAACTCATCTGTAGGAACTGCTGGGCTTCCTCACAGAATAATAATAATGGAGGATGGGAACTCTGAAAGGAAATATCATCTTGTATTAATGAAATTTATTAATTGTGACTTGTATTAATGAAATTTAACATTCTGCCAGCTGGAAAGGAGAAATATGCAGAGTTCAGCTTTAGTATTACAGAGCAGGGCAAAGAAGGGACGATTTGGAGACATGATAAATTGATAACTGGCACAACAGGTGCCAGGTGCTTATTTATCTGTTTATTTTCCATTTCCTCCCCCACTAGAATACAAGCGCTTTGAAAGTAGGGACTTTATCTTGTTCTCCTCTGTGTTCCAGCATCTAATACAGGTCCCAGGATATAGAAGGAATTCAAAAAAATATCCGTTAAATGAAAATAGAATTATATAGCCTGGCTCATTTTAGAAGTCATTTGTTCTTTTTGTTACCTGGCATCCTTTTCCTCTTTCTTGCCAGTCACACCCCAAATTCCCTCGATAAAATCCCACTTTTCTGACTCTCGGGCCTTGTAGGTACATTCCACGCTTCAGTGGTGAATATAGGTCCTAAGCCAATTAATCATTGTATTCTATCCTTTAGCCAATGAGATTCAGACCCAGATGTGTTCTGGAAGTTGTTAGTGAAAAGGAACCCTATATCTTGGGCTTTTCATGAAGAGGAAATAAGACTGGGGCTGCTGGCAGCAACCCCAGTCATCGTGGGGGCTTGTCTGGGGTTGGAGCTGACTCAGATAAGAGCCAGGCAGAAAGACGGAGAGAGACAAGATCCAGGTGACATCATTTGAATCCCTGGCTCCAGCCATCCACAGACTTTCCAGTTACATTAGCCAATAAATTTCCATTTTGTCTAAATGTATTAGCCAGTGTTCTCCAGAGAAACAGAACCAATAGGAGATTTATATAGAGAGAGAGAGAGAAAGAGAGAGAGAGGGAGGGAGGAAGGGAGAAAATCCCCTACATACAAACCTTCAAGTTGCAGATTTTCAAAGATGCAAACGTGTGTTCTGTCAGCATCAGGCGTGAGTGAAACTGCAGCTTACCCTCCGTCTCCTACTGCTGACAGTCCTTCAGCTCTACCATCTCCCACCTCCTCTCCCTCCTCCAGTCAGTAACGCTTCTTGCCTGTTCACTCGATGTCAGCCCCTGTATGCCAGCTGTTGTACTGTACCACTGTACTTTTCAAGGTACTACACTGCAAGATTAAAAATGTTTTCTTTATTTGTTGTCTTTGCTTGTTTTTGATGTTATTATTTGTGTGAAAAGTATTATAAACCTATTACAGTACAATACTATATAGCCAATTGTGTCAATTGGGTACCTAGGCTGACTTTATTGGACTTACGAACAAATTGGACTTACGAACAAATTGGACTTACGAACGGAATTGGGCTCTCAGAACGGAACTTGTTTGTATGTAGGGGACTTACTAATAAATATATATGAAGAGATTTATTATGAGGAATTAGCTCACATGATGATGGGGGTTGAGAAGTCCCAGGATCTGCAGTCTGCAAGCTGGAGACCCAGGAAAGCCAGTGGTATAATTCCAGTCTGCGTCCAAAGGCCTGAGAAGGGGAGCTGAGGGTGTAAATCCCAGTCCAAAGGCAGGAGAATAGGTACTAGCTCAAGCAGGCAGGCAAGAAGCAACAAGGGAGGTTTCCTTCTCCCTCAGCCTTATTGTTCTATTCAGGTCCTCAGTGGACTGGATGGTGCCCACCCACACTGGGGAGGGCAATCTACATCACTGAGTCTGCTGATTCAAGTGCCAATCTCATCCAGAAACACCCTCACTGACACACCCAGAAATCATGTTTAGCCTAGGCACTCCTTGGCCCAGTCACTCTTACACAAAGAAATAACCACCACACCACCCAAATGATTTTGTTTTGCAGCTGAACAGGTTCAATTATACTTTCTAATTTTCTAAATTTCATGTTCGTTAGGGAGAATGTTCTTGTTTTATACCTTATACCACTTTATCAAGCACCTGACTTCCCCCAGAAGGTACTCAATATGCTCATAAATGATCTTACATCAATATCTGACAAATTTCAGTAAATTGGCCTTGTATTTGCCTCCTGATCTCCATACCAGAATCATTGCTTTGAGACCTACTAATCTATGAAAACGATTCTACAGAAGAAATAAAATATTCAAACTTTAAAGTTTTCTTCATACATAGATAAACAGAAATGAAGAAACAGCTTTGAAACTGACAGAAAACCTTAACACAGCCAAAAATAACCAAGTAGCTACCTAAATACCTATTGTAATCTTAGAATCCAACCAGAGTAGAAGTTTTGCAACCACATCAGGGCAGAGCGTAAGAATGACGATAAAATTCGTGGACAGCTGCCTTCTCTCTGGTACCCAGTGGGTACCGTGATACCCCACTCAGAGTCCCACTTTAGGGCCAACCATAAACCCCCAAGTTGCTGGGAATACTATCTGCTGATGGACCACAGCTGAGAGCCTTGCTGCATACTGTCGCCACAGGGAGCTGCTTCACTCAAGGTTTCTCTCTCAAGCAAAAGTGACTGGCTGGTGTGAGGCTACAAAGTCCCAGTCCCCTGGCCTCAATTGGGGATAATTCGGAAAGATCATTCCAGCTCCAAGGCTCCCTGCAGGAACACGTGAGACCTCAACTGCAACCACTTTCTCAGTGCCCAGTGCTTCCTGACTCACTTCATTGTGTGTGGAGCCCCTAAAGGCTCTCCCCAATGAACCTTCTGCAGGTAATTTTCCACCTCAGACTCTGTGACCAGGAATCTAATCTAATAAAGATGAAAAGGAAAAGACAGTAAGAGAAGATAAATAACATGAGCTTTTTCATAGAAAAAGAAATGAAGAATGGGACTGCACCTATTATAGAGCCCCAAAGTTTTGATTTAGAAAACAATGTGCAGGATACCCTCTAAACTATTGACTCCAATAATAGGGAAAGAGGGAATGGAAATCTTAATATTTAAAAACATAGTATTTTAAATCTGGATCCACTCCCCCCAACCACTTCTAACACCAGAACATACTGCAAATGAATTAAATATCTAAACAACAACAGCAAAACCAAAAACATTAAGTAGATGATGATACATACATAGGTAGATAAAAAGATGAGAATGAAAGAGAGAAAGAGAGAGAAAGAAAGAAAGAGGAAAAGAAAGGAAGGAAGGAAGAACGAGAAAGAAAGAAAGAGGAAGGAAGGGAGGAAGGGGAAAGAGAAAGAGAGAGAGAAAGGAAAAAGAAAAGAAAAAGGAGGAAGGGAAAGAGGAAATCCATATGCATATATACATTCATCTTAGTGGTTCCGCTTCTCTGACTGAATCATGAATGATACCTTATTGAATTGATTTGAAGTACATTTGAAATCCTAAGCATAGGGATTTAAGACTTGAAAACTTGAAAAATTAATGACTTAATGATGAGTGACAAAAAAGTATAGGAGATCTCACATTTGCATATCCCTAAATGAGAAAGATGAAAATGGCAACTCCCCTGGAAATTTTATCAAGGGTATCAGAAAGAAGGAAAAGACACAGTCAATTTCATACCTTCAGATTCTACTGTCACTTTAGTTGACTCTTGACTTCTGATTTTACCTTTGTTTTTCTGTTCCAGACATTGAATGAAAGAAAAGGGAGACAACTTGGCTAGAATAAGATTGCTTGTACTGGAAGCATCTAGGACACCAGATTTTTGTCTTTAAAATTTACTCTCTTTGTTTTATGTTATTTATTGCTTTAAAATATATGCACATATTACATTCCTGTTTCCCCAGAGGAGTTGAAGTTACAGCTAAAAAGAGAAAAGTAATTTGCATCTTTACACGGTATATAACATAGTGAAACTATTTCCATCAGGATTACTTCTGATTCAGTTTCTTCATAAATCTGTTTCCACTGAACAAAAATAATATGCTGTCGTGTATCTGGGACACACTCGCACTTTCTATTTTCATATTAACGGCACAAAAACTGTCATTGTTAACTTGATATAACTGCCACCTCCAACACATGGACATGCATATTTGCAGACTCACAAATTCATATCTTCTATACTTGGAATGTTCTACAAAAATCAGCAATTTCCCTCACTCATTTCAACCTGTTTTCAAACTTATAATCTGGATACAAAGTGAGGTTTTTACTCAAACAGGCACAATAAAATGTCTATGTAATGGGAAGCAACATCTTCATTCTCATCTATATTTTCCACACTTTCTACTATGAGTAGGTATTATTCTTCTAAATAAAAACTGTGGCTTTTTTAAAACAAAACAATATAAAATTCTGGTCTCTAAGTTGAGGGAGAAAGTGATAATGAAAGAGAGACTTTCAACAAAGTGGACAAATATGTTCAAAACTGAAATAGCTTTTACAAAATCTCTCCTGATTAGGGACATTCCACTCTAGACAGTCATTTCTGTTTGTTAACACCTACATATCCATTTTGTGCCTTATGATTTAATATTCATGTTGTTTTATACATATATATGTGTATATACATATATATGTTAGATATACATATACTGGTGTAAGTATATGTATATATATTATACATATATTTCTAGCTATACGTTATATACATAATATATACAGTTAGAATTCCTAACTGTATCTTTTTTTTTAACATCTTTATTGGAGTATAACTGCTTTACAATGCTGTGCTAGTTTCTGCTGTATAACAAAGTGAATCAGCTATACATATACATACATCCCCATATCTCCTCCCTCTTGCTCTCCCTCCCACCCTCCCTATCCCACCCCTCTAGGTGGACTCAAAGCACAGAGCTGATCTCCCTGTGCTATGCAGCTGCTTCCCACTAGCTATCTATTTTACGTTTCGTAGTGTATATATGTCAATGCCGCTCTCCCACTTCATCCCAGCTTACCCTTCCCCCTTCCCATGTCCTCAAATCCATTCTCTATGTCTGCATCTTTACTCTCCTGCCCCTAAGTTCTTCAGAACCTTTTTTTTTTTTTTAGATTCCATATATATGTGTTTGCATACGGTATTTGTTTTTCTCTTTCTGACTTACTTCACTCTGTATGACAGACTCTAGGTCCATCCACCTCACTACAAATAACTCAATTTTGTTTTTTATGGCTAAGTAGTATTCCATTGTATATATGTGCCACATCTTCTTTATCCATTCATCTGTCAATGGACACCTAGTTTGCTTCCATGTCCTGGCTATTGTAAATAGTGCTGCAATGAACATTGTGGTACATGACTCTTTTTGAATTATGGTTCTCTTAGGGTATATGCCCAATAGTGGGATTGCTGGGTTGTATGGTAGTTTTATTTTTACTAACTGTATCTTTTATTTCTTAAGTGTAGAAAGGGAAAAAGATTATTCATTTACTTTCTCTTCTTGCCATCTCCTTCAGGATTCTCCAGTCACTACAAACACCCACCCTAAATGTCTTATTTTCTTCTCCACCTGTATTTTCAGCTCTAATCTCAGACTCCACGCAGTCCATCATTCTCCGCCTTCATTGTCATACAGGACCTGTGTTTCTAACAGCTTAGAGAAAGGGTGGTGAATGTGAAGGCATCCTGTCTTCACTCACATCCTTCCTTTTAGTCACAGGCTCATCCAGTGTCCCGAGGATAGAAGAAGGAGAAGGGAAAGTCACAAATCTCTCCTTACTAAGATGGGCAAGAGTATAGGCTTCTTCTTGAGTAGCTGCAACTGCTGTTTCCTATGGGCTCGATGAGAATGGATGGTGAGGCCAACACTGGGCAGTCATGGTCCTCTGTGAGATACAACCTGCCTGTCCAGCAGGCCCCAGGCACAGTTGTGCTTACTACATCTCTCTTATGTCTTTGCTCCCTTCATGTCAGCAATCCCATCAAGATGATGCCTCTGACTCATCTTTATAACACAGACAAATCTTGCAGGTGCTGACATATGCAGGCCCCATCATTACTCCTAACTCAGGACCTGAGAACCTGCAGGCCCATCCTAACATCTGTCCTCCTGGCAGTTCCCTACCACACCGTCTTTCTTCAAATCTCTTTTCTTTAGACCAAGTGGCACAAGATTGTTTCAGTAAGTTCAGTGGCCAACAAGACATCCCAAGGGGGAATATACATCAGTCTTCCCTTCTGTGTATACCCCCAATATTTACGAACAATTCTTTTGGAGTCTCCTCCCCCTTCCCTTGGATTTGGGGAAGGAAAACTTTCCCCCAAGAGCACTGTACTTCTTCAAAAAGCATCAAGACTGCATCCTATCAGTTTGGGCAAGTGGAGGGTATGAGAGGGGATGTTGATGGTAGATGGTAGGGCCAGTTCTGAGTTGGTTATACTCTCTAATAAACCCAATTGCTGGTAGTTCTTTAAACTTATAAGATGAGGTACTTAATGCTTTTGTCCTCAAATTCAGTCCATAGCCACAACTTCTGGACTCAAGGGGAAAAAAAAAAAAAAAAAAGCACACTTGATGTCCTATTGTACTCCTAATTGGTATTACTATCTACTATCTTGTTCTTGCTTCCCATTTATTTCTGGGAAATTGTGGAAGAACCTGATTCCCTCAAAATCAATTTTCTGAAAGCCAAGTGACCAAATGACCAACTTACCAAATTTTTCAAGTTCAATCATTTACCAAAAGCTTATTTTCAGAAACCAGTTCACCCAAAATCAACTCACTCAAGACAAGTTTGCTGAAAGCCTGTTAGCCAAAAGAAAAACTAGCCAAATTAAAGATTTCCCAAATACTTGTTTTGTGTTATCTGCTTAAAGTTTACAGCAAAGTTATGTGGAAAATTTCAAGTCTTTAAGGCTTTGTTTTGAAGTTTTAGTTTATATTTAGTTTTAGATTAAGTTTAAGCTTATGTTTAACTGTAGCCATTTCATCCAGTTGATTATGCAAGAGATTTGTTAGTCCCTCAACACTGGATGTCATTTCTGTGTCTGATTCACATTTCAAACGCTGAGACTTCACAAAATATTCTTTGAATTGAGCTTTATATAAATATCTGTGAATTCTGAGAGGTCCAAAAGACAATGGACTCTATTGTGTATGTTTTAATGAAATCCACTCAATCGTTTATAAAATACTTGACATCAAGATATGCATCATAGTTGTAATTCAAAACACAGCAACAATGTGCATTTCCAAAAGCCATAGAGCAAAAGTACAGAAAAATCCAGACATTAATAAGGTTTTCCTGGCCACAGTAAAATGTTTGCTGCCAAAATAAAACTAAACAACACTAGAACTTCACAACAGTCAAATATAATTTCACAGACATCTTCAACAACCATTAAAACGATTCTTTTCCATGGGAATGGCGTAAAACTTAGTAAGTAGACATAAGAAGTAGCAGCTTTTTGTAAATTAGTGAATTTGGTAAATTGGGCATTTGATGGCATCAAATCAGGCATAATAATGAAGTATGCAACTCACACCAGGCCTGATGTTGATTCAAAGCACTAGATTATAACCACACTGCTTGGGAAGGATGCTTCCTCATCAGCCAGTGTGAGAATGACGGTTGAATATGTGCACTGAGAAAGCTTCCTTTACCCAGGAACATATATCTTGGGAATATAAAAATGAGAGAAAAATACTATACAAGGTAAATATGTGCAAAGAATTCACAAAGAAGAATGGGTAGTCCGTGGTGGCCAGGAGAGGCCTGCTGGGGGCAGAATCTTGTATGTGTGGAAGGAACAGGCAGCATCTAGCAGAGTTAGTGGAATCAGAATTTTCCTTGGAGGAACTCGGGGACCAGCTCCCCCAGACAGACTTCAATCAAATGGGAATAAAACCCTTGCTAATAAAAAGTAATAATATTTAAAATACTAGCTACCCTGTACCCAAAGGTAACTAAGTACCTGATATTGGCAAGGGAAAAAAGCAACTAAGGCTGAAACTTACAGGAAAGAATCTATTCTTAAAAACCCAGAAACTTTAAAATCTGACATGCTCAGCCCCATAAAACAATCCCAGCTGACTGTGTATCCCTCTCCATTACTTTCAACAGTCCTGACATATTATCTGGGAAGAGGGGTGGTAAATTCTTAACTCCGTGATAGGCATTTGGTGCCTACGAGATAAGGAAAGAAGAGACAATACAAGATGAAACGGAAAACATCACATCCCAGTAAGGACATCTTCTATCTAAAGGGAAAGGAATGGGAACTCAAGCAAATAAAATCTCAGGGTAGATGAGCTCAAGGAGTATATTTGATATAGCTTTTTAATATTGAGGTTTTCTGGAGTCCCACTGACTTCTGCAATGATAAAATAAGACGAACATGGGATTTTCCTAAAGTGATCAGTGCCCTGTGATTCGTTTTCCTGTATGCCACCGGTGGCTGTGATGGACTGAAGTCCAGCCACAAAGCCCCTGAAGCTGGGAGATGCTGCCTGCAGGGCAGGCACTGTGCCAAGGCGCCTGGTGTGGAATCGTCACAACAGCCCTGGCAGGGTCAGTGTGGTTCCAGTTTACAGACAGGAGAATTGGACTTTGGAGCACTAATTAGACACATTGCTAGGAAATGACACTGACATTCCATGGTACTTTGCTAGTTTGCTGTACCGACTGCATCTTATTTGATACAGTAGAACTCAAAATAAGGAAAATAAATAGGATTTGTCCCTACACCCATTGCATATTTATCTGGGTTTTATTTATTCATTTTCCCTGGACCTTAATACATTTCTAGGTAGGATGGTTTCAACTTGTATTTTACGTGAAGGTGACGATCAAAACATTTTCTTACTTCTTTTTCATTATTTGTTATTTCTAGATATTTCAAATATTACTGCATATTCTATGTATGAACTATTAGACTTTGTAAGGCATACTATTTTAAAGAAGGAAGGAAGGAGGGAAGGAATGAAGGAGGGAGTGAGGGAGAGGGTGGGAGGGAGGGACGGAAGAAGAAAGAAAGTTCTCTTAAATAATGATAGGTTTTCTTGCTATGGATGTGGCTAGGAGTGAGGAGATCCAGCACAGACTCAGCACCACACTGAAGTTCTCACCACATTTATGCAAGATGCTAGAGTGACATCGGTTTCTTTCTCTGTTGTCTAAACCTTAGTCTCTGAAATCTCCCTTCCGGCTCTGGGTCTTCCCATCCATGCACCCTGGGGAGACACGTGATCTGCTCACTTCCATACTTGTAGGGAAACGTGCAGCTGTGTGCCAAGCCTGTGTAAAAGCTGGTCTCTAAAGAAGATCCCATGTTGGTGCTTAAAAGAAACATGCCTTAGTAAGCAGTGTTTTTAACTCACTGTTGGGGAAATTGTTCATTTCCCCAAACCTTTTCCCCTCAGATTAATCTCATTTCTTCTGATTCTGTTCTCAGAATACAGTTGTAATACTACTGCTAACACTTTGGACATATTCTAGGTACTAGTCTTCATCTGAAGATAGTAACGGTCTTTCTTTAACAGATATATTACAGTTGTGGAGGTTTAACATTGCTTTTGTTCCTTTGTAAAGATGTATATTGCAAGATGGTTTTTTTAATTGAAAGTACTGACCTATATCACTCTGAAAATCACAGGCATAACTGTCAAAATTTCATCGGCAGTTAATTTTATTGATATAGCTGAAGAAATGACATGAAAAAAAATAGTCAAATGGGATTAGTATAAAATTCCAAAGCGCTCGTCGTTTAAAAGTCTCATTCAAATCAGTGGGGCTAAAGTTCATATACATTTTATTTGGTTTTGTTCTGCTTTATGTAAGTTATTTCATCCATTTTTAAAAGAGTCAGACAGAGATCCAGGGAGAAAAGGAGGCACTTGATTTTCTTTTTAATATTTTTGTGTATGTGTCTCATAAGTTGCAAAATAACATAAAATTTGGCTTTCAAAAAATAAACACCTCTGTGAGAGTTTTAAAAGAGTAAATAACTTATTTTACTGTCAAACCTAATTAATTGGAAGCTTTTTATCAAACTTTGTTTATTTTTTAGAAATATAATTCCTTGTCGTAAAATTGATATCATCACCCCTTCAGGCAAAGACAAATCTGTTTCCAACATGCTTCCATTTTACTACAAGGAAAATAAATCCAAGATTTTCCATTTTCTCTTTTTTCACTTTTTTGTATTCCTTTTCCTTTCAAGAAATATAATATAGTGCCTCTGTTTATGAGAGATACCTAGTCATTTTGTCTCTTTAGTCATTGCAATCACTTTTCTGATTTTATTTACACATCAAATGGTACTCAACTATCTTCCTGATATTATAATATTCAGGTCCCTATCCTTTCTTCAGAATCCATTTCATCAGTTTGAAATGGACACAAGGAAAGAGTTCCGGGGCTGTTTGCACACTCAGGAGCCACTTTATAACCTCCCACCCACAATTAGACCCTCTCAGGAAAGCCTTGTGGTACTGGCTTCAGCCCTTGGCTTCATCTGTCCTCTACAAGGCCGAGGCTCCTGGTGGGCAGCAAATCTTAAAACAGCTCTTACCAAAAATTTCTCTGGTGACTATGATAGCCACTCAATTTTAAAAGGCTGAAAGAAAGTAGGCAGCTGCTTGACTGAGTCAACATCCCTTGACTCTCCCTGGCTCCTCCATCCATGCCCATTAATCAGGACTCATGGCAGACTCCCAGCAGCTGGCAGGAGGGCCATGAGTCTGTGTTTGTGTGAAGGGAAGGGAGAGAAGAGAAAGAGAGGGTGTGGCCCAGACTGGCAAGTATGAGGAAAGCCAGATGGCAATAGCACTTGATTTTGACATCCAGGTACCACTTTTGAAAGATTATGTGGCATGTCCTTGCTTTGGGCACTGTTAACAACCCTACTGGCTGTGAGTTAATATATGCCAAAGGGGTCTGAACGAGTTTTAGCTGGTTGTGGTGCATATGAACTCTTCAGAAGCTTCCCGAAAGGTTAGGGCTAGCTTGAACCAGTTAGACAGAGTTTGCCCAAGTTTTGAGTGGTCAAGTCTTGATTGAACCAGGAGGACATGAGCAGGCTGGTAAAAACCAAAAGAATGTCAGCAAAGTAAGTATTTTCCAGTTGAAATAAAAATGTTATTTCTACACATTAATTAAGGATATATTCTGTGATATTCTTTGATGTTTGATAGTACTTCATGAGTTATAGTTAGATGACTGGTTTTATATAATAAATTTTTTTAAATACTTGCCAGCATTTGTTGTAAAACATACATTATTTGTATTGAATTTTGTTTTTTTAATGGTCCTGATTCAACTTCTATCTCTTCTTTAGTAAGTAATTTCTTAATTAAGAGGTGCCAAAAAATGAAGAATGAAGTTAATATGTGTACACCGTAGTCCTGAAACTTCTGTTTCGCACCACTCAACTGGCTGAATAACTTGCCTTTTTGTAAACTCTAGTATACTTCCAAGACACTATAAATAATCATGACAATATCTAATAAAAATAGATGTCATATCACAGAACCACAGCAGAGTTCAAACTTAGTTTAGCAAAATCAACAACCTGCTCACAAGACTGATGAACTGCAGTTACGTGTTTTTAGCAAAAGCATTTCTAGCAACCAGATAAGCAAGTGTCTTCCTGACATAGATGGATGATAGCACATGTGCCAGAAGCCAGTGGAAAATAGGAGCTGTCATCTAGAAAATGCCAGAGCCATTTCAAGTCCCTCTAGATTAGCACTCCATCTTCGGCTGAGCAAGATATGCTGTTAGCTGAAGGTCTATTGCCAGCGAATCAGAAGAGGGCAGAGCCCTATCCTTCTCACATGACTAGATTCATCAGAGGCTCAGAGGCAGGGGATGCACGTGATCACCTCCCAGCTTTTTGTAAGCTTTGTGGCATAAGAAACAAAGCCAATAAAAGTTCTACCATGTACGTCAGCAAAAAACATGAATTAATCTGTTCATTCTAGAGACTTACCAATGTTCAAAAACAGTGTAAGCTAGTGTAAACAGATTGTTTTTAATACCCTGCCTCATTCAAAATTGTCTTGTAGACAAGAACCTGATTATAACATCACAAGTTTTGCTACTTACCTTGATTTAAACAATTAAGTATTCGGAAATTCATCTTCTCAGCCTTGGGTCACTAAATAAATACTGTCTAACTGACTGACCAGTATCTAGGGAGGTAATTCTGAGGTTAAAAGGAAGGTCCGGAGTACACTGAGTTTAGCAAGACAGATTTTCGAATGCCGCTGGGTCTGCATTTCTGTAAAGCCTTCCCCGACTTGTCCTGGAGCCCTCTGGAGACCATCTCCTTGTGATGGAGCTTCATGGCTGAGGATATGCTGCCCTACGCGAGGTCCTCTGGCAGAGATGGAGAACTGCTGTTCCGTAATGGCCTGGCACTGCATGACACACTCTTGATAATGCTGTTCTTGTGCCTCTGGGCACAGCGAGCTTGGGCATGGGCAGACTACTGTCTCATGGTCTTCCATTGGGGCATCTCTGATTTCCGAGGATGCAACTCAGGCACCATCAGGGAGGTCAGCTCAGACCTGTGCATGATGACAGCCTCCACGCCCTAGAGTGGAAGTCTCCAAGGGGCACCAAAGGACATATCAACAGTTTTGCTGCAAAACAATAACTTCCTTATACACATTTTTCTCTGTGGCTGCGGTTAGCAAAAGAGAGAAAAAAAATATTTAAAAGTGTTTGGAAGCTAAGAATAATAAAGAAACAAGCCATCCTCCTAGGGGAGAAATGACTGCCTTTCATTCCTGGGTAATTTGCAGAGGCCTTTTAACTCTACCTTGGAGCTACAGGGGTGACAATGTGGGTATAATTTAGGACGCTCTGGAATCTCCTTAAACCTATCAGGCCAAGACTTACTCCCAGGTTGTTCTATTAATACTATGAGCCAGAGAATATCCAATAATATTGAGGAGGCTAACTTCAGAAAGAAATATTCTTCCAACTACTTATTTTGTCTATAATGACCAAGTTATTTGTCTTACGTGCAATGGATAAGGAAGAAAATTCCTATTTCTGTGGCATTATAATTTGATTTCAGTTCTGTCAAGTCGTATCACACAAAAGCCTCCTTTTCCCCTCCTTCCCCCACTCTTTTCTTTTTGTCAATGACATTCCCCATGATGAGCATTCCGAAAGAGTAGCTACTGCTTCTCTTGTCAACTGGGTTTTGTCAGTTCTGAACACAGGGTCTTGCTTTGCCATTTCCAAGGTCTCTTTGAAACCTAGGATCACAGCTGGTGCTTCAATCAGGAGTTCACACCGTGAAGAAGCTGGCAGTGAATCCTCCACCGAGTCTGTGGAAGATACATCATCTCTTTCCCAGCCACAATGGAATACACCTTTCATTTTCTCACTGAAAAAGACTGCATCATTCACTACTCTTTCTTGACAAAAATATTAATAACAACCCAGCCTCCTAAGGGATGGGAACATTTTGGGGTTTAAACTGAAGTGACCTTAGCTTGTCAGAATGATTTGACTTTAAGAAATGCAACAGTAAATACTGTTTTTTATTGTGGTTTTAAAATCTGGTGTAGTAATAAAATTAAGGACATCTTAACTATGTCTATCATGGCAAAATGTGTCAGTAAGAATATAGAAGTAGAGGGATTTTTTAAAGAAATATGCTTATATAATGGAATTTGTATTCTTTCCCAACTTGTGGCATGGTATTTCTTTGTTTTTTATCATTTTCAGGGATAGATTATAATGGAACCTCTTTAAGATAATGTTTTTAATGTTTAAAAACTATTTTGTTTATATATGGAGAATGAAGATGAAAGAAAACATTTAGTGGCACTTTAGGAAGAAAAAGTATTGGCAGTGCTAGGCAAATGTGATATTAGGATTTATATTTCTAGCTGAGATCAATGTGGAAAGTTAGCAGATAAATCAGAAAATGGAAACGGAATATGGTCATACATAATAACTAAGAACTTGAAGTAAAATTCTCCTTCTTTGTTGCTAACTTCTTTTTTCAAATTTTGTGGTTTCACTGTAGTACATGTTTAACAATTAGTGTTCTAAGTTGTAAGTTATTCAAAGACAGTAAGCCTTCTTCAAATATTAATACAGGCTGAATCTAAATATGCCAAATGAGGCAGAGACGTGGTAGATTAGATGCCCCAAAATTACTTTGACCTCAATTATCTAGATACGATTTCAAGAATCACTTTACGTGGCTAAACAGCGTGTAATCTAGTCGCCTCCAACAAAATCACCATCTTCTAGGAAAGCCAACCTTTCACATTCCACTGTCTTCCATTCTCAATCAAATCAGAGCCCAGGGTTACAAACATTCACCCAGCATCTTACGGGTGAGATCCATATTTCTTGGGTAATTACTTCTATTATTAATGTTATGTGTAGCAGAAAATGAGTATTTTATATACCACTTTTGTGAACATAGGTGTTTTTCAAATGAAAGATGACTATTTTTTAAAGATATTCTAATTATTACCAAATACATGTTTCTGTATCACCATATCTGAAACTAGACCAAAATCAACAATTAAAAATGTAATCAGAGGTGCTAGGGGAGGGGAAAATGGGAAGTTATTGTTTAATGGACATAGAGTTTCAGTTTTGTTTTTTTTTTTTTTTTTGCAAGTCTCGGGGAATTTATCACAATGAGCTTTTACCTGTGTATATATATATATATATATATTTTTTTTAACATCTTTATTGGAGTATAATTGCTTTACAATGGTGTGTTAGTTTCTGCTTTATAACAAAGTGAATCAGCCTTACATATACATACATCCCCATATCTCCTCCCTCTTGCATCTCCCTCCCCCGTCCCACCCCTCTAGGTGGTCACAAAGCACCGACTGATCTCCCTATGCTATGCGACTGCTTCCCACTAGCAGGTTTCAGTCTTACAAGATGAAAAAGTTCTGGATTTCTGTTATACAACAATGTGAATATACTTAATGCTACTGAACCATACACTTAAAATAGTTACGATGATAAATTTTATGGGTTTTTTACCACAGTTAAAAATTTTTTAAACATAATCAGGAGAAATATTCTCCTTTGGATCAAGGAAAATGGGCTAGGTGGGATTCATTATCTTCTTGCCAAAAGCCAGCTTTAAGTTACATGACGCAGTTATAGAGAAGGTTGGTAAAGCTACCACAGGGGTCAAGGAAAACAAGAAGCAAAGAGAAGATGATCAATGCCTTTGTCTCCTTGAATAATCTTAATTCCTGCAGAATAACTGAAATCACCTCTCAGATAAACCTTTCACCATGAAAAGTGTGGCTGGGAAAGCTGTGAAAAACACTCTTCCTAAATAATGCTTACTGATCCTTGACATGATCATTGCTTAGACATTGGCACAAGGCCAAGTTTCTAAATGTCAGATATACAAGAGGGAAAAGAAATTCCTTGGATGAAAGTAAAGGAGAGGGAAATAAGATTTGTTGAGCTTGCACAGTGCTTTACAAGTGATATTTCATTTGATCCTGTGAGGTAGGTACTATTATCCCATATTTCTAATGAGAGAAATTGCATCTGAGAGGTTAAGGAATTTGCCCTATTTTGTTCAGATAGTACTGATATCAGTAGAAAGGTTGCACCAATTCAGAGAATCTGATACAGTCCAATCCTCATTTCTCTGTGACACCATTTTGGAAAGTCAGGAGTGAAACTGAGGGACAGAGGCATACCTAGTGTGTCCTCTCAGCTCTCATACTCTGGATGATGCCATACACTATGTCTGTTTATGGTCCCTGGTTCCTGGGAATCGAAGGCCGCATTCTAGAGTGACCATGGACCCCTCACTGTCCTGCGTTAGCCATTATTTCAATATCCATCCTTATGATGACTGAACACCAATACAGTAATCCTTAGACACAGAGATGTGAACATGATCACACCCCTGGCTTCAAGAAACTAGTGGGAAATGCTGACAGGTAATAAGTATGCTAAGTACCTGCCACAGTGGAGGTATACACATGGTTCCATGTGGGAAAAAAGTTAAAAGCAAAATGGAGGAAGAAGTTAGTGGGGAAGGAATGGATGGGATATAGTATCTAGAACCCAGGGCAATGAGAATGAGAAGGGTGTGCTCCATTCCCCAAGCCCAAGGCTCTGCCTAAGGTCCACCTCTGCCTTTTCTGTACAAGATTCCTAAAGTTTTAGGAGAGTTAAGCAGTACCTAGTATATTAATTTTTGCCTTATCATTAAATACAAGTGACAAAGTGACAGATAAAGAATATTTTATATCCTTTTTTTTTTCTTTTTTTTTGCGGTACGCGGGCCTCTCACTGTTGTGGCCTCTCCCGTTGCTGAGCACAGGCTCCGGACGCGCAGGCTCAGCAGCCATGGCTCACGGGCCCAGCCGCTCCGCGGCATGTGGGATCTTCCCGGACTGGGGCATGAACCCGTATCCCCTGCATCGGCAGGCAGACTCTCATCCACTGCGCCACCAGGGAAGCCCAAGAATATTTTATATCCTATTATTGAGGACTAACTATAGTCCTTTATTAGGAACTAGATGTGTGTGTGTGGAAGTGGGGGGAAGGGAAAGTAAGAAGGGGATTGTGAAATAAGACTCTATTATTTGTGAAAATCAAAATTTCTTTAAGAATCTTGAGTGGGCATAAACTGGCAGTGTTACCCCTCCCCATACATATTGTAAATATTGTAAATGCATAGCATGCTAGACAATTAAAACTTCATCTTCTTTCATGAATTGGAAATTCATCTTCCAATTCTGTATTATTTTATATATAACATCATACATTATACCTTTATATATGACATAATTTTTCTACCAATTTAATTAGGTCACCCAAAAGGATTACCCATAACACGCCAACCACACGATTTGTTGTCTATACTTGGGAAAGCAGTTTTTAAACTCCTGGTATTGCCTTGGACTTTCTTTGGATTTCTTGGATTTGATGTTCACAATCCATTGCAATAGAAACACTGAAGGAGGGCATGTTGAATGTGGAATATCGCTGTAGAGAGCTAGGCTAAAGCAAACTCCATAAGGTATTTTAGCGGAGGATGCAGGAAAACAACAACAAGGAGAAAGCTGGTGAGATTCACAAACTATAATTAGCTCCATTAAATGCCTTTAACTAAATTTCTAACACGCTGTTTAAAGAATGGGGGCCTTTATGAGAAAATGTTGCACACCCCTTTTTTGGTCATTGTTTTTGAGTGTTAAACACAAACTACATTTACAGGTCCCATGGCTATCAAATTTATTTGCTCACAACACAGTTTCCTCAGCATTGTTTGTTATCCAGGAAATTTCACAGCTTTAGAGGACCCAGACTTCAAAGTCAAGGAAGTAGATTTGGGGCATGGGAGCCTGGGGACACCAAGGGAGACTGTTCGTCAGCATTAGAAAATTTTTCTTTCTTTCTTTCTCTCCCTCTCTCTCTTTCTTTCTTTCTTCCTTTTTATGCTACAGGTTGCAAATCAGAATCAGATATCTGCCCATAATTTTGAAAGCCCGCATATTCATTTTCAAAGATGTCTAGATACTAGTTTATCATTTCATAAAACATTTAGCCTACCAGACGAAACACTGTTTTATCAGTTGTTGATGGAAGAAGCCTTCCTTTGCTAAACATTGTGCAGTACCAGCAGCGTGACCCCCGGGGTCATGGGATAACAATGGTGTGCTCACGTTGGCAGGGGCCTTTTTTTTTGCAAGTGGCACCTGCTGTGAGGCTCTCCGTATAAATACTGAACGCCTGCAACAAATCACAGATGTTTTATGCACTAGAAAAACCGACAGGAAGTAATCACTAAGAAAAAGAAACAGTGTGGAATAGGTAGGAGAAGGGGGAGAAAAAAGACTCCTTTACCTTTGAGGGGATGTTTGGGGGAATCGATTTAAAATGCAGAATGTGAGTAGCCTTGCTGTGTGGCTCAGCTTGACCCAGGCTCCAGCTCAGCCCAGCTGAGAAGGTACAGGCCTTGTAAGGAAGATGGGGCATCCTTTACATAAGCTGAGTGGGAAAACACACTTGAAAATTCCTTTGCATTGTCTTTGGTGGGTTGGAGTTCTTAACTTTTTCAGTTGTTCTCTTTATTTTGTGGCATCTAAGTGTTTCACAGAACAAGTACCCTGTAATTTTTTTAATATGAAAAGAAATGGTTTCATTTTGATGCAAACCTTTCTTATTATCCAGGGACCATTCCCTTTACACGTCCCTGGGGACTGTCCCCACCACCTCCATTAGGTTCTTTCTCCTGTCCTGAACATTGACCATTGGGCCTCAGAAAAAGAACTTCATGCCTGAGTTTATCTTGTTTCCATATCAGCTTATTTTCAGTGTATTTCAAGGCCATATAATAACATTATTTTATAGACTTCTGAATAAGTGTTAACAAAGAAACTATTTGTCTCTTCTCCATTTCCCCAACAATTTCTGGACCTCATTTCAAAGAGATGCATGTCGTCGGAATGGTAATGTGCTTTTCTTTCTTCCAGAGAAACCAAAGCGTGCTGTTTGTTTTCACAGGAGTATTTATACTTAACACGTTTACATTTTAAGTCACATTTGCTTGACTTCCTAAATGACTTCTCTATTTTTTAGCTTCTCATCACATTAAAAATCTACCCCTAATGAATTCTTCGGAGCCCTATTTTTTTTTTCATTTTTATTTTAATATTTGACAGTTTCTTTGTAGAAAGGAAAGAACATTTGAAATAATATTGGATATTTTGCCAAGTCTGTCAAATGAGGAGCACTTTCACTTTCTCAGCTCCGTCTCATTAAAATTGTATTCTAATTCTGTCTTAACTCGGTCTCTGTGCTTCATAAGTCATTGCCTGCTCATTACTTGTGGTGTGGGAGATGAAATTTATTCAAACCCAATAGCCGAGATAAAGCATTGAAAGGCAGGCAGCTGGGAGAAATGAAATTAGCCTATTTTAGTGCTTTTCCGGCTGGATTTTTGCATCACCACCAGTTATGCCACGTGTCAGTTTGCATTTGTGACACTATCTATGTTTGGTTTATAGATTTCTGTTAATACGATATTCTTAGAAATATAGAGAATCTCCCCCCTTTTGCTTTTGTCTTAGAATTGGAATGTCCCTGAGTATCTGGGTTGATAAAGAGGAAAACATGATTTTCTATAGTTTTGTATAATTATAAAATCATTAAATATGCCCCCCAAAGATTAATTGTTTCATTGTGTTACAATTCATAATTGTGTGTCTTACAGAAAAGAACATTAGTGACAAAGAGTAAATGTTATACCCTCAGAATGGTTTGAGGGGAAATGGCTTTAGAATGCAATGTGACTTACAAGCAATTTCACATGGAATCCGGGAGGGAGCTGTGCTTTCTAACCTAACCACTCCATCTTGAGCTTTAAATGTCATAAGAATACACTGTGGAATTCCTAATTTTGAATATAGAGGAGTTTTTGAAGAAAATTGACTAAAAGCATTGTACTTTGCCATTATCAAATTGAGTTGTTAAGGAATTATATGGTCTAATTACTAAACTTGGTATTTTTGACTACTTTGATTATGAACAGATATTGTCATTAGCTATCTAATTAGATTGACTGCAATAACAAGCAGTAATTTAGAAATATGTTCTAAATTAGTTTCTATATGAAAGCAAAGTCTTTGTTGTTCTGTGTATGTGATTAATGTCAAGTGTCATGAATTAGCTGAGGGATTTCTGTGTAGAAATATATGCATTTATATAAAAGAAAGATTCATCTACACTGAAAGTAAAAGATGGAGCTTGATTGGTGCCTAAATATAAGTACCAATGCAATTTTTTCTGATTACTCAAAGAAAATATAGGAAAAACAACACATTTCCTAGCAATGTGATGGTTAGGTTTAAGTTAGGTTTAACTATCTATGCATACAATGCATATGTACAGTGTGTGTACCCAACCTAGAAACTATATGCAGACTTAAATTTAAATAGAGCCCATCAAAGCATTATGTAAGATATGTGGACAAATCTGTCAAATCCATTGTAGTACAAAATTACAAAATATTTTATGTGACTAATAAATTGTGCAGATAAGCAGTGGACCATAGTCATAAACAAATGAACCTTCGATGTAGGTATTTTCTGGTAATGGTAGCTGGATTGGAAAGGTGACCCTCTTGAGAGCATTTAGCATGGTGCCTTTTTATTTGCTTTTTATCTCTTTCCCAGTGTGATACTTGGTTCATGATCTTGGTCATGCTTATACCTATTAACATTGTTCTAAACCATCTAACAGAGGAGAAGGTAGAGTTATAACCTAGGACTAAACTGGAAATTACTAGGCCACACAAGCCTAAACCCTGGCATGATTTGAGAGATTCTGTCCAAAAGATTACATAATAAACTATGCTATGTGCATATATGCATATTATGTAAGTAAATCTCAGACACCCAAACTGATGTGGCCTTAAACAATTAACTACTGTAAGGTTTATTCCTGAATACTCATTTATGGGATAAAGAGCAATTCTATGCTATAACTAATTTACCCAGATCCATTCAAACCCTATACTTCTACCCCTGCTTCTCCCCATCTTCTCCACTCCAGGCCCTTGGACTAAGCACTTAACTTAGTCCTTGGTTTGTATGGCCTCTACCAGGCAAGTAAAACTTCTAATAGTAATGTGGAAACCGATTTGTTATTCAAATAGAATATTTTTTAACACCAAGCTTGGGTCTCTATAACCCTTGAATTTGTAACTTAAGCCTCACAGTTCTACAGGCTAAAGGGCCCTGCCAAGAAATAAACTGAGAAAATGGACCATATGATCCTGCAAAAGACTGTCATCTATTTTTTCATTAGCAAAACACTTCTCCCTTTTTTCAGGCTATAAGAATCTGGTTGCCAATTATACTTAAATTATTTTATTTGGCCCCTTGATTCTTTGATTAACTGGACGTTTTCATAGAAATAACAGCTGCACAAGCAGCACGTTTTCAAAGCAACAAGGAAAGAATCTGGTCCCACTCCAGAGTCCCATGTTAGCCAGTTCCTTCTCACCAAAGGGGAACAAAAAATACCTACAGCCAAAATGAATAAAAAGGCAAAGGGCCTTTATGGATCTATTGTCAGTTTAATGCCCTGTGGTGGCCACCAGTCCATGGGGTTGTGCTCTTTCCTTGGTACTATTGGCTATATCTGTCCTTCATGGTTGTTGGTGGTGGGTAACTCTAGTTAGCACCAGTGGCTGCTCTGGTCAGTGTCAAGGAGTTTTGGCCTAATCTCCTCTGTCTTGAATATTCTTAAATATTCTGGGTTCTTAATATTTTCCCAGTAGTTGCATGCCTTCTCATGAATTCCAGCCACATTAAGGCATTTGTGATGTCAGATCTCAGAGAGTGAAATCCTTAAAAAAGTGGGGGGCCTTCTTGGATGATGTCCACATTATTCTTACAAATAGGCTCTCCCACAACCCCTCCCATTAGCTTTAGTGCATAATACATAAAACAGTATCTATCTGCTTTTCATCACTCAGGTTCAGAATTGTCTGCCCTACAAAATATTTTCTTTGCCCATTTTTGTTTTACTTTTATACAGGCATGTCTTGTTTTATTGCACTTCGCTTTATTGCACTTCACGACTATTGTGTTTTTTACAAATTAAAGGTTGTTGACAACCGTGTGTCAAGCAAGTCCACCAGCACCCTTTTTCCAACAGCATTTGCTCACTTCATGTCTCTCTGACATTTAGTAATTCTCACAGTATTTCAAACTTTTTCATTACTATTATATTTGTTGTGATGATTTGCAATCAGTGATCTTTGATGTTACTATTACAAAAAGATTACAACTCACTGAAGTCTCAAATGATGGTTAGCATTTATAGCAATAAAGTGTTTTTAAATTAATGTATTTAGTTTTTTTTTTTAAGACAATGCTACTGCACACTTAATAGACTACAATAGAGTATAAACATAACTATTATATGCACTGGGAAACCAAAAAAATTGCGTGACTTGCTTTATTACATTAGTTTTATTGTGGTGGTCTGGAACCAAACCCACAATATCTCCAAGGTATGCCTGTATTTGACTTTCGTGAGATGCGATTCTATATTTCTTTGACTTGTTCCAGTAGCTGAATTATCTAAGTGCTCCTAAATATAAAGATTTTCTTTGGGAGTCCTGATTCAGCATCAGACCTACTGGCCTCTGCCTATGAAAACTAAAATGACTCTTAAAAAGGTAACTGGTTCTTAATTAACAAATGAATGTTCTCTTCTAAGGCAATATCTTCCTTCAGTTTTCTACCATTTAGCACCCAGTATCCTCCCATATTTTTACTCATCTTGGCCTTTCAATCTATTTCTTCCATGTCTCCTTTACCAGCATGCATTTTATGTCCCAGATAATAGTGCACTTAGTCATAACAGATGAGCAAACAAAACAAAGAGCTGGACATTAAGTGGCCAGCTCTAAAATGATTACATCAAAGATATGCAAACAAAGAAAAAAATCATATAAGTTATATTTCCAAATTGTTAAGGGACAAATTTAAAAAGGAGGTAAAATTATGACTCATATAAATATAAAATGAACACATGTCAAAGATGTGTTTTAATTCATAAATTGAAGGAGGAAACTGGCAAGGTGTTACAACTGGTTCAAAGGAGAATCCAAAAAACAGACACATATAAATTAGGAATATTGAATTGAATTTGCAAATGTATGCAAAAGTGGCTCCTTCTAAAATAGGAGAGCCAAGTTGAAACTCCACAAAACAGAATTGATTTACTTGTCTGTAGATAAGAATTATTTGCATGACTGTCAGTTTTTTACAAGTTATTTTCTACTTTACAAAGTTGTAGAAAGTTGCATAACGTGTACAGGACCAGGTAATCCCTGGAGCCTCCAACATTCCATAGAAAAGAAATCCAGTAATTTATTTTGCATATTCTAAAGCTTTACATTGTTCTTTACAGGTTTGTTGAATCTTCTTGATTCAACAAATGAATGAATGAATACACTTGGTTAGACTTCCGACGGTACTTAGGATTAATTACTCATTCATTCAACAAATATTATTTCATACCTATCGTACCTATATTTCTATGTTTTGGGTGCTGAAGATAATGCAGTTAACAAAAAAGAAACACTTCTGTCTTATATTCTAATGGAGAAAGAAAGAAAATGAGTAAGTAAACAAGCAAATTATTAGTATATATGTCAGATGATGTTTCATACTATTGATGCCAAAAACTCAGCCTCTTTGCACCAGTGCCAAATGGCATCTCGGAGACAGAGTTTTGGGTGAAGTAGAAAAGATTAGCTTTATTGCTTTGCCAGGAAAAGGGGGACACATCAGGCTCATACCTCTCAAAACTGTGTGTCCCAACCCAGGAGGATTTGGTGAGGAGTTTTATAGCAATGGTTCAAAGGTGGGGCTGCTGATAAGGATCAGGGTGTGTGCAGGGCCTGCACTCCTTTAATCTGGCCTCAGGTCGTCTCCTGATGAGCTTCTCTTGGTTATCAAACTGTGACCTTCTCTGGAATGAAGAATGCTAACATCTTCCATTTGTTAGGGGGTTTTAGTTCTGTAAAAGAGCTCAAAGATATTATGTGTGTTCTTTGAGGTGGAACAGGGACCTGCCCCAAGGCTGCACTATTGTTTCTTGACTGTTCCTCCCTTGTCTCTGCATCCCTTCCCTTCCCTGATTTGCAGCTGCTCCCATATGCCCTTTTCCTTGTTTAGCCTAAGATGGTATAAAAGCCCAAGCTCTAACCACCCCTTTGAGTTACTCAGCACTGAGCACTCCCATGTGTGCATGTGTGATGCACATGTTAATAAACTTGTTTGTTTTTCCTCTTATTAATCTGTCTTTGGCCAGTCTGATTTATAGGGCCCCAGCAGGAGAACCTAAGATGGGTAAAGGAAGAGATTTTTCTTCCCTTACAAAGGTTTTGAGCTTAGGAGCGGAATGATGCAATATAGATTTGATATTGGCTGCTGTGTGAGATGGGGCCAGGATTTATTGGCGATCAATCAGGAAAGCTCTGGCAGTCTACTGAAGGATTATGATAGCTTGGAGTAGAGTAGGAGTTGTGGAAACAGGAAGAGTGCTCTTTCTTGCTGAATATTTTACAAGTGAGACCACCAGAGAATTTCTGCTCAACGCAGCAAGAATAAGAAATAACTTTGCAAAACTCACACAGTCCATTTTTCACTCTTGAAAAACCTTTCCTAATTCAAAGGCACAAGATTGTCAAAACACAAAAATATTCCCAGAAAATTATTTTTATCTTGTCCTGTGAAGTGTATAGAAAGACAACCTGCTGTTTGTTCCTTTCTGTCACTGAGCCTGTAATGGGTGTTTGTTTGCAAACTAGAGAAATTTACTTTGACTGAGTGAAGCAGGAAAGGGGAACATTGAAAGAATACCATTAGCTAATGGAAGAGTTAGACCCAGGTCTTTAAAGCTGACTGGGAAAAAAAAGGTTCCTAGATTTTTTGGTGGGAGATAAACATGAGAATAAGTGGGTTTTTTTTAGTACATAAATCATGAAAAATGAAGAAAAATAACTAAATGAATATAAAAATAAGTATGCATATACAGTTATATATCAGATGAGAACTATGCTTATGCCAGGAGTGATACATTTTTAAAAAATAATTGTGATCAGCATGCAATTAGAGAAAATGTGGGCTCTGTGCCTCTGGTTTAAAAGAGAATTTTCTCTTTATTATTCTGGGGGAATCTAGTTGGATCATTTCAGCCATTCATCAGATTTCTCTGGGGAATTTTCGTTAACATTTTTTTAAAAAACCCAAAAATTTCCAGAGCACAATGCAAAATGTTCTGATTCAATACATTTGAGCTGTTACCTAGAAATCTATACTTTACAACCTTATAAGGATTTTGACACTCAGCCAGTATGGGGACCCATGAGTTAAGGCACAGCCTACACCTGAAAATGTGTTTTATTCACCTGCTCAAAAAGAGAATCTGAAAACAGAGGTTTGTTTGCTTATTGGGATCTACTCATTTTATTGAGTCACAGAACATTGGTGCACAAAGATTATCTTGTCAAACAGAAAACAAACAGATGAGGCAACTACAGCCTAAAAAGTACCCAGTAACCACAAAACGTCTGCCTTGCACCGGACACTGCTTAAAAAGTGTATTTAAAATTTTTTTCACAAGGTGTTTTCCTTAATATGTATTTATATTTATTTAATTTCTATCTATTTTCAGGAAGTAATCCAAGTGGCATTTAACAATTATATATACAACAAAATAGTAAAAAAAAAAAAAAAGTAGAAGAAAGAAAGGAAGGAAAGAAGGAAGGAAGGAAGACCAAGGTAAGGAAAAGATAAATATGGCAGTGACCATTCATCAACTTTGCAATGATAAAGTTTAGATTGGCTTCTGCACTCCATCACACTCAAGGCAAAAAGAGTAAACTAAACTACAAGCTTCACAAAAGGTAAATAGCATGATTTCTTTCTTATTATTTATTTTCCTCCTTGTATGAAGCCACGAACTGCTCAGTCACTCATCAATGGCTATAAGTCATAGCACTGTTGCAGGAAGGGGGACCCCTTCCAGGGCCCAAGAGTGGGCTCTTGTCTAACACTCAGAAATGAATTGTCCAAGGAGACACACGTGCTGACAAAGCAAGAGACTTTATTAGGAAGGGGTGAAAGCAGTAAGGTAAGGGAACCCAGGAGAACTGCTCTGCCACATGGCTTGCAGTCTCACGTTTCATGGTAATGGGGTTAGTTTCCGGGTTGTCTCTGGCCAGTCATCTTGCTTGGCCCATACTGGGTCTGACTCAGGGTCCTCCCTGGTGGCGTGTGCATCTCTCAGCCAAGAGGGATTCCATCGGGGGGATTCTGAGAGGTTGGCAGGATATATCGTCTCCTTCTTCCTCCTCCTTTCAGCCCCTCCTGAATTCTCCCGGTTAGTTTTCTTTATCGGGACCTCCTGTTGTGAGACAGCTCATACAAGCGGTTATCAGCGTGCCTGGCCAAGGCAGTCAGTTTCGGTCAATGGTTCCCTAACAGCCCTGGAGCCAACACCACATTCAACTTTCATTCCATAATGCTAAGGCCCTACACATTTCACAAGGAAATGTAGAAGTCACCTAAGACTATGTAGAAACAAAGTGACCTACAGCCATGAGTGTGTGACATCACATTGGTAAGGCATTCTCTCAAATTTGAACAAAGTTTTTAAAGCGTTCCTAAAATGAATTTGTGTTTGTCCTGGTTCTTAATTTTCAGATCTAATAGCCAAGCCGAAATACTCTGAGTTTCCATTTATCTGAACCACTATTGTTCAGGCTTCTTTTTATTTTTTCTCACAGGACACTATTAGAATTCATCAGTCCTTTCAGTGTCTCAGGCTTCATCTTTCCCATTTTTTAAGTATTTTACTCAGAACAATGGTGGTAAATAAAAGGAAAAGAAACAATTCAGTCCTAGGCTCCTAAAAATTATTGAGCTACCAGTGTCCCTCATTTGTTGTGGTTGTGGTTCCTGCTGTTGTTATGACTGTCCTGTCTTTTGTGTACCTTGAATGGTTCTTGCTTTTAAAAACATTTATCCAGTGTTTCACATACTTCCCATGACTCCCCGCTAATAAAGCTTCAGTGTAATTAATGTATTTATATGAACACTGCTGAATTCAACTTGCATTATTTAGACACACAAAGGAAAATCTTGGCATTTCCAACTCACAGTTGTGTAATCAGATGACATAGTGTCAGTTGGTTTAAGAATACCTTTACCCCCAGTAAAAAAAAAAAAAGAAAAGAAAAAAGTGAAATTGCTGTTTTCTTTCTATTATATGGTATTTTTCAGTGAAATTTATTTTACCAGATTATACTTCAATTTGACTGAATTTTTTAAACTAAGCAGTTTAAAAATTCGTATTGAACTATATTTGGTCATTTAATTAACTTGGGAAAAAGGACGATATCTGGACAGGGAGAAAGGCAACTCATCACCATTCAAATAGGCCTAGACACAGCCTTTATTTTTATTTTATTTCTTTTTTGCCTTTAAGTAAAGTCTTGCCCCTTGACACATCCTTATTATGGAAATAAATGTAACGTTGAATAAGTTAATGTCATTCTTTTGGAATTATGACATGGTGGGGAAGAATTAGAGCATGCTGGGAATGTTGGTATGAATTGATTTACAAAATAAGTTGCCACATTTGTTTTTATTGTGGTTAAAGCTCTAGTTTGGGAAAAGACAAAGGGCAAGGAATTGGGGAGTTTATGGATGAATGTGGATCTAATGAAGAGAGTCCATTGGTTCCCCCAAGCTGGGGTAAGATTCCCACAGTCCTGAACAAACAGTTCTCAGCCTCTAATTTCTAAGCCTTTGTTTCCCCACTTTGGAATTCTGACTACAGGCCTGTTACCAAGCCAACTGAGTTCACTACAAAGATCCAGCGAAGCTCTTTTTATCACAAAGATCAAGACGACAATTGTGTGCCTACAAGAAAAGAACAACTAAAGCCATCCAACAAGCATTAAAAGAACAATTCTAGAGATAGTTGCCTTTGAACTCCAATAATGGGCAACATTCAGTCCCGAGATTTGAAATCCCGAGTTAAAAGAATTCATTACCAGTTGCCTTTCCTTGTAATTATAAGAGCTGCTGGCAGCAGGTATTTTCAGCAGCATTAATTTTGTCAAATGTGATATTTTGCAGTCGTGTTGAATCGCACACAATGACCATATTATAAACCTACTTTATAGACTTTGTTTTGTTTATTATGGAGTTCATTTATGAAATAGAAGGAATCTAAATTTCGCCTTGGCTTTACCCCCAAACCACAGAAAATGGAGTATTGTTTTATAAAAGCTTGTTCTGAAATATCACTTCCCGAATGTAAAGTATGCTGTTTGTACAGATACATTCCATTGACATGCACAATGCCCAGCTGAGAAAATAAAAAAGGACAGTCAGTCTGGACATTCCCCTCTCTTTTAGCTGTGACCTATGAACAATTTCAGTTCCGTGTGGAAAAAAAAAATAGGAATTTCCATCTTTGTGTAAACACTTCTTTTTCTGATGGTATGGGAGCATTTTAAACTAAATCTGAGCAGGCATCAGTAATTCAGAATAAGTATTCTACCTGAAAAACTTTGACCACTAGTATTTGTGTGGGCCCTATATTTAAACCTTAGAACTAGCTTCTGGGATTTAGTCATTCCTTATCATGAAATTCATGACAAGCTATTTATTTGCTTTTATGCACTTGTTTTTATGTGAGTGTTCACTCTTTTTTTTTTTTTTTTTTTCCTGCATAAGAAAGACTAAAGAACCAGCTACACTGGTACTTCATTTTGGGGAGGATTGAGTGAGTTTTACATTTGACAAAAATCTAACAGTACCATCCCAGACCAGAGCAGCTTCCTTTTTTTTGTCCAATGTGAACAACATGCTGCTTCTAGAAAACTTGTCAAAAACACCTATCTTGCTAAAAAAGGAAAGGACGAAGAAATGTTCACTTATAGAAAGAGTGTTCTCGGGTTTTGTTTTTAACTTAGATTTTAACAATCTTTTTTTTTAATATTTGATCATATAAAATTTAATTGTTTTCCTGATTGGCAAAACACAACACAAAACAAAAATCCCACCACAAAGTGAAAGGTAAATGACAAAATGGAGAAATATTTATTACATGTGTAATGATTTTTTTCTAATTTTTATTGAGGTACAGTTAATTTACAATGTTAGGCTAGTTTCAAGTGTACAGCAAAGTGATTCAGTTCTTTTTCAGATTCTTTTCCATTTTAGGTTATTATAAGATATCGAGTATAGTTTCCTGTGCTATACAGTAGGTCCTTGTTGTTTATCTATTTTATATATAGTGGTGTGTATCTGTTAATCCCAGAATCCTAATTTATTTCTCCACCCCCGGCCCCCCCAATCCTCTTTGGTAACCATAAGTTTGTTTTCTAATTTCTGTTTTGTAAATTTGTTCATTTCTATCATTTTTTTAGATTCCACAAATAAGTGATATCATATGATATTTATCTTTCTCTTTCTGACTTACTTCACTTAATATGATAATCTCTAGGGCCATCCATGTTGCTGCAAATGGAATTATTTCATTCTTTTTTATGGCTGAGTAATATTCCATTGTGTGTGTGTGTGTGTGTGTGTGTGTGTGTGTGTGTGTGTGTACACACATGTATATATATATCCCATCTTCTTTATCCATTCATCTTTTGATGGACATTTAGTTAATGATCTGTTACTGATGTATATTCACATTTAAGTTCCAATTCTATGCCAGCAAATTTTATGCCAGAATCAATATGAAGACCCACTTTGGAGTATGTATATTAATTTCTTGCATGAAAAACTGTAAATTTGGCAAGGAATTTCTCTTTATTTGTAAATAACCAGCTTTAGTACTTTGCCTACAGATTTCAGATTGTCATGAAAAAAATTTACAATTTTTTTTTTAGGTCTACATTCGAATATTATTTGATTGTAAATAACAGAAATGCATTCATTATCAGCTAACACAGGCAATTCTTAACTAAAAGTAGACTGGTAGACTGTGCTGTACAGCAGAGATTGGCACAACATTGTAAATCAATTATACTTCCATTTAAAAAAAAGTAGATTGGTAAATTATGTTCTTAGAGAAAAAATTCTGTAAATCAAATGATTTTTTCATAAGGATTATTTAATGTTATATTCCCAACAAGACCTTGATGACAAACTTTTTAGGAAAAAGGGAGGGGCCATAGATTTCACATTTATTAATGATAAACAGTTTGTTTATATCCCGCATAGTATAATCAGGTTCATAGAACAACAAATCCCATATATTTTATTAAAGAGATCTTAGAACAGGAATTGCATCTGAGTCAAACAGTCAGATGTCCGTCCAGGCAAGTGCATAGGAGAGAGAAGGAGGAAGGAATGATTTTATATACCGAGGAACAAGATGGAAGGCTAACTGAGAAATATAATTTGTGATCTGCTTGCTTTTAGCTCCCAGAACTGTGATCTGAGGCTAGACCAAGGCAGCTCTATTCACAGGTCCCCCAGGCTCTGTGTCAGACCAGCTCACAAACTCAAGCTAGTAGATAAGCAACTAGGAAGAAGCAGGGATGGGAGATCTAAGTGCTGGTCCCTGCTTTTCGTGTTTTAAATATACTACGTCCACTCTTCACAAGACCCTGCATGGCAAATATAATTAGCTTCATTTTACGGGTTGCAAAACTTATGAGTAGAAAGATTGAAGTAATCTTCCCACCATCATATACCTAGGGAGTGGCTGAGCTTTGATTCACACCAACCTTTGTCTGACTCCAGGTAGTTATTTTAGCCATGCTGTTAAAGATTATTAGTTATAAGTGGGTTGTTGTCTATAAGTGGAAAAGTTCAGCAGGTCTCTGGTCAATTGCTAGAATGGAAAATTCTTGAGATTCTCAAGAATCAGGGAAGGATTGTGTCTTATTTATCGCTGTACCATTCATGGAGACTAGCGTAGGAGATGTTCAAGTAATAATAATTAAATGGATCATACATACTTTGGAATTTTTTTTCAGGTTGTTGGAAATGACATTAAAGCAGTATTTTGTGTAAATTTAAGATGCACATTTAAATTTTTTGATTATGCTAGAGATTGTATAATGATGTAACACAGAAACCATTAGTTGTTATATTCATTCACTGCCCCCTAATTTATTACTTTATTAAGAGAAAAATAAATCCATGTGTCATCAATTACACTCTTAAAATGGCTTTGACCTTGGTGCATCTCTGAATCTCAATTTAGAAGTAAAATTTTAAGATTTTAGACAACATCTGGCGGGGAAAAGATCTCATCATATGTCTGATCATTTAAAACCCAAATATCAGCATAAGGAATCTGTAAATGAGACATCAAAGTCAGTGGATATGCTAATGAATGTCTCATATCCTTGCCAAAATAAAACAAAATCTAATAAGAAGAAAATCATATGCAATACACTACTATTTACAAAGCATTTTCCTAAGTTTTTCAAACTGAGGTACTTGTTCTTCATAGCAGAAATCAAAGATAAACATGGATAATGCCAGATTGGGTAAAATATTTTTATATTAAAGCAAACAGATCTATTTTAGACAAAATATGTATTCATTTCTAAGGCATGAAGATAACTCAATAAAGTTTTTCTCTAATATGTACTTACGGGTTTTCCGAATATTTCCCCTGCCTACCATGAAAGATAGTGATGAAAATATTTGAGAAAAACTATAGTATCGCCTTGTCTTCAGGAGAGCCCTGTGATGTATTTGCAATCATGCCCAATTTACTGGTAAAGAAGCACTGAGAACTTAGCTTGCTCAGTTGGGAAAAGGAACCGTTTCAAAGAACATTCCCATTTCCAGGACTCCCTCCTATCGCTTGTAAACTCACCTATTCACAGCATGTTATTAACATCCTATGTCAGATTTAGTAGTGCTCTGGAAAAAATGCATGTAAATATGGATTGCTGTTTATCAATTATATAAAATAGGTATTTATTTATACTCGCCCTCAAGCTACATTCTATTAACCAACTCTGCTACTCATCAACATTCTTCCTTCTCTAAATAAAATATGACACTTTCTGTAAAGTATGATGAAAATCTACAGCAGCAGTTCTCAAAGAGTGATCCCTTGACCAGCAACATAAGCATCACCTGGAAATTTGTTAGAAATATCAGTTATCAGATCCCACCTCATATCTACCGAATCCAAAACTCTTCATATGGGGCTCAGCAATCTGTGTTTTGACAAGCCCTCCAAGTGATTCAGATGCCAACATTTGAGAATCACTCATCTGGAGTGATTCTACTTACACATTGCTTCTCAATTGACTATAAACTCTTATTTCACTTGAAAGAAGCAAAAACTGGAAACTGTAGACCATACACTGTGAGTACGTGCAAGAAAAAAAATACAGATTTTCCCAATAGTGGAAACATCCTTATCCCTTCATAAAAAGATTGCTAGATAGATGTCTAAAGCATGTATGTTTCATTTTTCATGTATTCCTACCTTGGCAACTTTTTCTTTTTGAAGTATAATTGATTTATAATATTGTATTAGTTTCAGGTGTACAGCAAAGTGATATATATATATATATATATATATATATATATATATATATATATATATCTCCTTTTTCAGGTTATTTTCCATTATAAGTTATTACAAGATATTGAATATAGTTCCCTGTGCTATACCATAAATCCTTGTAGTTTATTTTATGTGTGGTAGTGTGTATCTGTTAATCCCAAACTCCTAATTTATCCCTCCCACCTTTCCCTTTGGTAACCATAAGTTTGTTTCCTATATATGTGAGTCTGTTTCTATTTTATAAATAAGTTCATTTATATCATTTTTTTATATTTCACATATAAGTGATATCATGTGATATTTGTCTTTCTCTGTCTTAGTATGATAATCTCTAGATAGACCCATGTTGCTGCAAATGGCAAATTTTCATTCTTTTTTATGGCTGAGTAATATTCCATTGTGCGTGCATGTGTGTGTGTGTGTGTGTGTGTGTATAAACCACATCTTCTTTATCCAGTCATCTATTGATGGACACTTAGGTTTCTTCTATGTCTTGCCTATTGTAAATAGTGCTGCTATGAACATTGGGATGCATGTATCTTTTCAAATTAGAGTTTTCATCTTTTCTAGATATATGCCCAGGAGTGGGATTGCCAGATCATATGGTAACTCTATTTTTAGTTTTTTAAGGAAACTCCATACTGTTTTTCATAGTGGCTGCACCAATTTACATTCCCACCAACAATGTAGGAGGGTTTCCTTTTCTCCACACCCTTTCCAACGTTTATTATTTGTAGACTTTTTGAGGATGGCCATTTTGATTGGTGCAAGGTGATACCTCATTGTAGTTTTGGTTTGCAGTTCACTAATAATCAGCAATGTTGAGTACCTTTTCATGTGCCTTTTGGCCATCTGTGTGTCTTCTTTGGAGAAATGTCTATTTAGGTCTTCTGCCCATTTTTTCATTGGGTTGTTTGGTTTTTTTTTGATATTGAGTCATATGAGCTGGTATATTTTGGAAAGCCCTTATCTGTCACGACTATTTGTTTGCAAATATTTTCTCCCAGTGTATAGGTTGTCTTTTGGTTTTGTTTATGGTTTCCTTTGCTGTGCAAAACTTCTCAGTTTGATTAGGTCCCATTTGTTTATTTTTGCTTTGATTTCTATTGCCTTGGGAGACGGATCTAAGAAAATATTGCTAAGATTTATGTCAGTGAATATTTTGCCTATGTTCTCTCCTAGGAGTTTTATGATATCATGTCTTATATTTAAGTCTTTAAGCCATTTTGAGTTTATTTTTGTGTATGCTGTGAGGGAGTGTTCTAACTTCGTTAATTTACATGTGGCTCTCCAGCTTTCCCAACACCACTTGTTGAAGAGACTGTCTTTTCTCCATTGTATACTCTTGCCTTCTTTGTCAAAGATTAATTGACCATAGATGTGTGGGTTTATTTCTGGGCTCTCTATTTGGTGCCATTGATCTATATGTCTGTTTTTGTGCCAGTATTATGCTGTTTTGATTACTGTATCTTTGTAGTATTTTCTGAAGTCTAGAAAGGTTATGCCTCCAGCTTTGTTCTTTTTCCTCAGGATTAGTTTGGCAATTCTGGGTCTTCTGTTGTCCATATAAATTTTAGGATTATTTGTTCTAGTTCTGTAAAAAATGTCATGGGTAATTTGTTAGGGATCACATTAAATTCATAGATTGCTTTGGGTAGTATGGCCATTTTAACAATATTAATTCTTCCAACCTAAGAGCATGGGATATCTTTCAGTTTCTTTGAATCATCTTTAATTTCCTTTATCAGTGTTTTATAGTTCTTAGCATATAAGTCTTTTACCTCCTTGGTTAGGTTTCTTCCTAGGTTTTTGGTTTTGGGGGGGGGTTGGGGTTTTTTTTAATGTAATTTTAAACAGGATTGTTTCTTTACTTTCTCTTCCTGATATTTCATTGTTAGTGTAAAGAAATGCAACAGATTTCTGTAAATTAATCTTGTATCCTGCTACCTTGCTGAATTCATTTGTCAGTTCTAATGGCTTTTCTGTGAAGTCTTTAGGGTTTTCTATATAGAGTATATGGCATCTACCTATAATGACAATGTTACCTCTTCCCTTCTATTTGGATACATTTTATTTCTTTTTCTTTTCTGATTGCTGTGGCCAGGACTTCCAATACTGTGTTGAATAGAAGTGGTGAGAGTGGGCATCCTTGTCTTGTTCCAGATTTTAGCAGGAAGGCTTTCACCTTTTCACTGTTGAGTATAATGTTGGCTGTGGGTTTGTCATAAATAGCTTTTATTATGTTGAGATATGTTCCCTCTGTACCCACTTTGGTAAGAGTTTTTATCATGAATGGATGTTGAATTTTATCAAATGCTTTTCCTGCATCTATTGAGATGATCATGTGGTTTTGTCTTTTCTTTTGTTGATGTGATATTGATTGATTTGTGTATGTTGAACCATCCTTGTGACCCTGGGATGAATCCAGTTTGATGGTGGTGTATGAACTTTATTATGTGTTGTTGGATTCGGTTTGCTAATATTTTGTTGAGAATTTTTGCATCTATATTCATTAAAGATATTGGCCTGTAATTTTCTTTTTTGACAGTGTCTTTTTCTGGTTTTGGTAACAAGGTGACGGTGGCTTTATAGAATGACTTTGAGAGTGGTCCCTCCTCTTCAATCTTTGGGAAGAGTTTGAGAAGAAGAGGTGTAAGTTCTTCTTTGAATGTTTGGTAGAATTCCCCAGTGAAGCCATCCAGTCCTGGACTTTTGTTTGCAAGGAATTTTTTATATTATTACAGATTCTATTTCACTTCTAGTGATTCGTCTCTTCAAATTATGTTTCTTCTTGATTCAGTTTTGGCAGGCTGTATGTTTCTAGAAACTTGTCCATTTCTTTTGGGTTATCCAATTTGTTAGTATATAAGTGTTCACAATATTTTCTTATGAAAGAAATTTTCTTATGATTTTTTTTAAAATATCTGTGGTATCAGTCATTTCTCCTCTCTTGGCAACTTTTTGATTAACTGATCAGTTGTTAGGGCTGGTCCCAAGTGTGTCCTAGCTCCTTTATAAAAAAGTTGAGATAGGTGATAGATATAGATAGGTAGGTAGGTAGATAGATAGATAGATAAACTTGATCTGTTTTGAATGAACTAAGAATATAAGCATTCCTCTGTAAATCCCTTAAGAAACACAGAGGGCATTAGCTTTTTTAAATGTCTATATTTGGAGTATATCTTGATGTGAAATAAAGGAATGTGATGCTAAGAACTAAGAAAGAACACTTCCAATTCAGAGGCCTTGGAACCCAGAGGTGCTGGCAGAGCTGCCACATGAGCTGCGTGAAGAGACAGGACCCCCATCTGAAGGAAAGACACAGCACCGAGACCTGGATTTTTAGACCAATCTCTAGGCTATTAGTATCTGAAATCAGGGCTATACTTAATTGAATAAAGAAAAGCTTTGACTAGACCACCCCAGATGAAAACTGCTCTTTGGAAACTTCTACTCAAGGATACTTTAGAGATTATCCATACTGGCTTGGACCAGGCCTGCCAATCATGTGGGATGACACTGTGACTCCCTGTACGTCCCCTGAAGACTATCACTGGCTCCCTCCCTTCTCTATACCTGCAAGATAAGCTAGGAGATATGAGTAGTATTATCTCCTAGAGAATCACACACCTCTCTCTCTCTCATCTCTCATCTCTCTCTCATCTGTTTCTCTCCTCTCTCTCTCTCCTCTGTCTCTCTCATTCTCCCCCTAACCCCATCTGATTTTTACCTGCCTTACAGCTCTAGACCACCTGCTATGGAGAAAATTTGAGCTTTCTGACTGGTGGATTGAAATACTCTTCTACAGCAAGTGGATGTGCCACCTAGCAATTCAGAACTCAGTCTGCTCTCACAACACTTATATTTTAAAATATAGTGAAGTCAACAGAACAAATGAAGAAACAATAAGAACTTTTCTTCAAGTGAAGGCAGGATCTCTCTCTCTCTCCAACTCTAAATACAGAAAGAAAATTTGCACTAAGGGTTATGGGGGAGGGAAATAGGGCTGGAAGGAGAGTGAAAGTAATATTGCCAAATGGCTAGTAGTTTAAAGCTCTCTGCCTTTGGGCTTTTTTAAAAATCTTAACTACATTCCCTTCCAAAGAGCTGTGAATGATTACACATTATTGCCTCAAAGAAATCCTAACATTATTTAGTAGTTGGTTTTAGAGCAATGCAAGAGAAAACTGTTTCTGCTAGTACTGAGTGATAGCTCAACACTAATTGACTGGGCTTTAGGGAACAAAGCCTTCTGATTACCCAGGTGAAAATCTCTCCCTCTCAAGTCTGGCTTCCTGTGTTGCTTTCACTCCTTCCCTGGCACTGTAAGAGGCAGAAAAATACTTTGAATATGAATTTGAGGTGTGAAAATTATATCCTCTAGGATATAATTTAGTTTAAATTGGGCAGTTGATCACAGATCTGGGAGTCTTCAATTTTCCTTTTCCCAGACTCAGTGCATATTTGAAGAGGGGTGGGAAAGGAGTGTCAATATCATCTTGCTGGTTTTGACTTAGCTTTGTCTTGTAAGTGTATATGAAGCTGTATTTCTTGACAGAAAATCACCCGAAAGAGAAATGAGCTGCTGTGAGCGTTACAGCAAGGAGGGAGACATGAAAGGGTCTAAGAAGCAAGATAAAAGCTTTATGAGGAAAATCATATGCTGCATTTGTGTTGTCAAATCTCAAAATTCAATACCTAAAAGGACTGAGAGCAGAGACTCTAATATTTGCACACCCATGTTCACAGCACCATTATTCATAATAGCCCAAACATGGAAGCAACCCAAATGTCCGTCAGCAGATGAATGGATAAACGAAATACAGTATATACATACAATGGAATACTACTTTAAAAGGAATGAAATTTTGATGTTAAAAACAGAGATGAGCCTTAAAGGTGTCATAGTCATGGCAAATGAAATAATCCAGTCACAGAACGACAATATTGTATGATTCCACTTATATGAGGTACCTAGGGTAGTCAAAGTCATAGAGAGAAAGCAGAATAGTGGGAACAGGGAGGAATGGGGAGTTATTGTTAAATGGGTCCAAAGTTTCAGTTCTGGATGGGGGAAAAGCTTGGAAATGGATAGTGGTGATGATTACATAACATTGTGAATGTATTTAATGTTACTGAACTGGGCACCTAAAAATGGTTAATATGGTAAATTTTATGTTATGCATATTTTACCACAAAAAAAAAAGTGAAAAAAATAAATCCCAAGATTCGTGGAGGTCCGTAGAATGGGTTCCTGGCAAATGTCAAAGTTCTGTGATGTCAATGCTCTTAAATGGAAAAAAACCAAAATGGATAATCTAATAGGCATAAACAAAGCCCTTCAAGAAAATGATATTTAATCCCACATTTACCAATCATCAAATAATAAAGAATGTTAACTAGAGTTTGAAACCCCCCAAAAAGTTAATTAAATATTATGGCGGAAAGTTATTCTAAACCCACAGTGAGTGGTAGAGATTGTCATTAGCAGATTGTGTGTGAGTGTTGGGACGGATACTGAAGTTTTAAAACTGATCTCTTGGGTAAATTTCAGAAGAGGTGTCAGGAAAGAGAGCAAAAACTAGACAAAATAGGAGAGACAAGAAGAAGCCCATCAGGGCTTCCCTGGTGGCGCAGTGGTTGAGAGTCCGCCTGCCGATGCAGGGGACACGGGTTCGTGCCCCGGTCCGGGAGGATCCCGCATGCCGCGGAGTGGCTGGGCCCGTGAGCCATGGCCGCTGAGCCTGCGCGTCCGGAGCCTGTGCTCCGCAACGGGAGAGGCCACAACAGTGAGAGGCCTGCGTACCGCAAAAAAAAAAAAAAAAAAAAAAAAGAAGACGCTCATCAGATGACCAGCTCTGCAGGGGAATAAGAAGAGATAAGTGAGAGTAGCGATGGAATGGTCTGAGATGGCAAGTACCTGAAAAGCTAAAAATAGAGAATTTAACCTGGGATGGAAGAAAGTGTGTGTGAAACCTGCCCGCGACTGGCGATGTCTCATCCCGTGATGTTCTAACTTTACTCTCAGTATCAATGAGGAGTATTATGGATGGTGATGAGGAAGAAAATTGGGGATCGGGTGCCAAAGAAAGTATTTAGTGTGAGTATCTTTGATGTGCTCATCGGAGGAGAGAGGAGGACCGGAAGAGTGAAGAACAGACGTTGGCAAGAGCTACAGCAGGGGGCAGCCCACGCGGAGCAAAGGTTTGGGTAAGTTTCTAAGGGGAGGAAGAAACCATTTCTGGCACTGATGCAGCACAGAACACAGCAGGACTTGGCAAGAAGAGCCTGGTAGGAAAAGAGAGAAGGAAAGATTATTGAAAGATAAGAATGAATCTTTAATCTGGTTGCCGGAAGGAAAAGGTGTTCCTTCGGATGAAAGGAAAAGGTGGGGTAGGTAGAAGATGCTGACAACCAAAGCAAAAGCATGAAATTACTATGCAATGATGAACTTCGAGTATGTTAAATGTGATGACTTACATGTCCATGTGTTCTAAAAGTGTAAGCAGCACAGACAAGGAAATGAGTTAAAAAGGAACTCCCAAAATCTTCTCACAAGGGAAAACCTCGCTCGTAACCACACATACCAACACATTTATGCTACTTAAGATTTTTTTCCCTAAAACCTTGGAAGATTTGATTGAAATCTTGATTTATGACTTTGAAGCTCCTTCATATATACCCATAGAAAAACATCACATACTGCAGAGTTCCGGAAAAAAATAACGATGCGTATACAGGTCTAGGCTTTTGTTACTCACCATAATAAAAATAGTGTTGAGTGTGCTTCATTCCCACAAATAAGTAATGTGTTTAGCTGTTACATTACACCAAATAATGAAAACAAATGTCTTTCTGCAAAATAATTTTGTCTTCAACTCTTAACATGTACCAGGAAATAGATTTCCCGTGGTCTTGAGCACCAAGCCGGTGGTCTCTGTTTATGGTTTTGTGTAAGTTCAGAGGGGGAGAAGACTGTTTACTAGAATAAAACTCTTAAAAAAAATTCTTATCTTTCATTTAGGTTAATAACATACCACACATATTTGTCAATCAAATTAGAATTACTGTCAGCCCATAATGCATTTTAGTTTAGCCAATATCAGTCAGTCCTGATTTATTTGCTTAATACAAATCTAATTGAGTTTCAGCCTGCTCTTCTCCTTTCAGCTGTTAACCGACCAAGTACATCTTTAATTTCCAAGACCGATGGTGTGGTAACAGTGAAGAGGGAGAGTGATTTACATAAGGCCCCAGAAGGGTGCCAAAACTCTTCACGCTTTAAACAACAGCCTTTATTATTCTGTAAGTGGATGTGTTGAATTTTCATGCTTTTGTTTCCAGTTCAGCCCTGACAGAAGAGAATAAAGTAGATTTTGCCAGCACCCCTGCTGTGCCCTGGGGGAAAAATTCAATGTGCCTCATTTGTCTTAATTGGAGAACCGCCCTCAGCACCAGCTTTTTCTATGAATACATTAGCATAACAGACAGAAAATTCAAGCCCACTTTGGTAGAAATCACACACCCCCACCCAACACCTCCCATTTTTCAACTAATAAAAACTGCAAGAGGGGAAAAGGACATGTTTCATCTCCTGGATTTCTTCGAGTTGCTGTTGTAAAATTCTCTGTACAGGAGAGCTGCATCAAGCCTATTTTATCTCTGCACTGTTATTAGAGCCGATCATGAAAAGTGTGATAAATATCACCCATGACAGAGAGCTGAAAGCTTCTCTTTTTTCTTCATAATGCGCTAATCCTATATACTTGTTCTTTGACTGGTTACGCTGCTTTTTCAGAGGGGAGAGTTGGTTTTACACAGAGACAAATGTGTAGCAGCTATGAATGAATCTGGGGAAAAAAAGAAAGAAAAATTCTTACCGAGGTGAATTTATTAGCACTGAAACAAACGCAGTTATCTCAGTCAGAGCAGGATTTTAAACTCCGTGCCAATTCATTGGAGAACTATTAAATTCATCTTCACGTTTTTCATATTACAAAGGAGTTCTGAGTCTGGACAAACAGCCTGTGCTGTGTAAATCATTCCCCTAATCCAGGCTCTTCCAGTGTCTGATTGAACTAATGGAATTTAAAGGTAGGTGTTTCAAAAGAAATATTCCGTTTACATGTTCCCAAGACTGGTATTAATTCTTTCATCACATCTGTTCCACCTGCTTGCCATTGCCAGCATGTGAAAGAGATGGAAAACATGGGGAAAGATATAATTTCTTAATAAAACGTGGTGTACACATTCTCTTGGAAAGATGGCTGCCTTTCAAAAGAACAATGAATCCATATTTTTTCTTGGTTTTTCTCCAGCGGACCTAATTTACCACGTCAGTCACAGCTGCTCTCACTAAAAGCCTTCCAGGGATTTTAAATAAGGGGGTTTTGTTGTTGTTGTTGTTAAAAGCTTGTTTGGTTTTGAATGATTTGTATGCCCATTTAAAAATGAAATCACTTTTGGGTCAGGTCCTTGTGGGGAAATGGAAGGCAAAGTCTTTTTGGAATAATAACTGTGAGTTGCAGACGCCTCTGTGGCCTAGAGAGAACCAACCAAGTCTTACTTCTGTGTAAATCCTCATTGTGTCGCCAATTTCAAATGCTCCCTACACTTCATCCCAAGCCTGAAGGCAAAACAGGATTTCATCCACCTACCCACCCCTCCCTCTGCCTTTCCTCCACTTTTCATTCATTCAGCCCCAATAAACATTCCAAGAGGCGAAAGAGGAGGTGGTGAGTGTTGCAAACAAGGAAAAAAACGTTTGCTTTCTTCTGTATGATTCTAAAAATAATCATTTGGCTTTATCTGTCCTGTGAGAGGAGGTCAGCTTTTCGTTTTACTACTGGTTTCATTTACATTATAAAAATGACAAGCCGTTTACCCAGTGTTATCAGATAATCCCCGCTGCTTTCTAAACAAACATTCTAGCCACTGAGAGTTCTGCCTCGAATTCTCCTTCCCCCACCCGCACTCGCCTTCAAGTCTTGTTTGGGGTCTGAACTCACACTTAACTAGCCCGGCTCAGCCTGTCCTGTGAACCCTCTCCATCCCATACTCTTAGTTTCTTTAAAAAAACAAAACAAAATTACTCATCTTCTGGAAAAATTATTTACTACTAATCCTAACAACTTTTGAAAGTCATGTGAAAAGAGGAGACACTGCTTTGGGAAAGAAATGTTCTCCTTACTTGCTACAAGTAATAAATAATCCTTCCTTGGTGGGGCGGGGGCGGGGGGGGGGAATCATAAAGAAAGAAAAGCGGGATTAGAGGGAGCATTGAGGACTGAATTACAGTTCTCAGTAGATTGTTGCTATTGTTCTTAAGTACATTATTGAATATTTTTCTTAATGTTTGCTATCATGAGAATCGTATGTGTTCACCTCAAAATGAGAAAATAGTGAAAATCATAGAAAATAATGAAAGCCACTCATGGTTGGGTACTTTTAAACTTGTTTGTTATTGCTTCAGTCTCTGAGAAAGACCCCACATCCTTTGCAGACATTAAACAAACTGGAATTTTAAAATACACTGGTATGGTACTTTCTTGTTGCTTCACACACACACACACACACACACACACACACGCACACACAAACGAGTGTTGATTTGGCCCACCTCTCCTAGGTTGAGAGGTGCCAGTGGGATTTCACCTCTTTGGGAAGACTAACCAGTTGTTAACCCAAGCACAGTTAAGGAGGACTGCTTTAATCCCACTACTGGGCAGATACCCTGAGAAAACCATAATTCAAAGAGGTATGTACCACAATGTTCATTGCAGCACTATTTACAATAGCCAGGACATGGAAGCAACCTAAGTGTCCATCGACAGATGAATGGATAAAGAAGATGTGGCACATATATGCAATGGAATATTACTCAGCCATAAAAGGAAACGAAATTGAGTTATTTGTAGTGAGGTGGACGGACCTAGAGTCTGTCATACAGAGTGAAGTAAGTCAGAAAGAGAAAAACAAATACCGTATGCAAACACATATATATGGAATCTAAAAAAAAAAAATGGTTCTGAAGAACCTAGGGACAGGACAGGGATAAAGACTCAGACGTAGAGAATGCACTTGAGGACACGGGGAGGGGGAAGGGTAAGCTGGGTCGAAGTGAGAGAGTGGCATGGACATATATACACTACCAAACGTAAAATAGGTAGCTAGTGGGAAGCAGCCGCATAAGCACAGGGAGATCAGCTCGGTGCTTTGTGACCACCTAGAGGGGTGGGATAGGGAGGGTGGGAGGGAGATGCAAGAGGGAGGAGATATGGGGATATATGTATATGTATAGCTGATTCACATCGTTATAAAGCAGAAACTAACACAGCATTGTAAAGCAATTATACTCCAGTAAAGATACTAAAAAAAAAAAAGGACTGCTTTATAGTAATTCATACGTTATTTTTTTGTGCCATCACTGTCTGTGAAAATTTTCCCCACAAAATTAAGCATTTGTAGTAATGACTCTTGAAAATCAAGCATAGGTATTGGGAGGCAGGGGGTGCATGTTAAGTTTGAGGAACAGATGGAAAGGAAATTAACTCTTTCCATGTCCACAAAATATACATTTATCTTGAGACCTGGAGTAAAAATAATCCTCATGATTTCACACAACATGTTATTGTGGGCTAACTGTTAAGCGGATAACTTGATGAGGGGACAGGTCTTGACGTGGCATCTCTCAGAAGAAACCCCTGGGATTCTTTCATGGATCAATACTTTTTTAAAAATTTTATTGAAGTATAGTTGACTTACAGTATTGTGTTAATTTCTGCTGTACAGCAAAGTGATTCAGTTATACATATAAATATTCTTTTTCATATTCTTTTCCATTATGGTTTATCACAGGGTATTGAATATAGTTCCCTGTGTTGTACAGTAGGACCTTATTGTTTATCCATCCTACATATACTAGTTTGCATCTGCTGATCCAAACTCCCAGTACTTCCCTCCCCCGCCTCCCCCTTGGCAACCACAAGTCTGTTCTCTATGGTCTGTGAGTCTGTTTTTGTTTTGTAGATATGTTCATTTGTGTCGTATTTTAGATTCCGCATATAAGTGGTATCATATGGTATTTGTCTTTCTCTTTCTGACTTCACTTAGTATGATAATCTCTAGGTCCATCCATGTTGCTGCAAATGGCATTATTTCATTCTTTTTTTATGGCTGAGTTATATTCCATTGTATATATGTACCACATCTTCTTTTTCCATTCATCTGTTGATGGACATTTAGATTGTTTCCATGTCCTGACTATTGTAAATAGTGCTGCTATAAACATAGGGGTGCATGTATCTTTTTGAATTATAGTTTTGTCTGGGTATATGCCCAGGAGTGGGATTGATCTCAGGTGGCCTCGGCCTGCAGTGGCCCGAACCAGGGTTTCAGTTCCCGGCCAGAGATTGAGGTTGGGTCACAGCAGTGGGAGCACCGAATCCTAGCCACTAGACCAGTGGTCAGTGACAAGGCCCTGGCCCTACAGCTTTGCGGAAAAAGAATTCCCGCAAAGACAGAAAGTAGTGAAACAAGTAAAGTATTTATTAGGAGAAAAAAAGAGTACAGTATGTGTGGACTCAGAGAGAGTTGTGCCCTTGTGGCAGTTTAAATCACTTACGTGGGGCATTTCTTCCATGTTTCCTTTGACCAATCATTTTGATTTACCTGGTTCAGAGTCCGTATTTGGTCTATCTCAGGATTTTCCGGTGTGTGCGTGCATCTCTTAGCCAAGATGGATTCTACCAGAGAGGCCTATGGGTAGGTTTGGCCACTTAGCATCACTCCCCTTTTGACTTCCAAGGAGATTTTCTGCACATGTGTAGTTGGGGAGGTCTCCTGACTTTGAGAAGGAGGAATATGTGGTCTCTTCTTTTTTTTTTTTTGCGGTACGCAGGCCTCTCACCGTCGTGGCCTCTCCCATTGCGGAGCACAGGCTCCGGAAGCGCAGGCTCAGCGGCCATGGCTCATGGGCCCAGCCGCTCCGCAGCATGTGGGAACTTCCTGGACCGGGGCACGAACCTGTATCCCCTGCATCGGCAGGCGGATTCCCAACCACTGCGCCACCAGGGAAGCCCTGTGGTCTCTTATCTTCTATCTGGGCAGGGCCCAGCCTCCTCTCTCAATTGTCCTGTTATTCCCGTCTCGTCTCAGAGTATCGGTGGGCAGGGAACGAGTTTGGCCCGGGGCCCATCTGTCTCTTGCCTCAGGATTGCTGGGTCATATGGTAGCTCTGTTTTTAGTTTCTCTGAGGAACCTCCACACTGTTTTCCACAGTGGCTGTACCAATTTACATTCGTGGATCAACACTTTGAAGACTGAAATTTCAAAAGTTATATAAATATTAATATGGAAAAAATCTAGAATTGACTTTGGAAAGCACTCTTTGACTATACAAATTTATTTAATTTATGCAAGTTCCTTACCTGGTCAAAACACAACAGCCAAGCAATACAAATTAGGAGAAAACCTATGGACAAGAGTAGAACACTTAGTAGGACTAGAGTTTAAGGCAAAATATTCCTGAGTTTAAACATACAGTTCAAATAACGATGACCTAAAATCTCCCGTAATAAGCATTTCTGTTGCAGTTTACAAAGAAAAAGGCATGTAAGTGCTAATTTAACATGAACAAATTACCAGTAAGCTGTGCCGCTTCCTGTAGTAACAGGCATAATAAGGTGATGAGGAGAAAACACTTACATCTATTTGTTTTGTGCATTGAAATTTCTCACTTTAGGGAATTTGTAACAAATCAGCCAAATGGGAATTCCCTGTTTATTTAGGGAACACCCAGGCTATTATTTTTTTGTTGTTTGAACTTCTTTGGAAGCTATTGATTGACTGCTCACTTTCTTGGTTGATAACCTCTGTATCTGATTCTAAAGACTTAGCCAGCGTAAGCTAGGAGAGTCATTTTAAGTAATCTCTGGTTTATCTGCTGACTCTTTTCAGTGATATATCTGTTCTCTGAAAAGAGAAGAAACGTCAGATAATGAATGATGGTTTTTAAGTAACCATCTCCTTTAGGTATTAACCTAAAAAAAGCAAGACACCTATGTGAGGTATGCAATTGTACACAGCATTTTTCCTTTTGGAAAACCAACCAGTTCCCTGTAGAAGGGATACATTCTGGCCTGGGTCTGGTGAGGTCTAGACAAACTGAAGAGTGATCAAGAGTCTACTCTGCAGTGTTATTTGGTCTGATGAAGGAAAGCAAGGAATGGAGGGATGCGGGCTGTCTCTGTTCCCAGCAGCTTTCTAGAATGTTCAGAAAAAGTGGAGAGAGAGAACAGGGACGGAGAGTAAGAGATCATATGAATATCTCCTCTTTATATTGGAGGCAACAGAGGAAAAGCACTTGTCAAAACATCCAACAGTAGAAGTAAGTTGGGGTGGTACTGGAGCGATAAGGACCTTAGTAAAGATGCTTAGGTGGCGTCAGAGAAAGACACTGCAGGCTGGGTGGCAGCAGGAATCCACGGAAAGCATGAGGGGGGAGGAGACACTGTGGAGGATCCTCTGGGCTGTGACACTGTTGTTTCCCTCATTCATATGAATAAATTGCTCATCTCTGTGTCATAGATTCTGTCCTAAGAACTGAGCTAAAATGGAATGAAACCTAAAAAATCCAACTGGTGAAACTGCCACAGGGATTTGGCTTGGCTTGGTGAGGCTTGGATATGATAGCTTGTAAGCTGAGGCCACCCTTCACTCCCTATCTAGCAGTGATTTGCATGAGTCTCAGCAGATTCAAGGGAAAGGTCTTGAACGCTGTAGTGTGTGTTCAGACATACATTGATGGGGTGTAAGTGAGGGCAAGAGGGGTTGGACTGCAGAAGAAACAATGGCATCCCTTAGAAGGAAAACCATAATGAGAAAGAAGTTTTGCATTGTGGACCAGATGCAAAAACAGGTCTAACAACCGGGCAACAGTGGACTCAGGTACGGAGTGAAACTGAACTTGACTCCATCCTGACCTAATCCTCAGAGATCCCCTGGATATGCTGGGGAAAAGAAGGCCATATGTGGTTGTGGGATAAGAAAAGGAGAAGAGGTAGATGTGTTTTTGGTCCAAAAGTATACAAGAATGTCAAGGAACTCAGGGTCAAGCACAGAGTCCAGGGTGCCTAAAGTTTTGGAGGTTAAAAGCTGATAAGCACCATTATTTGGGTGGCCTGAACACAGCAGTGGTAATGGGCTGAGACAGTGCCAGAAGCACTGCTGGGATCGATCTGAGCAGCAACGGAGCCTAGGAACGTCAGGGGGCTGGTAGTGGCATAAAGGTAGTGATATAAAGAAAGGGAGGGAGTTAAGATTCAGTCAAGTTGGAGTTATTGATCAAAATGTTAAGTTGACTTTACCTAAGAATCGCAGGTTATTAAGGCCTAAAGGAGGTTTTTATATGGACATATGGTGTATTCTGGATAACAGACAGGGAGTGTATTAGTCTGCTAGGGTTGCCATAACAAAATACCACAGACAGGGTGGCTAACACAACAGAAATTTATTTTCTCATTCTTGAGGCTGGAAGTCCAAGATCACAGGGCCATCAGTGATGTCTTGTGAGGACTGTCTTCCTGGCCTGCAGATGGCGGCCTTCTTGGTACCCTTACATGGCCTTTCCTCTGTGTTCACACAGAGAGGGGGTGAGCTCTGATGTCTCTTCTTCTTATAAGGACACAAGTCCTATGGGATTAGGGGTCTCCCTGATGATCTCATGTTCACTTAATTACTTCTTTAAAGATGTGTCTCCAAGTACAATCACATACTAAGTTACTGGGCGTTAGGACTTCAACATATGATTTTTGGGGAGACACAGTTCATAACATTAGGACAAAGACTTACTTTCCTGAGGAACCCCACCTCTACGACCTCATTTAACGTTAATCACCTCTTTAAAGACCTTGTCTTTAAATACAGTCACACTGGGGATTAGGGCTGCAACATGTGAATGTGGGGAGACAGAATTCAGTCCATAACAAAGAGCCAGGATGGACTTTGCATGAGTGAACCTAAGAGATGGAAAAGATTATGAGTTCTGCCTTGTTCCTACCTGAGAGCTAAAGATGATCGTCCATCTTCAAGGGTTTGTATATGACCTGTAGATGAGAAAGTCCTGTTGCAGGAAGTAAAAACCCATTATTCCCCTCTCTCAGAGTTTCCAAGAAACAGTCTTTATTCACCCCCTAGTCTCGTGGGTATTTAACCAAAAGAAGTATTTGTCACTTCACCTACACCAATGAAAACAATTTAAACAGGGTGTGAATTCTGACCATCATGAATGTTCTTCCACTTTAAGAAGGTGTGTTTTATCTCAGTGTCATGCTATTGCTATCTATTGCATCTAATTCTTCAGAAGGCAGAAGAATAAAAATATGAATGTGATATCAGTGTATTGCATTATGGGCTGATAAAAATACCATAACTTTAAAATTTATTTTCAAAAGAAACAGAAAACCAAAAATACAACACAATTTCAGTACACAATTCATCTTTCTCTAAGAACAAGTCAAGGAGCATAGAAGATTTGATTTTCGTGTTTGCCAATGACCTGAGTGATGTGGCTCAAAAATACTGCCCTGCCACGTGCTAAATGAATATTCAGTACCCTTGATTTGTTCCCTTTTAGTGGCTGCCTACCACATGTAGACAATATGGCATTTAGACTGGGTTGTGGCAATATAAACCAATTCTGACTTAAGCAAAAGGGGACTGTTAGATGAAAAGAGAAAAGTCACAGAATTAAAGACAAGTTCCTGGTCTTTGAAAGGACAAGATGCAGAGTTAACTAAGTTTTAGGGTTCTAGAGAGCATAACCCAATAGCCACTCGTTTTAGGAAACCACTATTGGGATAAATAACAGCCTCGATATCCAAACTTAAACTAAAAAGGGTCAGGTTAGCAAAACTTGGGTCAGGTGCCCATTTGATTATCAAGTCCACTAAGACCACACATGATGAGGAAGTAATAGGTTTTCAAGGAAAGCATGCATGCTGTTAGAAAAATGAGAATGAACACTGGACAGGAAAACGCAACAGGTGTCTACTAGGAGCAGCTGCCTGAAGTATACCTGTGTTGAGTGTTGATTAGGGAAAGGTGAGAGGTGAGAGTATAAGCACTGGCAACAGAAAAAGTTCTTGCTGCCTTTCTTTCCCAAAAATGACCTCCAAGGAGATCCTCAGTCTCTTAATACATAGTAATAAAACCCAGAAATAAGGATGCTGTGTAATGGCAGGGAATGTCTGCCTAGCTAGCTGCATTTAAATATTGGTGAAACCGAGTCCCCTTAAAAACACGTTCCCTTACCAAGTTTATGATTAATCTCTCTATCCAAAACTTTATTCCCTGTCTTGTCCCCTCTGACTTCAATCCTGTGCTAACTGAACACTAATCAACCAGATCAGATGACTAAAATTTTTGTTGTCGGAAACATTGTTAATGTACTAAAATTGCTACTATAGATATCATCATTAATATACAAACTCAGGTTTTTTTCTCCAGGGCAAGATGAGCTAACAGACCTCCAAGCCATGGACCACCTAGCGAGAGAATCATAAACCAGAGGCATCCTGACTCCCGAGACTAGGATTAAGAAATGTCACAGAAATGTCAAAAGACAATGATTAATTCTAGCCTCTTTGTTTTCCCCTTTAAAAAAACCCTGAACTCAAAAACCAAGTAAAGGTGGATCTGAGGCCTATCTCCCACTCCCCTGCTTGGCACCCTGCAATAAACGCTGTGCTTTCCTTCACCACAACCAGGTATCAGTAGATTGGCCTTGCTGCACCTTGCTGTTGGGTCTGGTTCATAACATTAGGTCAGTATTGGCCTCCTTTGGAGGATTTGAATGCCCTTTCCTGGTTTTGTACTGCTGCCACCACCACTGTATCCCCTTTCTGATTTTCCATCTGATTTTCATAATTTCTCCATCTATGCACAGATCTATTCACGAGCCCAGTGTCTCAACCATACCAAACCTAAAGCAATGGCCACTGAGTTTTAGTGTCTCATGAAACAGCAATCTTCATCAATGTGGAAATGACACTCCAATCTAACTATTCTCTAATCCTTCGTGCCCAGGCACTGTAACCTCAGCTGTCACCTCACAACTCCATGTTGGTCTGACTATATAGTTTTCAGCAAAAACGTATTCTTGTGATACAATTAAAAGTCTAGGTACAGATTAAGCAGCTTTTCAACTCTGTTTCTCTGGGCCTTTTTAAGGCTGGTCTAATTTTGAAATGGCTCCCTTAAAGACCAAACGGGGGGATGCCAGGAACTCTGGGCAGTACTTCAAAAGTCAGCAGCTGCTCTGCACTCCCAGTCAATCCCAATTTGCCACTTGGCTGCTTACTGATGAGCTGCTTGTACCAGTGTCTGATAGCCCCAGAGTGTATTCCCTAGTTCACCCATTGGCTTGTCAAGCTTTGAGCAGGTATCTGGTACCCCAGAAGTTTGGCTTCTCTGCAGAATAGCTTGTTATAAGGGAGAGGGTATTTGATGGGAAGTCAAGGGTCCAGTTTCAGGTTTGAACTATTCCTAATTACCTATATGACATTGGGCAAATAATTTAATGTATCAGAGCTGTAGGTGTTTTTTCATTTTGTTGTTGTTGTTAACATTTTATTATGGGAAAATTCAAATATATACAAAAGCAGAAAGAATAATGAGTCCCACATACCTATCCTCTACTTCAACAATTACTCATTTTGATTTATCTATACCCTGCCTTACCTACTAGATTATTGTAAAACAAACCCCAGACCTCAGATTATATCCATAACTATTTCAGAGTGTATCTCCAAAAGATTAGAAACTTTTGTTTTTAAAAATCACACTAATAATTCCATCAATAGTGCAGGAGGATTCCCTTTTCACCACACCCTTTCCAGCATTTATTGTTTCCAGATTTTCTGATGATGCCCATTCTGACTGGTGTGAGGTGATACCTCATGGTAGTTTTGATTTGCATTTCTCTAATAATTAGTGATATTGAGCATCTTTTCATGTGCCTCTTGGCCATCTGTATGTCTTCCTTGGTGAAATGTCTACTTAGGTCTTCTGCCCAAATGTAAAATAGCTAGCTAGTGGGAAGCAGCTGTGTAGCACAGGGAGATCAGCTCGGTGCTTTGTGATGACCTAGAGGGATGGAATATGGCTGATTCAGTTTTGGTGTACAACAGAAACTAACACAGTATTGTGAAGCAATTTTATACTCCAATAAAGATCTATTAAAATAATTTCTTAAAAAATCACACTAACAACAACAAAAAATCACACTGACATTATAACCCAGCAGGGCCCTATGGGGCCTTCCCAGGACAGACCCCTCCCCCATACCCTCGACTTCAGCTCCACTCTGAAGTACCTAGAGAATAGTATCTGATGCACATTTCCTGTGTTATTTTACAGATTCTAAAAAACGCCCACCAAATGGAAGATGTTAACTACTTGGTGACCCCCAGGCCCCCAGGCCTACTGGAGCCTAAGGATTGATAATTTTAACCCCTATGACACCTCCCAGTTACCTCACCATCAATCAATCAGAGAATTATGCACAAGCTGATCACTTATCCTGAGACTCCCCTCACTCACCTGGCCTTTAAAAATGCTTTGCTGAAACCCACTGGAGAGTCGGGCTTTTTGAGCATTAGCTGTCCCAGAACCCCTGGGACGCCTTACAATAAACACTTCACTTTCCTTCACCCTAAACAGGTGTCAATAGGTTGACTTTACCACTCACGAGCAAGCAGACCCAAGTTTGGTTCGGTAAGAATATTAGATACTAAAAACGATAATTTAGCAATATTTTTTAAAATCCAGACTGTTCAAATTGTCCTGATTGTCAGATTTTTCAAAATGCTCTTTTTTAAAGGATCCAAATGAGGTTCATAAAATTTCATTGTTGAAATATTTCTTAAATCTACTTTAAACTATATTCTCATTCTCTCCCTCTCTCTGTCTGTCTCTCTCTCTCTCTCCTACAATTTATTAAGGGGAAAAGAACTAGATCATTTGTCCTGTAGAGTTTCTCAGTCTGGACTTTGCTAATTGTATCTTTGTAGTACTAATATTTAATATATTCCTCTGCCCCGTATATTTCCTGCAATTCTAGAAGCTTGGTCATTTCAAGTGCTAATTTTTTGTAGTAATGCTTATTAGGTGGTATTGTATACTTCCATCGTGAAGCATATAATGTCAAGTTGTTTCTCCTTTTGAGTTGCTAGGACTCTTTGATAATTATTGTGTAGATCCATTATTTCATAAAGTGTTGCAAAATGGTGATATGGTAATTCTAGCATGGCTTCTACATTTACCAGCTGGAGTACTTCTATAAACAGTAACTTCCCCTTGCAAACTCTTTTGTTTATCCTGCAGTATAGATATATAAGAAAGGAAGGATAAATGCTTGAATGTTTCCCTATATTTACAAGTTTAAAAAATAATGAGTTGTTTCTCTGGCATCTTCTGAAGGAAAGCAGTGAGATTTTGTTTTGTTTTTGTAAGATCAGTATACACTTCTAAATTTAACCATATTTTATATGTTTTAATCCATTCCAGTTACATTCTTATTTATGCCCAAATTGGCTAATGGGAATCTCTTCAATTAATCTAACAAGGAAAGAACACATAAAACACTCTACGTTTACAGGAAACATGATAAGCTACGTAGAAAATCCAAAAGAATTGACAAAAAACACTCTTGGAACTAATAAGCAGTTATAGCAAGGTTGCAGGTTACAAGTTTAATATACAAAAGTCAATCCCTTTCCTATCAGTAATGAAAAAGTACAATTTGAAATTTAAAACACCATACTATTTACATTAGCACCCCCCTAAATGAACTACTTGGTGTAAATCGAACAAAATATGTGTAAGAGCTATATGAGAAAAAACTATTAAACTCTGATGAACAAAATCAAAGAAGGATTAGATAAATGGAGAGATATTCCATGTTCATGGATGGAACACTCAATATTGTCAAGATGTCAGTCCTTCCCAACTTGATCTATAGATTCAATACAATCCTGATTAAAATCTCAGCATGTTATTTTATGGATATAAAGAAACTGATTCTAGGGCTTCCCTGGTGGTGCAGTGGTTGAGAGTCTGCCTGCCGATGCAGGGGACACGGGTTCATGCCCCGGTCTGGGAAGATCCCACATGCCACAGAGCGGCTGGGCCCGTGAGCCATGGCTGCTGAGCCTGTGCGTACAGAGCCTGTGCTCTGCAATGGGAGAGGCCACAACAGTGAGAGGCCCGCGTACTGCAAAGTAAATAAATAAATAAATAACTGATTCTAAAGTTTTATGGAGACAAAAGACCTGGAATATTCAACACAATATTGGAGGAGAACAAAGTTGGAGGACTGACACTTCCTGACATCAAAACTTATTATAATTAAAAACTTCTGCTCTGCAAAAGACAATGTCAAGAGAAGAAGATCATGAGCCACAGATTGGGAAAAAATATTTGCAGAAGACATATCAGATAAAAGACTGTTATCCAAAATATACAAAGAACTCTTAAAACTCAACAATAAGAAAACAATTTGATTTAAAAATGGACTGAGGAAGAACAAAAGGAAGAAGAAAAGGAGGAAGAGGAAGATGGAGAAGAAGAGGATGAAGAAAGCGTGATAACTGGCAAGAAAACAAAGCAAAAACAGCACCTTCATCTCTGCAGTGCTGAAGGTTTAATGTGGGTCCAGACAGATTCATGAGTTTTTCTTTAGTGCTCTCTCTCTTTTTTTTTTTTTAATAAAAAAGCTAGTAATATAAAAACTCTAAGTTATCAAGAAGTCAAATTGTCATGATGACCCTGTTTAAATCAAGTCTGAATGGATAAAAATAAGTACAGATTTTGTGGTTTTGAAAATACTCTTAAGGTATTCAGGAAAATGTCCTTATGTGTAACATCTCCATTGTTAGTGATTCTGGATAAATGATGTGTGACTGTAACTTCCTCCTTGGTTAAATTATAAGCTATTATACGTTACAACATGATTGAATATATGCCATTTCAAACCGAGCCCAAGATAAATGACCTATATTTCAAGTTAAGCTTTTTACATTTGAACAGAAGACAACAACCTTGGAATATGACTAAATCCCAGAGCAGAAAGACTGATATATCACATATGCTAAATATCATTGAGTCAAAGGCAATGAAATTTGTTATATACTATAATATTTGAGAATGTATGTGAGCTTTTAAAATGTACTCCATGGTTCAGTGCTATTAAGTCCTGATACATCCAGTTGATGCATCGCATCATCAACCTGCCAGGAAGCCTTTGGAGAGCAATTTGTCCCTGGATCCAAATCAAATATGTACCCTGACTGTTAAAAAATATTTTGTTAGACTAAATGACTGAGGTATCTTTGACAGGACTGCCAAATGAATTATGACAAGGGTTGACCACTTTGAGCCCTGGGGCCGTATTACCAAAAGGAAAAAGAGAAAAATCTGTTCTTTCTGGTCTGATCTTACGCAGAACAAATGCATCATTCTTTCTGTTATGAATCTCAGTTGAGGTCCAAATGCTCTTGCACTCTTTTATATTGGAACTTAACAGGATATAGGTGTCATTTATCCTGTGTATTATCTGAAGTGGCATATCCTCAAAATTGGCGCACAACATTAATTCTGTATCACAACAAAGCTGAGGCTTAATGGAAAGAGGTGTGTAGGAGCCTTACGTACCTGTGTTCAAATTTCAGCTTTGCCACTTATGAGCCTTCTAGTCTTAAAGTGGGATAATAATATCTATCTTTTGGGACTGCTCTAAAGGTTAATGGTGAATGTTAAGTGTCTGACATATTGTAGGCATTCATTAAAAGGATAGCTTTTATTATTATTATCTAACAACAGTTTTCTTCTGTAATTGCTAACTTAAAGGCTAATGAGGATAAACATACGAAAACAGTTATGTAGAAGATGATGGGGAGCCGTCAGCTGGGCAATGCAGAACCTGCCTAAAGGCATTCAAAAATAAAAGCAGCAACACAATCACATTGACACTATTAAAAATAATATTCTCTGTGCCAACTGAACCTACCCTGTCTGCCCATTGGTCTCTAAACGTGAAAATTCTTTCTCAAAATGCATTTAGGAAAAGTCATCAGAAATTATTTTGCCTCTGGGCACCTTTACACCCCAGACATGCAAGAGGCTTTTACTTTTTTTTTTAAACAAATAGTTTTTAAATTCATTTTAAGCTCCCCCTCACTCCTTTGACCAACACGTGAGTAATTCAACACATCCCAACTTTGTTTTACTTCTCCCCCACTGAATCAAAACACAGGAACACTTGGATATCCGCAACGTTCAGTTTCTCTGTCTGGCTACCTGAATTCCTGAAGTAGAAACAGAGCAGAAGGGAGGTGAACGCCACGTTTCATTTCCCTCAGGCTTACGCTGCATTGTTACGATTTTCTTGAAGTCTAGGGCCCATGGAACTACGTAAATGGCTATGACTTTCCTAAGATAAAGACAATATTCAGTTTTATTGCATTTCTTTGTATTTTATGTTTCCTCTACATTGTGTTTTAGGAAAGTAGAAAGATCTTACCCATGGGGGGAAAAAACTGCTTTAAATAATTACTTGGTTCTTAGGGTGTTTTTTTCTCAGAAAAATGGTTTTACTCCTGCAACTATTCGGGAGTTGACTTTCTCACAAAAGAAGGGCTTTCTGAAAATTTTCCATTGGCCGTAGTCCAATGTCATAATTACTTTAAATTAAACCCCCAAGTGTTTCCCTTTCTCTTCCTTAGCACCACAAACAATTCCTTCCTCTGAGTGTTAGACTCAAGTTTAACTCAGCAAGTTTCTAGAAGCAGTCCACAAGGCCACAGGGAGCAGAAATTCAAACTTTGACCTTGAAAGATGCTGCTAGGATCTGTCGTTCATATGTTCAACACAGCCCCCGTGTTCAGCTGAGTGTAGAAACACACTGGAGGCCAGAGTGTTTGTGGATAGAGAAGGGGTTGAGGGTGCATCCTGAAGGTTGGGGGGAGGTGCGGGGGAAGAGAAGTGCTGTTTTCCAAAGTTTTGCGTGGCTGGAAAGGAATTTTAGGCAGCTGTGTAGAATTATTATCCAAAAATTTATTCAAGGTTAAAACATTGATCAGATCAAATATTTTAAAGAAATGATTCAGAATTGAAGATTCTCATGCTGATTCATTAAGTTGGAAACATCTGCACTTGCCCAGAATTTATTTCACCCTCCAAATATATTTATAACAGACTTAATGATCTGTCATGTATACAGGTCTACCAGCCATAATTGTTTTAATTCTACTTAATTTTTTCAAACAATATTTTTCCAAAGCACTGAAGATTACTTGGATAAACTCACAATTGGAGAGAAGCAGCAAAAGCTTAATATCTTTTCTCACCCCAGTCCTCCTCCACCCCCATCCCATCCCAACTCACTCAGGTTCTAACTAAGGCAAAAAATAGAGGTCTGAAGAACAAAAGCTCAAGCTTAACCAAAGTACTAAAGGTCGTGGCTCAGGGACTCTTATAAAGGCAGAATAGTGTGGGCACCACAAATGAAAGTCCAAGTTTGCTCCTTGGACTTGCTTGACTGAAAATTGCTTTCTCTTGTCTGGAGGAGAAGAGAGCAGACTCTTAGACCTGCTTTCAAGCATTTTGTTCAGGAGTCTCTCAGTCCTTCACTGTGTATTCCTTTAGACTTTCCTTTTGAGTTTTGTAGTTCAGTTGCCCTTTGGTTGAGTTTTGTTGCTGATAATTTGAAAATGTCTCTGGTTCTCTGGGACTCGGCTCTTCAGAAGATTTACGGGTGTGTCTCTTTAGCCATGCCCTGAAAAGGTGATAAAAGCTTTTGTAATCTATTTAGAGGCTACACAGTTTAACATAATTCTACTTTCATCTCTCCTCATCTTATACATATAATCCAGTAGGCTGTTTTATAGAGGCTAAATATGAAAGGACAGTGGTACTATAGTATTTCTTAACCTATTATCAAGACCACAATATTTTATCAGGAATGAAGACCCCAATGCAAATTTCCATTCTCTTTGTATAACATTTATGCAATAAAGAATAAATTGAGTACATGATTTTTCATTTCTGAAGTACTAGGGCTAGTAATGCATGAGCTGTAGAGAAGCAAGCATTAATCTATCTAGCTGCTAAGAAATGAAATGTCACTTAGAGGAACTTGTTCTTCCTGGCACACTTTTTCATGGAGTTCTCCATCAGAAAGCAGAGAAAAAACTAATTCTTTTTCCAAGTGCATTATATCATAGCACATATACACTTTTCCACATGTCCTGATTTAGTTCCTGCATATGGAGTATACAGAAGCTTTCATTTTTTCAAGGATACTTCATTTGATTTCATTTTTCACAGTGAAATAAGTAATTTTTAAAAACAGAAAAGTAGGATAGACACAAAGGAAATATTTCTTCAAAAGAATATTTGTTTCTCAATAGCTGTTGTATTTCTGAACTGACACCATTGCTGTGGGTTTTGGGTGGTGTCACAAGATGTGTGTGTGTGTATGTGTGTGTATATGTGTGTACCTGATCAGTTCTCTTCACTCATGTTATTGGATGATTTCTCTGGTGAATTGAGATCACAAATTTTTAGGTGAACTAAGGGCACAAGTAATTTTAATGATAATAAAGCACTTTAATATAATAGGTGACTAAAAAGCCTAAACACTATCTGTTTAGTTTTTAAAACAGAGCAATTATCTTTATACATATTTCTTTGCAAAATAGTAGACAGTACCATTCATTTTTCTGGTAGGAATGCATTTTTTAAAATAATGTATTTATTTACAAAACACCAAACTTGAACAGACTTACTTTCCACAAACTCATTTTAAAAACGTTTATTCGAAATAATGTAGATTTCAAGGAAACAATTACAGAAACCCACATTATCATCTATGCTTTGTGAAATAAAACTGTGGATATTTTGTTGATTTTCCACAAATGTGCCTTCCTGTAATTGAACATATGGTTACATCTAAGTAAAGTAACACCTCCTTTATTGGAAATCCCTTAGGGATTCACTGTTCCAAACACTGGGATTTTTTCCAGGTAACTGAGCCTTTTCCCTTTAACCTACCAAGATTTTTCAAGTATTTCCTTAAAATTGTACCGCATAGGTCTCTCTTTGTTTTTAAGAGCAGTATTAAACGTAATTTAATCTTTTAAACATAAGTTAACCCCCCCTTTGTAAACGTGGGAAACTGATAACACTTAATTTGCAAGAGTGTTTTAAATATTTTTAAAATACTCCCATCACTGTTACAAACATTACTGACTACACCTCCCTATCTGCGGTCCTGTGAGTCAGCTGAGGCTTATAAAGTTATTTAGTCTGAGTCCCTCACGATGCACACCTGTCTCCTCTGCAAAATCAGAGGGCGGTGCGGTGGTGAGGAGGGGCTCTGTCCTCCTAACCAATCTCTCCCACTTCCATTTTGCGGCCAGTAGAACTTACTTCTAAGAGCCCCATCACCCTCCTGGTGCCTCTCGTCCTTCCGTGGGTGTTGTATTCCTGTTAGGGGTTGAGAAAGAGAGCTGAGGCTCTTAGCATTCCAGGGAGTGGGTCCTGATGAAGACTGAAGACTTGCCTGTGAGTAAACAGCTTAAAGTTTTGAAGATGGTGTTGTGGTGTCAGGGAGGCCTATGCTTATTGTGAGACTTTCTTTTTTTTTTTTTAACAGCTTTATTGGAGTATAATTGCTTTACAATGGTGTGTTAGTTTCTGGTTTATAACAAAGTGAATCAGCTTTACATATACATATATCCCCGTATCTCCTCCCTCTTGCATCTCCCTCCCTCCCACCCTCCCTATCCCACCCCTCTAGGTGGTCACAAAGCCCTGAGCTTATCTTCCTGTGCTATGCGGCTGCTTCCCACTAGCTATCTGTTTTTTGTTTGGTAGTGTATACGTGTCCATGCCACACTCTCACTTCGTCCCAGCCTACCCTTCCCCCTCCCCGTGTCCTCAAGTCCATTCTCTAGTAGGTCTGCGTCTTTATTCCCATCCTGCCCCTAGGTTCTTCATGACCTTTCAGCTTCTTAACTGAGCTCCAGTTTTCTGAGAGAGCTGGATAAACAACGTTTACATTCAAAATACCTTGCCCTACCTTTGATTGGATATTGCTTCTGGATGGAGAGTAAAACATAAATAAGACCATACAAAATGGTATTGATGGCATTATACCTTTTTTTAAAAAAAATCCTTAATTTTTTTCTGATTTGCACATTGATATCCACATTGGGTTTTTTTTAAATTAAGTATCAATTAAGTATTGATTTACGATGTTGTGTTAGTTTCAGGTGTACAGCAAAGTGATTCAGATATATATATTCTTTTTCAGATTCTTTTCCATTATAGGTTATTACAAGATATTGAATATCGTTCCCTGTGCTGTACAGTAGGTCCTTGTTGTTTATCTAGTGTATATATAGTAGTGTGTATCTGTTAATCCCAAACTCCTAATTTATCCCTCCCCCACCCCCTTTCCCCTTTGGTAACCATAAATTTGTTTTCTATGTCTGTGAGTCTATTTCTGCTTTGCAAATAAGTTCATTTGTATCATTTTTTAGATTCCACATTTAAGAGATATGTGATATTTATCTTTCTCTGTCTGACTTACTTTGCTTAGTATGATAATCTTTAGGTCCATCCATGTTGCTGCAAATGGCATTATTTCATTCTTTTTCATGGCTGAGTAATATTCCATTGTATATATGTACCACATGTTCTTTATCCATTCCTCTGTCGATGCACACTTAGGTGCTTCCATGTCTTGGCTATTGTAAATAGTGCTGCTATGGACATTAGGGTGTATGTATCTTTTCCAATTAGAGTAATCATCTTTTCTGGATACAGATGGCATTATACTTTAAATGAAAGTGGTTTTCAAACAGCAGAATCCCTTTTCCCACTTCCTATGTTAAAGAAAGTGAAGCAGAGCCACATCCCACTTACTTGGCATCTCCTCCTCTCAAAACCATTGGGCCCCTTAAGAAGAGACTCCTCAGAGTCCAGGGTCTTACTACCTTTCTATTCGAAAACAAAATACTCATTTCTAAACTCAGTTACTTACTCTTTGATTCTCCATAATGAATGTAAAAAACCAGGATAATAGTAGAGAAAGTCATTTTAGTAACTCTAACAGGCAATGATCTTGAACACTACCTTCCTTATGAAGGGAAGCCAACCTTCTCCCACATTTCAGAACTTTAACAGAATTTTTTTTTTAATCTTGACAGATGTGTGTGTTCCTCACTGATGACTTTCTCTACGTGCCTTTCAACGCCTTCCATCCATAGAGGAGCCAACCTATTCAAGTCAGTACTTGTCATCCTTGAGGTAAGATCGGCTGGGATCCTATTATGGTACTGGTCTTGATGACTAATATATCCTATTCGTAATATCTCAGTGCTGATATTTGAAGTCCTCTTTTATACAATGGGGGAGTAATGAAAAGAATATTGGAGCAGAGTCAGAAATCTTAGAAATTGCTATGACAACAATGAAGTAATATTTGTGAAATGTCTTTGAAAATGTGATGTATTATTTTGATTTACAAAGAAGTTTTTATTAGACGGTTTATGTGCCAGGGGCTGTTCTAGGCACTGGCATACAGCAGTGAACAAGACCAAATCTCTCTCTTCATAGCACTCACATTCTAATGGAGATAAATAAATCAATAGATTTACTATTGTTATTTTTATTACAACATCATCATCATCATGATTAAATAGAGCAACTTTGCCTATTAGTGCGTGCTTACCATTTGGATTGTGGACATAGTGAGTTTGAAGTTTGAAGGTGAAGATGTGGGTTTGTGTCCTGCCTCCCTACCATGTACTACCTTGATAGATTCATAAGCCAGTCATCTCATTTTACCAAGGACATTTCCTCATTTGTAAATTTGGGACAGTAATAATGCTTAAGTCACAAGAGTGTTTTAAATATTGTGAATATCTTAAAGTACTATGCAGTACTATACATACTTAGTCCTATCTCTTTTAATATGGTGTCCTTCAATAGAGAAGCCCAGGGACTTCCCTAGTGGCCCAGTGGTTAAGAATCCGCCTGCCAATGCAGGGGACACGGGTTCGAGCCCTGGTCTGGGAAGATCCCACATGCCGCGGAGCAACTAAGCCCGTGCGCCACAACTACTGAGCCTGTGCTCTAGAGCCCGCAAGCCATAACTACTGAGGCCCGCGTGCCTAGAGCCCGTGCTCTGCAACAAGAGAAGCCACCGCAATGAGAAGCCCACACACCACAACGAAGAGTAGCCCCTGCTCACCTCAACTAGAGAAAGCCCACGCGCAGCAACAAAGACCCAACACAGCCAGAAATAAAAAAATAAATAATAAAAATAAATTAATTATTAAAAAAAAACAGAGAAGCACAACGTGCTGTCCTAGCTGTAGCTAATTTAAGATATCTTCTTTTTTCTAAACATACGGTAAAAAAAATAATAATTGGAAACAGAAGTGTCTGCTGTTCCAGATAATGTGAAGTGTATTCATGTTGCAACATTTAAGCTTCATGCATAGCCATGAATTGGCCAGTGTTTTGCCAACAACATAGTAAATGACAACTATTCACGTATCAGTTCTCCATTGTTCTGATTACAACCTTATACATGGGGATGATTCATGGTACTTGCTTTTCAAGTCACAATTTCAAGCAACATCATTTGTCTTCTATCAGCAGTTCATACTTAGACCAAGATTCCACGTGCTGATCTCTTGTATTTCATAGTATTTCTAGTCTCAGCCCCATTCAGACTGTAATATCTTTAAAGGGTGCAGATGGCCTTAAAAAACAAGAAACTCAACCATTCATTTATGTCTATTTCATGATCGTAATTATTTTGCCCAGTAGAGAGTCTTGTTCAATGCTACTTGCAGAGTAGTTTATTCAATAAATTTTGTCCACTGAATATTGTAGCGCACATTACTGTGTGTTTATATTTTATACATCAAAACCAATTTGATTCCAAGGAGAACCCCGTGAGTTAGAAGCATAGATTTGAACCAAATGAGAAAAGATAGATGATAGAAAGAGGATGGCCTTTGAGATGGGCATTCATTGATTCGTATTTTCACTCAGGAAGCATGTTATAATGCTTAATATGTACTAGGAACAGGGATACACATTCCCTGTCCTCAGGTAGAACCAGTTTAGTGAGTGAGTGAATGACATAATAGTTATAAGCCACAAATAGGAGTAATGGAGAGAGGACATGAGAAAAAGGCATGGAAACAAATAAAATTAGTGCAGTCTAGAACAGGCAAGTCCATAGAGAAAGGTATATGGTTGCCAGGGGCTGGGAGGAGGGGGCATTGGGGAACTATATTTCTAACAGAATGGGATATATTTTAAGGCTGAGGAAAATGTCCTAAAATTAGATAGTGGTGTTGTTTATACAACCTTGTGAAAATATTTTAAAAATCACTGAATTGTACACTTAAAAGGGATAAATGTTATAGTGCATGAATTATACCTGAATTTTTTAAAAAACAGAGTGCAGGTTTAGGAGAACACTGAATTTTCCAAAGTAACTGCATGTATTAGTTTCCTAGGGCTACCATTACAAACTACCACAAACTGAGTGGCTTGAAATAACAGAAAGTTACTGTCTCATAGTTCTGGAAGATAGAAATCCAAAATAAGACATTGAAAAGCCATGCTCCCTCTGTACCTTGTAGGGGAGAGCTTCACCTTACCTTCCCCTAACTTCTAGTGGAAGCCATCCATCTTTGGCATTTCTTGGCCTGAAGATGCATCCTTCCCGTCTCTGCCTCTGTTGTCACATGGTGTTCTCTCTGTGGGTCAGTTTCCAAATCTCTCTCTTCTTATTAGGACACCAGTCATTTGCATTAGAGCCCACCCTGATGACTTCATCTCAACTTGATTATATCTGCAAAGACTCTATTTTCAAATAAGGTCACATTCTGAGGTTCTAGGAAGGACATGAATTGGGGGACACTCTTCAACCCATAACACTGGGACATAGAGAAGAAGAGTATTTAGACTTTGTCATGATGGAACGATAATGCTAGTATTAGGAGTTTGCTCTTAAATTCCTAGGCAAAATGCAGTTTTGAATTTTTAGCTGGGAAATTAATGGAACTGCGTGTTATGAGAATTAGTCTGGCGATAACTGGTGGAATGATTTGGATTTAAAAGAGACAAGAAGTAGGAAAATTGAAAAGGAAAGTTGTAGAGAACATTGAGGAGGAGAAATCCTCAACATATAAAAGGAGCCCATGCCCCCATTGTCCCCTTTTTAAAATCCACAATATTTTGTAATTAGTCTGTCTCCAGGGCATAAGAATGGTAGAAATGCTGGTTATCAGTAGGGGTTGTTGTGTGAAAAATTATATAGTAGAAATGTATTTGCATTGCTCACCAGTAAAAATAAAGAAAAGTAGAGACATTTAGAGAATATTTTAGGAGATGAAAGTCTCAGAATTTGATGATGGATTAGATATGCTGGGGCGAGAGATACCAAGGATGGCTTCTGGCTTGTGGTTTACGTAACTCACACATAACTCATTCATTGAAATGAGGGATGTTGGAAGAGAACTGGTTTTGGATTGGGAGTGGAGGTAGAAATGATGAATTCAATATTGCACAGATTGAATTAGAGATGTTTTCGATATATATTTAGTGGTTATGTGAAGGATCTGAAGCTCACTTACAAGTTTATGTATAAGAAATAGTTGAAATTAGGATGTGGATACAATCTCTCAGAGAATATACAGTATCATGAAGGAAATGATACAGGAGCAAAATTTAAACAACTCTGAACTGGAGATCAGGTGGAGGACGATGAGCCTGCAAATGAAACAGATTGGGAGAGACAAGAAAGGAAGGAAGAAAACAGCAAAAATTACTCTACTAAAAGTAAGAGAAGAGACAATTTTACATGAAGACAGTGGTCAATAATGTCCAGTGCTATTGAGAAGCCAAGGTGAAGATTTGGCTCCCTCGAGGTAACTGATGACTCTAACCAGTTAAGTACCATTCATATGCTGATAACTCCCAAATGTAAAATTCCAGTCCATCTCTTTCCTGAACCCCAGACTCATATCTCCAGTTGCATATTGTATGTCTACTTGGCATCACAAGCGTAACACATTCAAAAGAAAGTTCCTGATTTTCTTCCCCAAATTTGCTCCCCCTGCATTCTCCCCATCTCAGTGTCAGTGCACCATCCTTGACTCTTAGTTTACTTTCCTACAACTCATCCAGTCTTCACCAAGTTCTATTAACTCTACCTTCAAAGTATTCCGACCCCTAGCCACATGTCACCACCTCCCTATGCTAAACTCCATTGTTTCTTCTTATTTTTAATAATAGCTTTATTGAAATATAATTCATGTACCGTGTAGTTTATCCATTTAAAGTGCCCAACTCAGTGGTTTTTATTGTATTTGCATAGTTGTACATTGATCACCATAGTTAATTTTGGAACATTTAGTCATCCCCCCCAAAAAATTTAACAGTCATTCCCCATTCCCTCTTTCCCCTAGTCCCTGGCAGTCACTAATCTACTTTGTATCCGTATGGAGTTGTCTGTTCTGGAATTTTCATATAAATGGTATTGTACACGATGAGGTCTTTTGTGAATGGCTTCTTTCATATAGTATAATGTTTTCAAGGTGTATCCATGTTGTAGGATATATCAGTACTTCATTTTATGACTGAATAATATTCCATTGTATGGATATAACACACTTTGTTTATCCATTCATCAGTTGATGGACATTTCAGTTATTTCTACCTTTTGGCTCTTAGGAATAATGATGCTATAAATATTCATGTTTTGTTTAAACATTTGTTTTCCTTTCTCTTGGGTGTGTACCTAGGAGTGCAATTGCTGGATCACTGGATCACAGGGCAGCTCTATGTTTTACCTTTTAAGGAGCTGCCAGATGGCTTTCCAAAGCAGTGTCCATTATTTCTTGGTGGAATTACTTCATCAACATTGTTAGTGCTGTCCTTACTTCCATCCTTGCTCCCCAAGTCCATTTTTCTGCGCACATCCCTCCACTGGCTCCTCAGCTGAGTCAGAGTAAAGCCAAAGCACTTGCAGTGATTACAAGCTCCCACACAATCTGTCCCCATATGACCTCATTGGTTTTATCTCCTGCTGTGCCTCCTCCCCTTGTTTATTCCCTATTTATCTCTTTGCTCTTCCGTGTATATACCAGGCACACTCCCACTGCTTATCCGCTGCCTCTTCCTGGAAAAGACTTCCCACTGTATCCATAGTGCTTGCTCTTTGCCTCCTCAGGTCTTTATTCAAGTGCTTCCTTCTTGGTGAGGCAGCCAACACTCCATCACTCTCTTTCCTGCCTTGCGTGTGTGTGTGTGTGTGTGTGTTTATCCATCACACTTATTACCACTGAAAGTACTATGTAGTTTGTTTCACATCTGTTTTCCCCCACCAGAGATCTAGCTCCATAGGGGCAGGGATTTTTGGATTTTGTTCAATGCTATATCTTCAGGGCCTAGACTATTTAGTAGGATTAAAGAAACATTTGATGAATGAATAATTGGATGAATATGTGTTAAGCCTGGCAGCCTTATTGGAATAGGTAGAGTAGTGAATGGGAAGTGAGGCCATGAGTCAGTGAGAAGAGATGACACTTCTAGTGTGTTTGCGAATGAGAGAGTCTGAATATACATAAATCCTTCTGCCTTCTCTCCCGTTACTATAGATTAAGGGTCCATGGTCTTAACTAAGGCCAGCTCTCCACATGTACCTACGATCTTGTGGGAAGGAAAAAGTTTTTCTCTACCAGCTTAGGTCCAAATAGTCAGAGGCCTGAAAATTAACTGAAAATAAACAGATTAGCTAGAGAAAAAGACAAGACCTCTTTAACAGGAGCACACAGGAGTTGCTCAATAGTGAGTAACTGAGGGAATGGATAGAGATAAAGTTTTATATACCAGCTTAACAAAGAGCAGGGCTTAGGGTTTCAGTGGGAACGTATGGAAGCTTTTATTGGGTGTTTTTTTGGGTTTTTTTAAATTTAATTAATTTATTTTTTGGCTGCATTGGGTCTTTGTTGCTGCACACGGGCTTTCTCTAGTTGCGTCAAGCGGGGGCTACTCTTCGTTGTGGTGCATAGGCCTCTCATTGCGGTGGCTTCTCTTGTTGCAGAGCATGGGCTCTAGGCACGCAGGCTTCAGTAGTTATGGCTCGCGGGCTCTAGAGCACAGGCTCAGTAGTTGTGGCGCATGGACTTAGTTGCTCCGCGGCATGTGGGATCTTCCCAGACCAGGGCTCAAACCCATGTCCCCTGCATTGGCAGGCGGACTCTCAATGACTGCACCACCAGGGAAGCCCTTATTGAGTGTTTAGATGCTAATGGAAATGGGCGGACTATTTCCTTCCTGGGTAGAAATTTCCTCCTGGTGGGGAGTACAGAGTATGGCAGCTGAATTCATATTTCCCAGGGCTGAAGGTCTGTCTTCTTTCAAACAGGAAACTCCCTGGGGGGCGGGGTGGGGTAGATGGGGGGAGTCCGTGGCAGCTGTATTTTCGGGAGGTTTTTCTTTTTGAGATAATGTCTTTCTGTGGCTACTGTCTGTTCAGATGTTTTCTGTTTAAAATAATCTTCAGACCACTTTGGTGGGCTGCTAATTCCTTCAGTCCTATCCCCTGTAGCCTGCACAGACAGGCTTGATGTACCTTTCATGCGCCCTCTTGGGACAACCATGCACAGAGAAGGCCATGTGACAGTCTCACTTGGAGCTGAGTGAGGTGCACGGCCCTGGTTAAGGGCATCACCCCTGCAAAGGTCTCTACTCAATCCTGCATCATCAGTTTTCCCTTCTTGGCTGCATCATCCTGTTACATACAAACATGCTGTTATTCTCCACAGTTTTAAATAAAGTAAAATCAACCCTTGATTTTAATAGGAAAATTTAAATATGGACCAGGTATTGGATGATACCTAGAAATTACTGTGAATATAGTCACAGGAGACCCCTACCCTCAGGCAACAACAGGAGACTATAAAAAATCCAATAAACAGAGAAGGCTCTCTGTTCATCCTAATTTACAAAACGTCCTGTCTTCTCGCACAAGCTTGGACTCAAGTCTGCTCAGATAAGAAGAGAAAAAATAAGAGTTCAGACCAGTCAGGGGTCTGGAGAAAGTGAAGCAACACCCAGGGCCACTGTCCTAGGACGCCAGCAAGGCGTCTCCATGTGCTTAGAGGAAATACTTAGTGAATTGTGATGCCCAGAAACTTCTGCCCTTGTCTTTGTGTAAAACATTTAAAAGTAGGGTATGTATTATTTTGTCTCAATAAAAAGTTGATTTAATCTTAAGCGACTTAATTTTGAGTACATAGTCTTATGAAGTAAAACAAAAAAACTCCAGGCAGTAGTCCTAGTTTTAATCTAGTAAATTGTGAAATAGAAATTATGAAAGACTTGGAGAACTAAATTAAATATTCAATACTCAGCATTGACTATATAACCTACCAGAAGTAAATAGTTGGAATAAACGAGCAAACATAAATACAATCAACTAAGTTGTTAAATTCACCAAACACCATATTGATGTTCTAAAAGCCCATCCCCAGGCCATGTTTAGATTAAGAACAAAAATGGAAACACCAGCACTTACTTCTGTAACTTACTTAATATTGACGATCTTAAGCACCCGCATAAACACAGCCATGAAATTGTCAATCCTGTGCTATTTGTTGCCTTTCCTGGTACAAAGCTAATACATTCTCTATTAATTTCCTAGTTAATTCAAGACTAGCTAACATGTTTCTATAGATAGATATCACCCAGGAGGGGGGAAAAGAGATGGTGAAAGAAAAAACTGTTTTGTGGTCATTGCTGTCATATTACTATTCTCAATGATGGATTAAATTATCAAAGGACCAACATATGAGTGCATTACTAATTCCTGGAAAAATGACCTTCTGAGGATACTGTGGTGGAAGGTCAAAGAGAAAGTGTCAACTTGGGACTCACAGACAGAAAGGGGCTTCTCTAGTTTACTAATGGGCCTTAGGCTAACTTTCCTAAGCTGCCAGATTTACTAAAAAAAAAATCTGCTGGGTGCCAGTCCCAGGCATAGGCATGGTCCCTGCATATTGGACACCATAGCCAATGGGTGAGACAGATACTGTTGTATAAGAAAGAATTCGGCTGAACTTTGCCCCACTTCCTAGGAGGGAGCCTCTAAATCCTTGGAATTTCCAAAATGAAAGGAGTGTCTTTGTTATTCATTGTGGGTCCCTTGGACCACACTGGAATTTATGCCAATGAGGTGACTCCTGGTGAGCCCCTAGATAATTTCAGGATGGGGCTTCCATGCTGGAGAGACCATACTGTATGATTAGAGGGTTAAGGTTTTGAGCCACGCATTTATAAGTCCAAGATCTGAGAAGGGGACGGGGGCTCAAGATTGAGTTTAATCACATGGCCAATGATTCAATCAATCAAACCTATGTCATGAAACCCCAGTAAAAACTCTGTATATCTGAAGCTCTGGTGAGCTTCCAGGTTAGCGATACTGATCAATGTGCCAGGAGGGTCATACATCCTGAGGACAGGGAACATTTTTGTTTGGGATCCTCTCAGACCTCACCCTGTGTGTCTCTTCGTTTGGCTGGTTCTAATTTGTGTGCTTTATGATAAAATTATAATCCTAAGTATAATGCTTTCCTGAATTCTCTGAGTCATTCTAGCAAATTACAGAACCTGGGGAGGTAGTGGGAAGCTCCAGATTTGTAGCCGGTTGGTCAGAAGTGTGAGTGGCCTGAGAACTCTAGAGCTTGCAGCTGGTGTCTGAAGTGAGGGGTATGTTGTAGAGCACTGTGCTCTCGACCTGTGAAATCTGACCCAACTCCACATCATTAGTGTCAGGACTGCATGGCAGATATATGCACAGAAAACTTGAGCACCACGAGGAAATGCTAAGAGAGGGGTGTGCACTGAGAAAGTGCAGGAGGCACACAGGGAGAAGCACGTGACCCAGCCCTTTCTCTAAGGATAAGGAAAGCTTCTAGCAATTGTCTCTTGAGACGACTCCAAGAATGTTTATTTTGTAAAAATTGAAAGTAAAAAGAAAATAAAATCACCCAACCAAAGATAATCAAATCCATGTTTATAGTTTTGGCATATCTTCTTCTACGCATCTTTTTATGGATTTTCACATACTTGGGGTAATGCTATATATGCAATTCTTTTTATTTTCATTTAACACGTCCATCATAAGCATTATCTTTTGACATTAAAGCTTCATCACCCATTTTCATTTTAATGGTTGCACGACACACTATCCTACAGATACGATGTAGTTTATCTAACACTTTTCCTAAGTTTGAGCCCTTGGGTTGCTTCTGGCTTTTGATATAACAAATAATGCTAAGATGAATATCTTTATGTATAAATCTTTGTCCACATTTCTGATTATTTCCTTAAGACAAACTTTTTTCTTTTTTTTAAGTCTGACCTTATTTATTTCTTACTCTTAGAAAACCTTGTTTTTGATTGGACTTAGAGGTAGCAGCTGTCGGACAGGACAGCCTCCATCTCTTGGCAGTCTGTTCCTGGAGTTTTTCTTTGGTATCCTTCATCCTCTGGGCCAATGGTTAGCATATTCTGTGGCCTCTTCCTAATTTTTCTTAGTACCCTGTTTCTTCAGAGCAACAAGCCGACTTTGGTGTTGCAGGACACAGGGAATAACGTAACGCTGAGTCTTGGGCACCGAGGTTTCTTACCTTCTCTGTTCAGGAGCTTTGCACAGCATACTGGCAGACACCATCTTCTTTAGAGAGATTGGAAAGTTTGTGGGTTCAGCTAGCTCTTTTGGGCCCCAGGTGATGATGCACGGTAGTATCAGTGAGTGCAAGAATATCTTTTTCCAATGGTTATTATTGGTTAAAATAGTAACCGCGTTGAGAACACTCAGATTGGCATCCACAGTGCATCTCCTGAACAGATTTGTGCTTGCTTTCTCTAGTCCTCCTAGTCTACCGTGCTTTGTGGGGAAACCTGGTTTGTCACCCCCACTGATTCCAGCCACATAGCCCTGCCCTTCTTCACCCAGAGCATCTGCAGCAGCTTCTGTGGCTAAATGCTTCTCATAGGAGGCTCAAAGTTTGCCTTTGTTGTCCACTTCAGTGAGTTTCTGGCAGCCCATGGTTGGGAAAGAGATGTTCAGCTTTGTCTTGAAGCAGTTGCTTGCCTCTGAGACACAGCAGAGATGATAAACTCTTGAAGTAGAATTACTGAGTAAAAGGATTTGTTTTTACAACTCCTAAAACCTGCTGCCAAATTGATTTACAGAAATATGAATTGACACTCCTGCCAGGCATGTGCAAATGTCTAACTTAAAGCTCATTTGCCAAAACTAAATCATTTACTAAAAAAATGGGAAATTTGATAGGCTGCCAAAACTTTTTTATTGCTTTAATAAAACTTTATTGCATTCATTTGACTACTTGTGAGGCCAGCTGAATATTTTTTCATATCTATTAGTTAATTATACTTATTTGGGTTTGAGAGCTTTGTTCTAAGTATTCACTTATGTCTTAAGTGTTTAACAATATGTTAAATTCATCATATACGGTACATACACTATGGACTCTACTAAAGACTGATGTTCTGATAAGGCGTTAGCCTTTTATGAAATTATGCTATTAACATGTCATGGGTTTTTTCCTGTTATGTTTTATATATTTGCATGTTGAGGATTATGTTTTTGTGAAGTAAAAAAAATTGTTTTGGTATATTCTTTTGTGACTGTGTGTTGCTCAGACGGCCCTCCTAGAAAGGAGTCCCTGCCACGTGACCAGGCGTGTGCTTCGCTTCAGCCTCTAGCTGTTAGCCTTTAAGGTTTTGCCTCCGCTTTTGAGCTGAGGGCCCACTATTTTCAGGATCGTCTTCAGCCAGTAAAGAGGCACTGAAGCTTGGCCATTTCTGCCCAGTGCATGATCCCTCTAATGGGTATTTTTGGCCTAGAGCAGGAGCCTGAGGGCAGTTCCTCCTCAGGAAAAGAAGCCCCTTCCAGCCCTAAGGAGCTGCTCTGCACAAGTGTTTGAAGCGCTGTGTCTAAATGCCGCAAGGGGTAGACTGTGGCAGAGACCTAGACGCTCAGCTCAGATCTTCAAAAACGGACTTGTTGCCCAGTTAAATGGTACAGCTGGTGGACCACCTCCAGCTATAAGTTCCTTCTTGATCTTCCTCAGCTTTCATGCCATGATTGCTCTTGTTCTCAAGGCAGCCCTAACCATATATAGAACAAGAAACTTGTTCAAGGGCCTAGCTGGTCTACCCAGACTGGGACAGATCTGATGGGAAATCTTGGCTCCGGAGCTCCCCTTGGGGCTAACCGACTTCTTTCAGATCCACATTCCCTGCCCGATCCTGCTTCCTCCTCTCTACCTTTCACACTGTTGCCTACCAGTGAGGCTTTCGCCTTCTGACCCATTTCAGTGTCTGCTTCCTAGAAAACCCAGCCTGTGACAGGAGCTACCATGCTTTTAAGCTTAGCTGTTCTTCCCATCCTGATACTAGAGAAACATTCACATAGACTTGGTTCTATTTTTAAGAAGGACTTGACTTCTTATATTTCAATTTTGTATTCATCTGCAAATTATTTTGGTGTGGTGTTAAGTGAGGATCTAACCTGATTTTTCTTCCTGTGGTAGGTGGCACTGAATATCTCTGCCTCTTGTCTTTTATGCCTTTGTGTCACCCCCTCCCCTTGAGTGTGGGCTGGACTCAGTAGCTCAATATTAGATTATAAATAACTGCAGGTCCTGTCTTGAGCTCTCTCTCGCCCTTTCTCTTGGCTCACTTATTACACTGATGGGGAGGAAGCAGCCTATTGCAAGCAGCCCTATGGGAGAACCACGCGAGGTGGCGAGGAGCTCAGGCCCTCAAACCAATAGAACAAGAGGAGCTCAGACTGTCTAGCCAACAGCCTGTGACGAGGTGAAGCCTGCCAGCCACCAAGTGACTGAGCTTGGAAGCAGGTCCTTCAGGCCCAGCTGAGTCTGGATCATAACTGCAGCTCCAACTGACAGCTCAACTGAAACCTCATGAGGGATCTTGATTGAGTGAAATGTACCCAGTTAGGTTGCTCCCCAGATTCCTTATTCAAAGAAATTATGATATATGTTTGTAGATTTCAGCTATTACATTTAGGTGTAATTGGTTATACAACAATAGGTAACTGATATATTCCTAAAGGAACAGACAGCACTTGCAGCTTTATTTGTATTTTTTGTTTGTTTGCTTATTTGCTTAACAAGCTAGAAGTTTACTTCTTGTACAGTTAACAGGCCAAGCCTAGGAAGGTGATTCTGCTATTCTTGACCAGCGGCTCCCATTTAAACAGCTGCATCTCAGGCATTTGTTTAAATCTGACCTTCTCTAAATTAGAAGGACAGGAGAGAAGGACCAGAAGCCCAATCCTTTGAGCAGCAAGACTTGGAAGTGGTATTTTTCAATTTCACTTATATCCCATTAGCTAAAATCTGATCACATGGTTGTACCCAGTTGCATAGGGAGGTTTGAAAATGCAACATCATTTATTGATCATGCCTTTCCCCTACTGAATTATTTTTCCTCTCAACCAAATGTTGTATTCTGTCCATTGATCCTTAGCTGTTGCCAGAATATTCCACTCATTTCTGATTTTTTATATATTTTATACAGTTTTTCATTATTACTTTCCTTTCTGAACAAACTAGAAGGTACTTTTTTATTGTCTGCAATTACAAGCAAATGGTTAAATCAGTATGTCCAATTTTTTAAAACTATTGGTATTTTTAAAGTTTTATCAAAGTCAAATACTCATATAAAAAGTACACAAATTACAAATGTAATTTCAACGAATTTTTACAAAATGGACACAATATGTAACCAGCAGCCAAAAAATCAAGAAATGAAACATCACCAGAGCTAAAGATTCCCTTCCAAAACTTCTGGGAATCTTACATTACTTTTATCTGTTTCAGAACTTTATATAAAGGGAATCATAAAGCACATACTCTTTAGTGTCTGCCTTATTTTGCTCAGTATTATATTACTGAAATTCATCGCCATCATTGTCTATAGTTAGAGTTCATTCATTCTCATTGCTATATATTATTCCATTAAATGAACATACTATTTGTTTGTTTACTTATTTATGGACATTTGAATTGTTTATAGTTTGATGGCTATTACAAATAGTGCTCTTTTGATCATTACTGTACCCCAAATTTGCCCATCAAAATTCTGTTTTGAATTATAATAAACCCACACATTTAGGGGAAATCGACATTTTTCCAATATCCAGTCTTACAGTTCATAATCAAATAAACGTGTATCTCTATTAAATCTTTTTAACTTTTATACCTCTCAAAACAGTATTGTGATATTATCCATTCGCATCTTTCACATTCTTTGTTAAAGCTACTCTTTGGTATATATAGTCTCTGCTGATGTTGAGTTTCATAATACTTAAAAGTGATTATTACTAGTACATAGCAATGTTATCTTACATATATTTTCTTTTATTCCAGACAGTCTTAGAATACTGATTCTAAACTCTAAAGCAGCAGTCCCCAGCCTTTGTGGCACCAGGGACTGATTTCGTGGAAGACAGTTTTTCCCATGGACGGGGTGGGGAGGGGATGGTTTTGGGATGATTCATGCTCATTACATTTATTGTGCACTTTATTTCTATTAGTATTACATTGTAATATATAATGAAATAATTATACAACTCACCATAATGCAGAATCAGTGTGAGCTTGTTTTCACTTGCCACACACTGATAAGGTTTTGATATGAGTGTGCAAGCAATTGATTTATTATGGTCTCTGTGCAGTCAAACCTCTCTGCTAATGGTAATCTGTATTTTCAGCCGCTCCCCAGCACTAGCGTCACTGCCTCAGCTCCATCTCAGATCATCAGGCATTAGATTCTCTTAAGGAGCACACAACCTAGATCCCTTGCGTGCGCAGTTCACAGTAGGGTTCGCGCTCCTATGAGAATCTAATGCCGCCGCTGATCTGACAGGAGGAGGAGCTGAGGCGGTAATGCGCACAATGGGGAGCGGCTGTAAATACAGATGAAGCTTCGCTCGCTCACCCGCCACTCACCTCCTGCTGTGTCCTGGTTCCTAACAGGCCATGGACCTGTACTGGTCTGTGGCCTGGGGGTTGGGGAACCCTGCTCTAAAGGGAATGCTTCTAATGTTTAATGAAACATTATTCATATGATTATTTATCATTGAATAAAAACTATTCATATAATATTTTTAGTGCTACCTTTTATTTGGTTGCAAGATCTCCATTCTCTTCTTAATTCTTTCTCTAATATGGGTATATTACTGTGAATCATGTGAGCCTGTTATGGATTTATTAGTCTACTTTTCTACTTTCCTTTCTTCCAGTATTCTCCTGGTTTTCTTCCTACCTCACTTCTTTCCACCTCACTTCTTTCCATTTTCTTTTCAGGTTTCTCCTCATTATCTAACCTTTTATTGCAGGAGTGTTCCAGGGCTCAGTCTTGGGACTTTGCTTTTTAGTCTCATTCCCTCAGTGAGTTCATCCAGTCATATGACCTTAAATACTATATATATGCTAGTGACCAAAAATGCAAATGTATACTATAGATCTCACCCCAGAACTCCAGCTTCTTATTTCTGCTTGTCTATTTGTTATCATCACTTCAAAGTCTAAAAGGCATCTCACACTGAACATGTCCATAACCACATCTTCCTCCCAAAACCCACTCTACCTCAGTCTCTCTTATCTCCGTTAAGGGCCACCCCTTCCTTATAGTAGCTCAGGCAAAGTCTTTCTCTTACATTCTATAAAATCCAATTTGTCAGGAAATCATGTACGCTTCAATGTACACCCAGAATCTGACCACTTTACCCCTTCCCCTGCCATTAGCCCATTCTGAGTTTTCTCTTTTTATTTGGATCACCATAGACATTCCAAAACAATTTCCTGCTTCCATTCTTGTCTGCGTACATCCTTTCCTCAATAGAGCAAAAACTTAGATACTATTTAATCAATTCTCCACTCAAATTCTTCCTGTAACTTCCATCTCTTGCTGGGTAAAATTCAGCGGGGTCCTTACATGATTGACCTCCCAATCGCTTTCCTTCACAGGCCCCATCTCACGGTCTTCTTTGTTCACTCCGCTTCAGCCAAGCTGGTCTCCTTGCTGTTTCTTTCTTTTTTTTTTTTAATAATTTTTATTGGCGTATACAGTAAGCCCCCTACATATGAACCTTCAAGTTGCGAACTTTCAAAGATGTGAACGTGCAAAGTTCCATCAACGTCAGGTGTGAGTGAAATTGCAGCTTGCCCTCTGTCTCCTGTTGCTGACTGTCCTTTAGCTCTACCATCTCCCACCTTCTCTCCCTCATCCAATCAGTAACTCTTCTTGCCTGTTCAGCCCCTGTATGCCAGCTGTTGTACTGTACTACTGTACTTTTCAAGGTACTGTACTGTAAGATTAAAACTGTTTATATTTTGTGTTTGTTTTGGTATTATTTGTGTAAAAAGTATTATAAACCTATTACAGTACAGTATATATAGCCGATTGTGTTAGTTGGGTACCTATGGTAACTTTGTTGGACTTAGGGATGAACTGGGCTTATAAATGTGCTCTCAGAATGAAACTCATTCGTATGTAGGGGACTTACTGTAGTTGATGTATAATGTGTTAGTTTCAGGTGTATAGCAAAGTGAATCAGTTATACATATACATATATGCACTCTTTTTCAGATTCTTTTCCCATGTAGGTCATTACAGAGTATTGAGTAGAGTTCTCTGTGCTGTAAAGTAGGTCCTTGTTGGTTATCTATTTTATATATAACAGTATGTGTGTGTTAATCTCAAGCTCTTAATTTATCCCTCTCCCCCACCCTTTCCACCTTGGTAACCATAAGTTTGTTTTCTACATCTGTGACTTTATTTCTGTTTTGTAAATAAGTTAAGTTGTATCATTTGCGGGGGCATGTTCCTGCCTCAGGACCTTTGCACTTGCCGTTCACTCTCCTTTGAGATATTCTCGTGGATTACTGAATTGCCTCCATCATGTCTTTGCTCAAATATCACATTCTCAGTTAGGTCATCACTGACCACCTTATTTTATTTTATTTATTTTTTAACATCTTTATTGGAGTATAATTGCTTTACAATGTTGTGTTAGTTTCCGCGGTATTACAAAGTGAATCAGCTATATGTATACATATATCCCCATATCCCCTCCCTCTTGCACCTCCCTCCCACCCTCCCTATCCCACCCCTCTAGATGGAATGACCACCTTATTTTAAACTGCAAACCACCTCTCCTCCTCAGTTCTCCCTTTGCCTACCTTTCCCATTTCTTTTATTCAGTAGCCGTTTTAACTTTTGAATATACTATAGAAATTGTTCATGGATGTTGTTTATTACTTAACTCTCCTCATCACCACCCTAATAGAATATAAGCTCCATGAGAACAGGAACTTTTGTCTGTTTTGTTTACTCTTGTATCTCAGTCTTAGAAGAGAGCTTGACAGATAGTGGGCACACAATGAATACTTGGGTTTTTTTAATTAAAGTATAGTTACTGTACAATTTTATGTAAGTTACAGGTGGACAATGTAGTGATTCACAGTTTTTAAAGGTTATATTCCATTTATAGTTATTATAAAATATTGGCTATATTCACCATGTTGTACAATATATCCTTGTATTTGACTTATTTTATACATAGTAATTTGTACCTCTTAATCCCCTACTCATATATTGCCCCTCCCCCTTTCCTTCTCCCCACTGGTCACCACCAGTTTGTTCTCTATATCTGTGAGTCTGCTTCTTTTTTGTTATATTCACTAGTTTGTTGTATTTTTTAGATTCCACATATAAGTGATATCATACAGTATTTGTCTTTCTCTATCTGACTTATTTCACTTAGATTGATGCTCTCCAGGTCCATCCATGTTGCTGCAAATGGCAAAATTTCATTCGTTTTTATGACTGAGTAGCATTCCATTGTATATATGTACTACATCTTCTTTATCCATTCATTTATTCATGGACACTTAGGCTGCTTCCATATCTTGGCAATTGTAACTAATGCAGCTACTAACATGGGGTGCAAATATCTCTTCAAATGAGTGTTTTTGTTTTTTTCGGACATATACCCAGGAGTGGAATTGCTGGGTCATATGATGGTTCTAGTTTCAGTTTTTTGAGAAACCTCCATACTGTTTACCACAGTGGCTGCACCAATTTACATTCCTACCACACAATGAATATTTGTTGACTCATTCGTTGAATGAGTCAAGAATAACCATTATAAGCCTATTATTTATTTAGAGTTTAGAAGGTAATTCCCAGAAGAGCTAAAAAACCAAAAAGTTTAAAAATTGTTGCTGGAAATGGGCCTGAGCATGGAAAGGGCTATGTGGGAAAGGGATAGTTTTCTTTATAAACCCTCTTCTGCTATTTGATTGTTTATGTCATAGGCATGTATTACTGTGATCATAATTCAAAATACTTTTAAATAAGCCAACATGGCTGGAAAATCATGGGATGATAACAATGTAGGAAGGCTGGCCAACAACAATTTACTTTATAGTAAATTGCTCTAAATCTGTTTTGAGAGCAAACTATTGAATCTGCTAATGGCAGATACAGATGGTACAAAAAAATAACCTTCCTTTTGGTGTTGGGTATAATTTTAAATAGAATCGGAATCTCTCTTATCATACTTTAAAGAGACTTCAATTTACTTACGTGATCAAGCTTTATATTATTACATTAAGTTGCACATGTTTCACAATGAGTGTAAATTGTACAGGGTGTCATCATTCAAGCCTTTTATGTAAAATGTGATTTTCTGATTCTTTAAATGTGGGTGGAGAAATGATCGAAATAATTTTTCATACACAGATAACCGGTGTATGTGAATGCTTGCTAATTTGAGGAAGGAGGTGGAGAGTAAAGGATGGAAGGAACAAAAATAATTTTGTCTAAGGCTGCAAGTGACATACATTCAAACAATTGCTTTTTCAGAGTCCTCAGGCTTGTTTCTATTCAATGTTTACTGAGCTTTAGAGAAGACTGAATCCCACCATGGCAAGCTGCCATCTTTGTCAGAGCAAAGAGCTGTTTACATTCAAGGCACATAATAAGTGCAATGTGAAGTAAAAAACAGTGTGAGTTCTATTATGGCTGATTAGTCCATTGTACACTGTTTCAACTAACATCTTTCTTGTGCTAAAAATAGTGAGAAGCCACGGGACCTCAGGCAGCATGATCCATCAGTGCTGTACTCTTTCAGGAGACTGCCAACAAAAGCTGCCTCTAACTCCCCAGAAAAATAAAAGGGCCACTTACAAGCTTCAGTGTCCTCCAAAATATGTAGTTTAACTGAGCTGTTTGGAAACCTTTCAGAAAATGAGATGCAGAGAACGAACAACTTCTGAAATGTAGATCTGCCTTCTCAGTAACTTCCTTTTCTTGATATGAACGTCATAAAAGTCAGTTGGTTGCTATTAAACTTGCTTCCTTAGCTGCTTCTTAATCAGAGTAACAGTGGCATGAATGCGTATATTGATGCCTCAGCCACCAGGAGCCTAAATAAATAAATAAGTCTGTCTGTTTGAAGTGACAGAGGAGAGGAAGGAGGAATATGAATAAACTGAGGCAAATAAATAAATAAATAAACCAGGTCATTTCATCACGAAGTCAATAGCTCTCCGCATCGGAGGGGAGAAAACAAACTGCTCTCTATTCTATTGAAAGCCTGGAAGAATTTGCACAGCAGTAATCCCAAATCCAGAGGCAATCTATTAAGAACTCGGCATTACTGATCCTGAGACTCAACTGATAAGCACATTCTTACCCCTACCTCCCCCAACATTAATCCTCTTAAAGATTGTGCTAAGTAATGAAAGGGTGCCGTGAAAGAGGTCCCCCTTTTTATTATAACCACACAAAATGCTTGTGTAAATGTTTCATTAACACACTGCTGGACTAGTATTTAATATCCTTTGCCTCCCTCGCCTTGGACCCCTTGGTAGGGGCTCCTGCCTGGAGCATGACTAAATGTGTGATTTACACATGTTTAAGAGAAACATTCCCACACTTGAATGCTGTTCCGTGACAAAGGGAGGGGAGGGGCTGAGAGAGAGGTGTTGAACCTATTGTAGACATTTTAATTTAAAATTCTCTTTTTTTTAATGGGCTTTAAAAGATGAATGACTTCCACCCACTTATCAGTCTATGTTTCATTTCTGTGTTCTTTCTAACTGCTGGTCTCTATGTAAGTGCCCTGGATAATTTTGAGGCTGGTCCTTTTGGAGGCATAGTGAGATGCTGTAATATTCTCAGAAAAGCGAGATGAATTCCAATGTGTAGCCATTGTGCAAAGAATCCTTTTCTAAACCACAGAGAGGCCAAAATAGATGACTTATCTTTACTTTGAATATGCTGAAGGATGCCAGATATTTTGTGGAAATATGCATCCTATGTTTTTTCTCTGTAGTCATCTAATTACAATCTGATGTTTTGTGTTCTTTAGCTAATCTAGTAAATCCTAACAGGATGCCTGCATTATCTGATTTTTAAAACATGGCATTTGGATATAAAAATAAACTTTCCTTTCAGACAAGCAAGATATGTCTATGGTACCTACTGAGTTAGTCAATATCCCGTAACAGGATGTATTGATGCAACTTGAAGATACAGAATCAGTCTCTTAAAAGCATAGTTTAAGTTAAATCCTGATACAGGATTCACATCCAGACGCGTGCTATTGGGCCAAATCCTTAGAAAAAAATTTTGTGTTGCATTCCAGGAGACTCCAAACTGAAATTAATATATAAGGAGACCGAACACAAACGTAGCCACTTTTTTATACAGTGTCTTTGTCCTGAGTGTCGTTCATTTAATTTCAGTTCACCATGAGCATCTGGACACAGATGGGGTCACTGGGTTTGGGTCAGAACCACCTTTGGGTCAGTGTGGATAGTTTGTGTCTCCAGCTGCAACTGTGGTCTGGTCTCAGAGTAAATAGATTCATTTAAACCAACAGTGCCCTGGGGGATAAACACTTAAATGTATTCAACCTTAGAAGAGCCGAAAACATCAATATGTTCATAAAGCCACTTTGATTTGTATTGACTACAGTCATGCTGCTAATTCGTATACATCATTGTTTACTTCACAGCGCTTTTAACATGACTTTTGATTTATAGAAATCGTGATTCAATTTCTACCAAGAAGTGGTGAGCTCAGACCTCCCCCAGATCCTTACTTTCTCTCTGCTGTGACAAAACTGAAAGAGGAACTCTCTTGTCACAGCATTAGTAAATGGTCGTATAGCAGCTTATGTGCACTTTTGAAACAAAATTTTCATAGTAACAGGTAATGGCAAAGTAGATTGCCCAAATAAGGGCAATCGGTTATCTAACATGTTATTAACATGTTCAGAGCAAATCCATTGATTTACACTGGGGCAAAGTCTATGAGCTATATTTCCCACTCAGAAAATCTGTGTTAAGCAAAGGAGAAAATTCACTGGACAAGGCCATGTTCCACCATTTAGAACTTTTATTTACAGGAACCACTAGGGCACATTGCAAAGCTCCATAACTAATATACCCTGTTCCATGCAAATTATGCAGTCTGCATCTCATAAGAGTTTTAGCTTTGTTTGTTTGATGCTCTGTCAAATGAAGACTGTAAAAATTCTTTTCTAGCAGTTCTTTTCTTCCTAAGCCATTAAAACAAGCGGCTTTAAGCCAAGCAAATGGGCTTCAGTGACCAGAACCGGATTTTGTTTTCTTTATGGGTTAGTTCCCAGACTTAAATCAGGATTGAAATATTTTGGATTTTCTTTAGCTAAAGTCGTATCCAGAGGTGCAGTCAAACGAAGGTGTGGGTTTTATCAAGAAAAATGTTCATTGCTAAAAAGTTGCGTGAAAATAATATTGAAGCAGACAAAGAAATTCAGACCATAAGACAAAATGGTGACAGGAGAACGGGCGTTCCTTTTTCTCAGATATGGGTGAGCCAGAACACAACATATCCATGGCTCAAGAAAAATTCACAGTTCTGATGGAGATGAACTTAGAAAGCCTCCAGACAGCCCAGACTCGTCAGCATCTCACAGTTAATTAAAGAAGTGAGTGAAGGCATCAAGGCTTGCTCCCATCTGCCTGAATAATTCACTGCCTGTATCCATTATTAAAACCCGTTACTTCCCCACAATGATTCCCAGCTCGAGATGGATTGGTCTCAGAACCAAGAGATAAAGTGTAACAAGGCCTACAGCTATATTAATAAATTGAAATGAACATTTATTTGCTCGTCTAATTAGAACTGTAGTTTTTCCAAATAGTAGTAGTAATGCATTACCTTAACAGGCAGCGCTACCTGCCTTTTGTGAGATAAAATGAACAGGAGGGCTTTGCTCCAGATTTGGGATTTTCTCTGCATAAAAACTTCTTTGGTCACCGCCGTTCTTTTCAACCATTCATTCCATCACTAATGCTCCACCGATCCTATCTCTCCAGGATTGATAGAAGCTTAGCTTTTGAGGTACTTCGTCAGAGGGCGGCAAAGAATCGTGCATATAGAACACGCATTCTTCTTTTGTCCTGTCTGTCTTTTTAAAGGGTTTCAGGAGGAAAAAAAGAATGTAAAGGTTTTCCCTACCCCCTCCCCATCTCCACTTCCCTTCATTAGGAGTACAAAGCATTAGAGCTCAGAGGTTCAAAGAACCTGTGCTTGGGGTTTGATTCCTGACTCAGTCGCTAACTGGTGCATAACCTCAGTTTCTTCCTCTGCAAAATGAAACTAATAGTATCCATTTTTGCAGGATCCATGTGAAGTTTAGAGAGAATGTCTGTGAAGGGTGGAACTCAGAGTAGGTGCCTATCGTGATAAGTTCTGTTATTGTTCAGCCATTCTTACCCTTCTCTGTTTGCAAATTAGATTTAAAAAGCATTTATCACATTCATGTGGAGGAGTCTTTCTATAACATAGCTAAGCTCTCAATTTCTGAAGTTCAGAAATGAATACTGTGGTATAGCAACATAAAACTTTTTCGTTATGAAGAATTTCCATAGCAAAATCTGGTCTCCTCCAACTAGGTGATAAAGTCTCAGATGACAGTTTGTCTTCTCCCTTTGCAGGCAGAGGGCCTAGGACACAGTAGCTTATAGGACATAGCCTCAATCATTGTTTTTTTTTTTACCATAATGATAAGCGTGGTTGTTACGTGAGCTCCTACGAATTAAACATTTCTCTGCTGTGACCTATGACCCCCTGAGGCTAGAGAAGTCGGGCCTTCTTATTGATTTCATACAATTTCATACAGCAGTCAAATTCAAATTCATGCTCCTGCAGACTTCAGCCTTGTGTTCCCCTTAAGAGGAATGGACTCTTTCTTAAAATGAGCAGAAATTGTACTTACCACATACTTGTTTGAAATTTGAGGTCCAGTTGATTGAGCACTTTTCATTTTGATAAATGGGGAAATTTTAAAAATAAATTTGTGAGCTGTCAAAGTGAGCATCAGCTCCTTTCATCTGTTTTTCAGCTTGCAGATAAGGTAGGAAATTACTGACGATTTCTTCCTTGGCAGGTTCTGGCCAGGGCTTCGTAGTTATAAGGAAAGGGATTAAGCTTAGTTTGAGACGAAGAACATTTCTCATTTTTCTCCGGTGAATTCCAAAACTGCTAAATAAGACAAACTTCACTAATTTTGAAACCCTTTGTGAAAGTCAAATTTAGAAAAAAAGAAAATAATTTGCAACGTATTAAATACATTACTGAGGGCTTCCCTGGTGGCGCAGTGGTTGAGAGTCCGCCTGCCGATGCAGGGGACACGGGTTCGTGCCCCGGTCCGGGAAGATCCCACATGCCGCGGAGTGGCTGGGCCCACGAGCCATGGCCGCTGAGCCTGCGCGTCCGGAGCCTGTGCTCCGCAGCGGGAGAGGCCACAACAGTGAGAGGCCCGCGTACCGCAAAAAAAAGTAAAATTAAATTAAATTTAAAATTGTTTTAAAAATACATTACTGAAAGATCTTATGGTGTGCCTTCACAGTGGCTTTGCTTCTGGGGCAAGAGTACAAATGAAACAAATCAGTATCAGATTTTATGTTATCTAAACAAATACAGTAAATTGTCTGGAAGCAGGCTCTTAATCAATATAAAACAAAGGGAAGCAGAATTCAATTTAGACACTCGTTCAATAACTCCTTACGCTGTATACTCTATGAAATGTTTAAAGACAATATACATTGGAACAAAATTTAGAGGTTTTAATAATTGTTTAAAATTTAAAACGAATGCACATTTAAGGGAAAAATTTCAACAAATACAGAAGGTTTATAATGTAAAAGGTAAGAGTCTTTCATTCCTCATACCAGGACAACCAGTCCACTATTTAGTTGTAAACATTATTAATTGCTGCTTGTATATGCTTCCAGAAACCTCCATGCATATACAATTATATGTGTATGTTTCCTGATTTGTTCTGTATTACACAAATGAACTTGAACTATACATATTGTTTTATAATTTTTTAAATCTTAATATTGTATCTTGAATATCTTTCCCCATGGACCTATCTCCTTATCTTAAGGGTTGCATAACTTTTTTGTTTTTTAGCATAGATATACTATATTTTATTTAACTAATCCCCTGTAGATGGATAGGTAAGTTGCTTGAAATTTTTTGGTATTGTAGATAATGCTTCAATGAACATCCTTGTAGCAGCATACTTGTTCACATAATGTTTGAATCAATTAATCCATCCCATGTGTGATTTCAAAAACATATTGCCAAGTTGTTCTCCAAAATATAGGTTTAAAAAAGATTTTTCCACTATTTAATTAGATGGTCCCATAAGTCAAGGAATACAACCTAGTCAAGTCACAGCAAATTATTCCTATTTAACAATTAGCTATGAATTATATTCATTGAATGGCAATTATGCCGTTTGACAAATGGAGTGTTCATTCATTGATTAGAGAATTAGCAATGGACCTCATTCAAAACAGAAGAAAATGTCCCAGCATGCCTGATCTGAACTCAGATAATGCAATAGAGTTGCCAGGAACATTATTTCAGAGGCTAATTAGAACTAAATCTTGAGACGTTTCCACTATCCTAGATATCTTCAAAAGATTTTTTAGATTTTGTTTTTCCTGATTGGAATTGCCAAGGAGCATTCCAACACTATAACCCTTTGGCCCAATGGAAGAGTGAAATATAAATACAAAGTATTGCTATCTTATTAAAGCTACATTGCTTTTTTTTTTTTTTGCGGTACGCGGGCCTCTCCCTGTTGTGGACTCTCCCGTTGCGGAGCACAGGCTCCGGACGCGCAGGCTCAGCGGCCGTGGCTCACGGGCCCAGCCACTCCGCGGCATGTGGGACCTTCCCGGACTGGGGCATGAACCTGTGTCCCCTGCATCGGCAGGCGGACTCTCAACCACTGCACCACCCGGGAAGCCCTACATTGCTTTTTTTTTTTTTTTAACATGGAGCATGAAAAATTTAAGATTGGTGTAGGCGGCTTTTCAAAGCTGGATTTTCAGAAGGAGATCAGAGGAGGAAAACAGAGTAGGGTCTTCAGCTTAGAATGGTTTCCACTTGAGGTAGAGGAGAAGCTGGATATTCAACTCTACAAGGGAGGCAGTGTCAGTTCTTCCCCCAGTTCCATAGTCATGGAACCCATGGCTTTTAGCTGAGCACATGTGGCCCAGATTAAAGACCTCATGCTTGGGAGTGGACATATAACTAAATTCTGTCAAATAATTTATGTGCAGAAATAATGTGTGCAACTTCCAGAGTATGCCTTTAAAGGGAAGAGGGTACCCTCTCTTTCCCTCTTTCCCCTCCTGCCTGCTGAAATGCCCAAGTGGTTGCGAGTCATCTTGGATCTCTGTGACAAAGAGATGCAGACGCAGTAAGGTAGAAATGCACCTTGGAGTGATGCACTTCACGGCTTTCTGGCTTACGCTCAGACTATTACAGGAGAGAGAGCTAAGCTTCTGTTTTTCCTTTCCATTATATTTTGAGTTTCATTTCCAGCCGTCAAACATTGATCCTAGCTATCAAAAGGCTCCAGCTTTTGAGATTCTCAAACAACTTAGATTGTAAGTCTTGAGAAAAGCACTTCTCTTAGCAGCGCTGTCTTTGCTTCCGCATCTGTTTGTAGACTGTGTGTGTACTGAATTAGTTCATCAGTCCCTTAGGGCTTTGCTAAAAGCAGCAAGAAGGGTCCAACACATGCCAACGTTCTGTATTACTTAGGAGTCAGTAGACAGCGTTCCTAGAGTCTGAAAAAATGTTTTGCCCTGTTTAATATGGGTCATCCAGCTTTACCCCCTGCAATAGTGCCCTCATTATCCCACCTCTTCCATTAAGCAAATTAAACATTTTAGGTTCTGTTACTTGAAGCATCCTTTCCTGCCCACACCCCCCAATGGTTCTGATACCATAATCTATTTCAATTAGGGGTTACATTTGGCTGTGCAAATCAGAGAACTGAAAATTACTAGCATAATGTGGAGGAGGAAGGAGGAATGCCTTACATCAGGAGAAGTACAGAGCACCGTTATTGCTCTGAATATATGATTCTCTTCACTTTTTTCTCATGGTCTAGTGCAGACTGGCTAGTTGGTTCCGGCTACTACAGGAGAACACACAGAACAAAATCTGTGCCTCTCAGCAGCTACTGTCCTATTTTAAGTAGCTTTGAGTAACTTCCTCTTATATACCATTGGCCAGATGTATGTTATGTGACCACCTCTAACTGCAAAGAAGGCTGGGACTGTGGCTTTCTAAATCAGGGCAGAGTCACTTCCACCAAATTAGGATTTGGGCTGTCAAGGAAGTCAAAACAGAAGGTTGTTTTATTTTACCCAGGTCATGATCCATTCTAAAAATTTGATACGTTGACGGTTTATTGCAATGGAAGATTTTGTATTCTCCCAATCCAAAAAATATACATCCCCCTTTGTATTTCTGTAAATATATAGAGAGCTTTTAAAGGGTCCCCTAAAGGAAATGCTTTCATCAGTAGAGTCTCTCATTTGGGCATCTTTACTAAGAAATGCCAAAAAGGCATATATCACCTGGGTAGTATAGCTCGTGATCTGGCATCAGAAATAACGGTGCAGGGGGGAGGAATCAATTGGAAGATTGGGATTGACATATACACACTACTATATATAAAACTGATAACTAATAAGGACCTATTGTACAGCACAGGGAACTCTACTCAGTACTCTGTAATGGCCTATATGGGAAAAGAATCTAAAAAAAAAACAAAAAACAGGTATATGCGTAACTGATTCACTTTGCTGTGTACCTGAAACTAACACAACATTGTAAATCAACTGTACTCTGATAAAAAGTAACTAAAAAATGAAAAAGAAATAACGGTGCAGAGTATGAAAGAGCCGTCAGTGCCCAAAGCTCTCTTTCCTGGGAGGTGTCTTTTTTGACATGAAAACAGTGGATCTTGTGTGCTTAAAGAAGTATGTCAGAACTGCTCTCTAAATGAGAGAGACAAGAGGAGGGAAGGAAAGGGAAAGGGAAAAGGGAAAAAAAGGAAAACATCAGATGAAGTGACATGACTGGGTTAGGTAAGCTAATCACACTTTTTCTCCCTGAAACCCTAGGAGCTGTAGCGAAGAATTTAAATAAAACATGCTGTGTCTCCAGCCCGCTGTTTGTGATGTTCTGTGGTCACTATCATTTTTCTCCTTCTGGGAATTCAATTTGTCCCTATTATGCCAAGGTCACGGATTGAGGGATCTCAGTGGTCATCAGGGCTCTGCCTTTGAAGCAAAGGGTCAGTGCGTTAGTACAAAAGGGAATTAATCCAGTGTGCTGGCTCACCAAATGGTGGTTAATTCATTTAAAAGGAATGACCAGGGTTCCTATTCTAGGTATCCATCTGGACAATCAGAAGCCTCCCTTCTCCCAAACAAGAACTTCATTAATGAATATTCAGCGGAAAGTATTACTTCATTGTCAGCTCTAATTGCTAGTTTTACCTTATTAGTAGAAGCATTTCTGTGGCTGAGCCTGACATGCATTTGTTTGCACACTGTTATTAGTCAAGACTCAGTGAAGTCTTGTAATTAACACCTCCACATTATCTCATGCAGTGAAAGCAAAGACAAAACCAGATGACTCACTTTGTTTTAGCTTTGCTCTTGTTTTCTGATATAGAAGCACTTAAGGAGAAGTGTAAGCTCATCAGAATGCCATATGGAGCCAACAGAAACCATAAAAGGGTTTTCAGGAAGCAGTGCATGGAAGTTCATTAAGTGAACAACACTACAATCAACATGCTGATTTAAAACTCTACCTGGCACTAATAAATTGCACAGGTACATTAGCTGCATTGCACATAGCAACCATTCCAGGTCACTGATGAAGGATCCACAGTTCCCAAGAATCAGGGGAGATAACATATTCTCTGTAAACGTAATGAAGTTAATGATTCACAGGACAATTAAATAGCTTTCAGAAACCTTATCAGTTTAGAGATAACGCAGAGCAAGACAATAACTGTATTTTGATCATTCCTACCAGTTCAGAACACTATGTCTGAAAGCTGGCTACCAGCAGAATATAACTGATATTTCCGTGGGAAAAAGGGTGGCAGGGGAGAATGTCAACAGTTCATATTTCAGTTTTATATTTGGAAAGAGATCTTTTTCTAAATGCCTCTGTTAAGAAAAAACGTCTAGCAAAAAAATATTTTAAAAACCAAGATAACATCCTGTCTTTTTCACTGAATTTATTAAAAGTTTAATTGTTTAATTTGTATTTTTAAATGAAAAAGTAAAACACCAAACCTTAAGAGAGAGAGACCATCATCTGAAATTTTAGCAACTGAATCTGCAAAATCTGTCATGGTTTAAAAGAAAGAATTGCTTATTTACTGTTTGCAAATACTTCTTTCCTAAGACAATATAAAAAAAGTGAAAAGCAGCAACAATTGAAAGGAGGAATAATATATATGCAATGGCATTGCAGCCTTTCGATTAGAAATTATTCCCAAAGTAATGAAGAATCTAGCTATTAAATTTAAATTGCTTAATTTACTTGTCCTAGCTGAGTGGTCAGATAGCAAATCGTGTTTTCAAATGAAACCAGGCCCAAAATTTTAATGGACCCCTGTCTGTACTAAATTTCCAATAGTACAAAAGTATCCATCAGAAAGAAACAAGAATGACCCATCCATGCTATGCAAAGCAATCCACAGATTCAGTGCCATCCCTATCAAAATTTCAATGGCATTCTTCACAGAAATAGAACAAACAATCCTAAAGTGTGTATGGAACCACAAATGACCCCATATAGCCAAAGCAATCTTAAGAAAGATTGCTGTACTATTTACAATAGCCAGGTCATGGAAGCAACCTAAATGCCCATCAACAGACAAATGGATAAAGAAGTTGTGGTACATATATACAATGGAATATTACTCAGCCATAAAAAGGAATGAAATTGAGTCATTCATTGAGACGTGGATGGATCTAGAGACTGTCATACAGAGTGAAGTAAGTCAGAAAGAGAAAAACAAATATCATATATTAACACATGTATGTGGAACCTAGAAAAATGGTACAGATGAACCAGTTTTCAGGGCAGAAGTTGAGACACAGATGTAGAGAACAAATGTATGGACACCAAGGGGGGAGAACCGTGGTGGGGTGGGGATGGTGGTGTGCTGAATTGGGCGATTGGGATTGACATGTATACACTGATGTGTATAAAATTGATGACTAATAAGAACCTGCAGTATAAAAAAACAAACAAATAAGCAAACAAAAAGAAAGAAAGATGGCTGGAAGCATCACATTCACTGATTTCGAGTTATATTACAAAGCTATAGTAATCAAAACAGTATTGTTTTTGCACAAAAACAGATACCTCGATCAATGGAACAGAACAGAGAACCCAGAAATAAACCTATGTTTATATAGTCAATTAATCTATAACAAAAGAGCCAAGAATATATAATGAGGAAAGGACAGTCTCTTCAATAAATTGTGTTGGGAAAACTGGACAGCCACATACAAAAGCATGAAACTGGACCACTATTTTATACGATGCACAATAACTAACTCAAAATGCATTTAACACTTGAACATAAGACCTGAAACCATAAACTCCTAGAAGAAAACATGGGTGGTAAGCTCCTTGACATCAGTCTTGGGGATGATTTTTTGGATCTGACTCCAAAAGCAAAGTCAACAAAAGCAAAAACAAACAAGTGGGAAGACATCAAAACTGAAAAGCTTCTGTACAGTCCAGGAAGCCATCAACAAAATGAAAACTCAACCTATGGAATGGGAGAAAATACTTGCAAATCATATTGAATAAGAGGCTAATATCCAAATTATATAAAGAACTCATACAACTCAACAACAACAAGAACAAACCTAACCCAATTAAAATGTAGGCAGAGGATCTGAAGAGATGTTTTTCCAAAGAAAATACACAGATGGCCAACAGGTACATGAAAAGATGCTCAGCTTCACTAATCATCAAGGAAATGCAAATCAAAACCACAATGAGATATCCCCTCATACCTGTTTGAATGGCTATTATCAAAAAGACAAGAAATAACAAATGTTGGCAAGTATGTGGAGGAAAGGGAACCCTCGTACACTGTTACTGGGAGTGAAAATTGTTTCAAACACTCTGGAAAACAGTATGGAGGTGCCTCAAAAAACTAAAAATAAAACTACCATATGATCCAGCAATTCCACTTCTGGGTATTTAGCCAAAGATAAATGAAAACACTAACTTGGAAAGATATATGCATCCTCATGTTAACTACAGCATTATTTACAATAGGCAAGACATGGAAAACAGCCTAAGTATCCACTGATGGGTGAATGGATAAAGGAAATGTGAGATAGATGATAGACAGACAGACATATGTATGTGTATATATATAGGTGTATATATATATATATATATATATATATGGAGATATATATATATATGTAATTCAGCCATAAAAAAGAATAAAATAGTGCCATTTGTGAAAACATGGATGGACCTTGAGAGAATTATGCTAAGTGAAATAAATCAGGCGGAGAAAGACAAATACTGTATGATCACACTTATATGTGGCATCTTTAAAAAAAAAAAAGAACTCATAGATACAGAGAACAGATTAGTGGTTGTCAGAGGCAGGGTTGGGGGTGAGTAAAATGGGTGAAGTGGGATGCTAAGAGAATAAATCTTAAAAGTTCTCATCACAAGGGAAAACAAATTGTAACCCTGTTCGGGGATGGATGTTAACTAGACTTACTGTGGTAATCATTTCACAAATATATATTGAATGATTAAGTTGTACACCTGACACTGATACAATGTTATATCAATTACAGCTCTGGAAACACTGCTGCTGGGTTTGTAACTGACCAGGCCATGAGGGAAAGGCCCTTTTATAATGTACATGCATTTTGCATGGTCACCCTTATCATCCCCGTCGCAGCTCTGTATGATATTGGTTTATCATTTTGTGCCTGTACCTGGGCTGATGTAAATGACTGAGTCAGGACTGTCACTGCCTTCATGGGATTTGAGGAAATTATTAAACACAGCAGCTTCATCACTGAGGTCCCAGGGGCGCTCTTCCAATGCCAGTAGGTATGTCTCTGTTGAAACTAGCAGAGCTTTCAGCAGGCTGGGCTTTGGCTCTCTATCTGTATTTCACCTCTGCCTAAAAATACCCCCATGAAAACATTTTCACATTCATACCACTGTGCAGGTTTTGGCAATAGACAGCTACTCTGCCCTCCTGGTGCAACGTGGGCCCTACTGCACCAGAAGAACACAGTCTGAAAATAGCAACAGGGACTGTTTTGTGGCCATTGAATAGGAAGGCTAATAATAGCAATGCTTCATTGTTTGGCAAGGACTCAAGGCTACCCCGGCCAAGGAGCAGCACACGCTGCAGTAACCAAATCATAAAATTTCTCCAGGGAATGGTGCAGCTTTTCAGAACATGTTTTATATTCTGGGGTTGCTTGGGAAGGAAATAGTTCAGAAGTTGTTTTGACATAAGTGTGGTTTGTTTCCAATTTGAGGGCAGGGGGAGGGGCTGAAGAGATGAGCCAGGAGGTCAGTCACAGAAGGGATGCAAAAATGTGTCGGCAGGGAGTTCCTGACAGGTGGTGAGAGGGCCGTGGCTCCCGAGCCCAGGCCTGGTGGGGAGTTTGTCCCCGTTGGGTTCCCAGTGCTCTCAGCATCGCCTTTCACACTCCTGTTATGTTTATTTCTGTTGAACTTAAAGAGTGACCTTTTCCAAACTGCAGTGCATTGTTGACCCACATGCATTTCTGAGACCTAATTTCCCTGAATGCCTTCCTTGTTCCTGCAGAAGAGAACTGTTTGAGAAAATAGGAAGAGGCTGAGGATAAAGAGCATTGGCATGGAAATCTTTGAGGCATTGAATCCTGCCTGCTATTAATAATTTAGAAGTGTTTTTAATGCCCTGATATGGAAGGAAGGTTTTTTGACACCAAAGGCATCTAAATATTAATTTCAGAGGAATTGGTTGTTACCAGCAGTTAACATCCATTTTGTTAGTTGACCTCCCAAGGAAGGTTAATGCACTAAAATCTGGTCATTAAGTATAGTAACAAATGTTTTTTCAGGGAGGTTATTACTATCATAAACTCTAATCCATGGTTCACAGGCTGCAGCCTCTAGTGCAGTGCTCTGACTAATGAAGAATTAACTATTTCTGAGCAGTTAATAAAGATTTTTTCCCCCCACCAATCAACATACTCTACATGATCCTTATAATTACTAAAAGCATTAAGCTCTGGGTATGAGTTGCCCACATGTCAGACCAGAATTCTGCTCCGAGTAAATGACAAATGGCAAACCTAATCCCATTTCACTTAATTTTTTTTCCTAACATGTTCACTGAAATAAGAAATAATGGAATTCCTAAGTATTAGAAAAAGATGGTCCAGTACGAAGCATTTGCTAAATGAGAATTGATGAGGTCTTTAGTCATATTTTATTGTTACAGAAGATTTTATACTGTGGTTTAGTTCTAGCTAGAATTGAGAAGTTAATTGGCTACAAACAGGGCTTTCGGGCTTGTTTGTTTTATTTTGTTTTTCCCTTATTAAAGAACATGCTCATCTACAAGAATGCAGGAAGCAGAGACTTGTGTGAGAAACACACATGTGTTTCTCAAAACTCATCACAGTAAGAGGGAAAAGGTACAACCTAACCTTTCTAAAAAGCCTCGGGGCAGTGTTTTGCTTTTCAACCTAAAGGTCGTCCAGAATTAATTAAAGTCACTTTCCCGCTGAGGATGGAGCATTTGGCTTTACTTTGAAGGCTCAAAGAAAGTTGCTCAGTTCTTAGAGACCCGAATTTAAAGCAGCACAGCCAAGCCCTGGGTCAGCCTTTAGGAAGAAGTAATCTTTTGAAATCAAAAGTCCGAACAGTTAATACACTAAGGCCTTAGGTGCCTCTAAAGACATAGGCCAGAGTCGACAGCATAAAATAAAAAAAGAATCGCCTACTTTTCCCTGGGACAATCACCTCTCGTTCAAGTAGGATCAGCCTTCACATTTACTTATACCCTTTCCCCCCTTATTTTTAACTTCAGCTAAATCATGTCTTTGAGGCAGTTGCCCCCGTATTGAACAGGGAAGGAGGGAAACCATACTTAGCCAAAATAAAAGGCACACTGTCTTACAGAAAAGAACACGTATTTTGGAAAAGTTTGCGTTATACATGAAAGCTTTAAAGGGGTCAAGTACACTGACGGTAGCTCACCATCTCAAAGTATTTTTGTGGAAGATTCAGCGCGCTGTAGCCAGCCAAGTAACCAGCAGGGCTAGGTTATCTGCACACGTTAGGACTATAAGACCATTTGTGTGTTTGACACTTTGCTCGAAAATAACTGCATTCATTTCCCACTTACTGGTGATGGCAAGAGACTTAGCCTTTCTGAGCCTCAGTTTCTCCATCTGTAAAATGATGTTAGAATATCTACCTTGGGAAGCAGTTGTAAAGATGAGTGATAATATACACCTGGTACACAGAGGGTCCTAACAGATATTGGTATGACTTTGCCTTATACAATGTCCATTGCTTTATGTATTTTACATTTTATGAGAGTAACTAGAATCCCCACAGAACCTTTTGGGCTGAAAATTGGACTCAAGGGAGTAATAACACGTTAGCGTGACTTCTGAGAACTGGGATTTTACTGAGTCCAGCTTATCCGTCACAGCCCCATCATTGGACACAAAGCCTTCCCTGGTTACCTCAGACAGAAATAAACCTCCCAACTTCTGTGTTCTAATTTGCTTTGTCCTTTTCAAATACCATTCTTCTCACTCACTCTTTCCTTAGAGTTACTTGTAGACACATCTTGGGTCTATGTTCTCAATACTTAGTGCAGTGCACAAGGACTAAAAAGGGTTCATGAATTTCGCTAACTTGCATTTTTCCTGCCTAACCCATGGTGGGTGAGTGAATGAATGAATGACTTTGGGGATCACCTGCTCTTTCTTTATTCTTTTACAGTGTATCCTCCCTCCCACTTTTTTTTTTTTTCACTTGATGTCTCTAGAAGTTTGCCCTACGCCCTCCCCACTGTTTCCCCACGGTTGATCAGTTGACAGTAAAAAGACAGCCAGAAAAAAAAAAGAAAAAAAAAAAAAAAAAAAAAGACAGCCAGAAAGCGGGTGTTTGCATGGCTGGGTCATTTCTAAGCTGGGTGTTTGAGGATCAGGGGTTTCCTGCACTTTGACAAGGATTCTGAGGTGAATACAGTGGACAGGAAGCTGCAGATCGAGACCCTATAAAGATGAATCAAGGTGTCTTTTGAAGTCACTGGTTTCCCCATATCCTTATTGCCATAGCCCTCATGGTTCATAGAAATCACAGGAAAGAGAGGTTAACGTTCCAGGATTACTAGTGATTTGCCGTGCTGACCTTTGGCATGCTCTTTATCCTCTTTGGACTTTAGTTTTCTCATCAATAATAATAGCTTACCCTATTCTAATTACCTCATAGGCTTGCTAGGCAAATCACATGATCAGGTAGTAAAGAACTTAGTTGAGAGAAAAGTATGATATAAAAAATATTACCAGGCTTCCCTGGTGGCACAGTGGTTGAGTCTGCCTGCCGATGCAGGGGACACGGGTTTGTGCCCAGGTCTGGGGGGATCCCACATGCCATGGAGTGGCTGGGCCCGTGAGCCATGGCCGCTGAGCCTGTGCGTCCGGAGCCTGTGCTCCGCAACGGGAGAGGCCACAGCAGTGAGAGGCCCACATACCGCAAAAAAAAAAAAAAAAAAAAAAATTACCACTAGAACTAGACCTTACAAGAGGATTAGATAAGTTAGTGTAACTTACTTTTCCTTAATGTCATCTGAATCAACTTATTAATAATGAGAAAAATTAGATTTGTTTAAAAACAAAATTCTATTAAAATCAGGAAGAAGCCATAGAAAGGAAGTTTGATTCACTACTGTAACCGGTTAAGAATATTGACATAGTCACTCTCATAATGCTCATCCTACCTGCTCCTCACAGTGAATATCCAATACGTTTGGAAAAAACAACGTGGTGAGACGCTATCACAGCACAATGGTTTTCCTAGGTAGACCAACAGTGGAAATCGAGGCTGTCCATTTAATCCCCACCCCCTTCTCCTCAACATGTGCACATGATCATTATTTAATGGTGAACAAAGGGTCTCAGTGACTCTTCTCAAACCTGAACACATATAATTTCCATTCCCACCACCAATTCCGGTCAAGGCAGTTCTGAAATGGAGCGAATGCATTTAAGTACAGAGTTGACACTGCATCGAGTTCTGGTACTTTCCTGCTCATAAGGAAGAGGAATGTAAATGCTTGGAAACACACAGTTGAGAGAATCATTGAAAATGGTTCAATGTCTTCATCCTCTGAGAATACGCGTGAGCATGTGCGTGTCTGTAGTCGCTCTTTCATGAAATGTGTATGTGTCTGTTTTGATTCTGAAGCTTCCCTTTGCTGTGGGTAGGTTTCACAGAGGGGTTCCAGCTTGTAAAGGTTAACCGTGCAGAAATCAAGGCTTTGTGCATTTTTGCAAAGGTCACATTCATCAGCAGTTCCGGAAAGACTGCTGGGCAGAGGCTTGGTAACCACCCCATGATTGAACCATGGCTCTGGGTTTCATTTCCTTAAGAACGCTGCTACAGTCCCTGGTTGTGTCACCAAGAGATAAAGAGGCTGCTCAGTCACTTGAAATTCAATTTGTACATTACTTAAATCCAGCCCACCTCTTTCCTTCACGGTGCTTGGCAGCCGCGTGCTGGCACTCTGCATTTCAAATGCCTGAGCTGCAGGAAGCTGTTTAATAAATGGCATAGGTTTTGATTAATGTAACAAGCTGAAAATAGACCATGATGTAATGCATATCTCAGCAGGAATCACAGATCAAATTGGACAGTTCAAGGGACCATGCTGTAGCAGAGAGTTTTCTCCAAAGAAATGTATTTTATGTTTTTACAGCACCTTGAAGGGTCAAGCTGTAGAATGTGTACATTTTGGACCTGGAAGCCTGCCCTGTGGGTCTATGAATAGCAATTACAGTTGACCACACAAGAAGCTCCAGAGAAAATAAGATATTTGACATTGACTCAGGTCTACGAAGGGTCATCTGTATTTCACCAGAAGCCCTGGTGAAATTATTTTTTTTTAAAACCACAGATAAACAGAAACGCTAGTAAAATTCTGGTAGTATCTGTAAACTCAGTTATTTTTTAAGTCAGGCATTTAGTTTCATCTAGTGATCTAAAAGCCTCATGTAGCCCTATACATAAAGGCACTGATTTAAACTTTCCTTTCTCAGTGGATAAAGTAATTGCGATTCATGTTCCTTGGTTCTAGAGAGGAAGATCAGTGAAAAGGAAAACAATAGCCTTGTATGCCAAGATACCCTTATATTTGCTAAGGAGTGGTGTATTACGTAAAAGAAATGTGGGGTCGTTTTTCTTAGTTAAGTGAGTGATATTGAAAGGTTAAAAACAGAGTCTAGAATGTACTAAAAGGAAGAAATAAAGGAAATAAATTCATTGCTCTTAATTATTGCTTACTGAGTCTATACTCTGTGAGTTGCTTGAAATCACTTTGGGTATTTAGTCAGAGTGTTGCGTGTGTGTGTGTGTGTGTTGGTGTGGGGTTGTATAATAGTGGTAGAAGATGAGGTCAATCATTCTATCTTGCTACAAACAGAATTAGACTACAGGAAACGTTTTTACATTTGTATTTTTCCCTACAGGTAGATTTCACTTTGCCACTGTGAGAATTTGTATAATTTATGAATGATCTCACACTCTGGTTGCTGTAAAGCAATTGACTTGTTAAGAGTTATACTGCCTGTGAGGGAGAGCCAACATTAATACTGTTGGGCCTTTAGAGTCACTTTTCCCTGAACTTGCCTGTCTAATCAAAGTACTTTCTCATGGGGTATTCAACTAACACAGCCAAGGTCACAGATTCAATAAAAATAAGTTAATTTCAAGCAGAGGAAAACTCTCCCAGCCACTGTCCACAGTCCTAACCAAGCCAATTATTTAACACGAGATTTTCAACAATTAAGTAAAATCTATCATCTATCATCATCATTCCATGACAGACAACAGAAATTGCTTAAACCATACTATCCAGACATACTTTGTTTTCTTGTGTTTCACTTTATTGCACTTCACAGATACTGTGTTTCTTCCTTTTTTTTTTTTTTTTTTTTTTTTTGTGGTACACGGGCCTCTCACTGCTGTGGCCTCTCCCGTTGCGGAGCACAGGCTCCGGACGCGCAGGCTCAGCGGCCATGGCTCACGGGCCCAGCCGCTCCGCGGCACGTGGGATCTTCCCGGACCTGGGCACGAACCCGCGTCCCCTGCATCGGCAGGCGGATTCTCAACCACTGCACCACCAGGGAAGCCCCTGTGTTTCTTATAAATTGAAAGTTTGTGACGACCCCACGTACATCAAGTCTGTCGGGGCCATTTTTCGAACAGCGTTTGCTCATTTTGTGTCTCTGTCACATTTTGGTGATTTTCACAATATTTCAAACTTTTTCATTGTTACTAAGTTTGCTATGATGATCTGTGATCAGTGATTTTTAATGTTACCTTTGTAATTGTTTGGGGGCACCATGAACCGTGCCCGTATAAGACAGCTCATGTAATCCATAAACATTGCGTGTGTTCTGACTGCTCCACTGTCGGCTGTTCCCCTGTCTCTCTCCCTCTCCTTGGGCCTCCCTATTCCCTGAGACACAACAATATTATAATTAGGCCAATTAATAGCACTACAATGAGCTCTAGGTGCTCAAGTGAGAGGAAGATTTGCGCGTCTCTCACTTTAAATCAAAAGCTAGAAATGATTAAGCTTAGTGAGGAAGGCATGTGGAAAGCCAAGATAGGCCGAAAGGTAAGCCTCTTGAGCCAGTTAACCAAGTTGTGATTGCAAAGGATAAGTTCTTGAAGGAAATTAAAAGTGCTACTCCAGTGAATATACGAACGCTAAGAGAGCAAAATTGCTTTATTGCCGAGGTGGAGAAACTTCTAGTCGTCTGGATAGAAGATCAAACCAGCCATAACATTCCCTTAAGTCAGACCTAATCCAGAGCAAGACCCTAACTCTCTTCAATTCTGTGAAGGCCGAGAGAGGAGGGGAAGCTGTAGAACAAAAGTTGGAAGCTAGCAGAGGTTGATTCATGAGGTTTTAGGAAAGAAGTTGTCTCCAAAACATCGAAGTGCAAGGAGAAGCAGCAAGTGCTGATGTAGAAGCTGTGATAAGCTATCCAGAAGATCTAGCTCAGATGATGAATGAAGGTGGCTTCACTACCCAACAGGGTTTCCATGTAGACAAAATAGCCTGATCTTGGAAGAAGATGGCACCTAGGACTTTCACAGCCAGAGAGAAGTCTACGCCTGGCTTCAAAGCTTCAAAAGACAGGCTGACCCTCTTGTTAGGGGCTAACGCAGTTGTTGACATTAAGTTCAAGCCAATGCTCCTTTACCACTCCGAAAATCCTAGGGCCCTTAAGAATTAAGCTGAAACTTCTCAGCCTGTGCCCTCTCGATGGGACAACAAAGCCTGGATGACAGCACATCTGCTGGTTTACTGGGTATTTTAAGCCCATTGTTGAGACCTACTGCTCAGAAAAAGGTTACTTTCAAAATATCACTGCTCACTGATGATACACCTGGTCACCAAGGAGCTCTCACGGAGGGGTACGAGATTCATGTTGTGTGCATGCCTGCTGACACAGCATCCGTTCTGCAGGCCATGGATCAAGGAGTCATTTCGACTTTCAAGTCTTACTCTTTAAGAAGCACACTTCATAAGTCTATAGCTGCCATAGATGGTGATTCCTCTGATGAATCTGGCAAAGTAAATTGAAAACCTTATGGAAAAGATTTACCATTCTGGATGCCATGAAGAACATTCATGATTCATGGGAAGAGCTCCAAATATCCACCTTAGCAGGAGTTTGGAAGAAGTTGATTCCAACCCTCGTGGATGACATTGAGGGGTTAGAGAATTCAGTGGAGGAAGTCACTGCAGATGTGGTGGAACTAGCAAGAGAATTAGAATTAGAAGTGGAGCCTGAAGATGCGACTGAATTGCTTCAATGTCATGATAAAACTCTAACGGATGAGCAGTTGTTTCTTATGGATGAGCAAAGAAAGTGGTTTCTTGAGATGAAATCTACTCCAGTGGAGATGCTATGAAGATTGTTGAAATAACAACAAAGGATTTAGAATAGGACATAAATTTAGTTGATAAAGCAGCAGCAGGGTTTGAGAGGATTGGCACCAGTTTTGAAAGAAGTTCCACCATGGATAAAATGCTATCAAAGACCGTGGCATACTGCAGAGAAATCATTCATGAAAGGAGGAGTCCATCAATGTGGCAGACTTCATTGTTGTCTCATTCGAAGAAATTGCCACACACCCCAACCTTCAGGAACCACCACTCTGATTTGCCAGCAGCCATCAACTTCAAGGCAACACCCTCCACCAGCAAAAAAAATATCACCACTCACTGAAAGTTCAGATGATGGTTAGCATTTTTTAGCAATAAAGTATTTTTAAATTAAGGTACATACATTGTTTTTTTTTTCAACACAATGCTACTGCACACTTAATAGACTATAGTATAGTGTAAACATAACTTTTATATGCACTGAGAAACAAAATAATTCATGTGACTTGCTTTATTTTGATATTCACTTCATTGTGGTCTGGAACTGTACCCACAGTATCTCTGATTATGCCTGTAGTGGTTTGAGTGGTGTCCCTTGAAAAGTTTTGTCCTCTGATACCTGTGAATGTGGCTTTATTTGAAGAGGTATGTAAGCTAAGTATCTCAAGATGAGGTTATCCTGGATTAGTGTGGTTCCTAAAACCAATGACGGGTATCCTTATGAGAGGAAGGGAGAAGACAGACTTGCACAAAGAAGTCAGCTTGAAGACTGAGACAGAGGTTGCAGTGATGTCTCTACAGGCCAAGGAGTGCCGCAAAGGTTGCAGGTAGCCACCAGAAGCTAAGAGAGAGGAATGAAATGGATTCTCCCTCAAAGCTCCCAGAAGGAACCCACTCTGAACACCTTGAGTTTGGACTTCTGGGATCCTGAGCTGTGAGAGTATAAAACTGTCACTCAGGTTGTGGTAATGTGTCAAAGCAGTCCTGGGACAGTAATATGCTTGACTGAGAGCATTATGCTTGTGTGAGAGAGGAGAGAACAAGCTGGTGGAAAAGTGGATTGGTGATACGTTGCGTGAGGTGTGTCTTTAGTTTCAACGTCTTTAAATATGTGTTACTGCTTGTTTATGCACTGTTTGCTTCAAATATGTATATGAGATATCTTACCATCGAAACACAGGTACATTAAGAACAAGGATGATTAACAAAGAATAAGACAAAAGGGCAATAACAAAAAAAGAAAGGAAGAAAAAAAATTTTACCTGAAAACCCCACCTGGAACAAAGCAGAGAAGTTGAGAAGAAAACCATAGTCAAGAAAAAAAGGGAAACCAGGATAGCAGTGATCTCAATATCCGATAAACAAATACAGAGTTTTTAGATAAATTCAGTAAAATTTGTTTGAAAGCCAGTGACCCAAATCAGTAAATGATGATAGAAATAAGTACACACACTTCAAAGTGAAATACAGTCTACTCTGGTACCACACATGCCTCTCTGAAGGACACAAGTTCATATGCAATTGTAAGTAAGAAAGCAATGCTAACATAACTGGGATGTCCTATTAGTTCTTACGTGGGTTTTTCCCACTGCATTGTGTTCGTCAGGGCTCTCTAGAGAAACAGAACCAATAGGAAATATCTGTTTAATTTATACTTGTGTTTTGTAGAAAGAGATTTATTATAGGAATTGGCTCATGTCATTATGTAGGGTGAGAAGTCCTATAGTTTGCCGTGTACAAGCTGGAGACCCAGGAAAGCCAGTGGTGTAATTCAGTCCAAGTTCAAAACCCTGTGAACTAGGACTGTGGATGTCAGAGGGCAGGAGAAGATAGATAGGTCAAGCAGAGAATGAATCCACCCTTCCTCTGATATTGTGTTGTATCCGGGACCTCAGTTGATTGTCCAGTGCCCACCCACATGGGCGAGAGCCATCTTCTCTTCTCCTCTACTGATTCAGATGCTAATCTCTTCCAGAAACACCCTCACGGACACACCCAGAAATGATGTTTTACCAGCTATCTGAGCATGCCTTAGCCCAGTCGATTTGGCACACAAAAGAATCATTCCCGGGCTTCCCTGGTGGCGCAGTGGTTGAGAGTCCGCCTGCCGATTCAGGGGACGCGGGTTCGTGCCTCGGTCCGGGAGGATCCCACATGCCGCGGAGCGGCCAGGCCCGTGGGCCATGGCCACTGAGCCCGCGCGTCTGGAGCCTGTGCTCCGCAATGGGAGAGGCCACAACAGTGAGAGGCCCGCGTACTGCCAAAAAAAAAAAAAAAAGAATCATTCCCCACATGACTGTTTTATGTCACCAAGCAGTAGGCACTGAATGCGGCGAACCACCAAGAAACAGGGTTCTCCCAGTGATGCGTATCTGCTGCATGGTCTTCCTCTTGGCTCAGTTTATTCTGAACTTCATGTAGGTGCTTTGGGCTTGGTTCTTCCTCAGTCTTTGTATATTTTTCCTTATCTCTGTTATTTAGCAACCTTGGCTCTTCTTTGTACCCTCTTTCATACGTAGTCTACTTTTTTTAAAAAAGATAAAATCCTATGTTTGCTAAGATATTTATTCAGTAGGAATTTGGAATATCTTTTTAACTGTTAGTATTTTAAGATTATTGTTGTGTTCTTGGTGCTCTGGTTATGAAGTTGCATATGTTTGAATGATCTGACCCAACCCTATTTAGCCAGAGAACCCTATTATTTTCCATGCGTAATTTTTCAGAACAAGAAAGTCTTTCAGGAACTTGTGTATTGCATAATAGCAGAAAAGCTTCTATGTGGCACCTCACATTTAGACATTATTCTCTAAGGCAGGCAAAGCAAGTGTTCTCATTTTACTTCTGCTACCCCCTACCCACATCAATAATCACCATACTTTCTGAGTAACCAGCCACAAAGACTACTTTTTGCCAAGCTGAGTATTCAGGAGCTAATCAACTGACCTTATGTTTCTGGACATCAGAATCATGATTGCAGTAATCATCTGAGTCCAACTCGCTCAGATAAAGTCCCCTTAATATGCCTATGAAGTTGTTCCTTACACATATCTTTTAAAGGGCAGCAAAACTTAGGAGCTGGGAAGAATGAATTTCATAATGTGAAATAGACTAAACGTAGTTGACTCAACTCTTATCTTAGTCTGTGGTACACGGTTTTAGCGTTAATTTCAGTATTTCACTTGTAAAATGGTGAAATCCTTAGCCACCTGTTGTTTAGGGGAAAATAATCTTGTTTGTTGGCTGCCCCCTGATCCCTCTGGGTCCCATACTGACCCATGCCCAACAGTGATTCATGCTAGACTGTAGACTTTGTTGTACCAGGACTGGCATACTGATTGCAGAGAATTTGTCTTTTCCTTATTCGCTTTAAAGTTAATTGTTAAAAGTTTTCACTAACTATATTAACAAACTCAGATTATCTCAGTTTCTATTTGAAAAGCACCACGAAGATGTGGCATCAAATTTGGACAGGCTTAAATTTCCGTCAGTGTCGTTAAAATATTGATAATAAAACTACGACGGATGAGGTTCATGGCAGACAAAGGTCTGTAAGTGTAATATTTCCTAATCCAAATCATCTAATAATTTAGCTAGAATTTTGAATAAGGATTGCATTCAAATTTTCATGCCAAAAAGATATACAGAGGCTCATTTGTGCGTACGCAAAATATATTTGACTTGATTATAACTCTTTCGTGCTCCCGGAATAAAATATGACCATTTAAATGGCCTGCCTAACCATATAGGCCTGACAAAACAGTCCTCAGCCAGAACCAATCATTGTCCCAATACTCATGCACTGTGGACTCAGTCAAAGAAATGTGTATTCAGACTTGATGGCCTTTGTGTTTACTGGGACTTTTCTTCTCCTTCCTGCAGAGCTGACCGTAGCCCCCTTTGAAGTCTGTGGTAACCCTAAGATCAGAACAAACGCATTGGAGTGGGTTGGGAAGGAAAGGAGAAGAGCGCTCATTAAGTGTTCCCATTTTTAGATCATTTTCAGTGGATGACAGTGATTGTTGAAAGACTTCTAGCTCTCCATTCATAGATTTAAAAGTTAACATTTTAAGATACCAACTTACTGTTAGAGTAACACGAATGCTAGTGTCCTGGAAAGGAACAAAAGTTTTTCCAGCAATAAAAACAATTAATATTGTATCACTGAACTAGAAAAATAGAAGTGTTCCAAATGTGTTTAATATGTCCCTTTCTCCTTTTTGAGATCTTTTATTTATGATCTGGAGCGCATGGCTGTGTGTGTTTTTTCACCACATACTTACCTCAAAATAGGGCGTTACACCGTTTTTTGTATTTTATTCATGTAAACAACATTTTTGAATGGCTCTGTGTGCCAGGTTTAGTACACTAGGAAGTTGAGATGTAGCAATGTCTACACTATGGTGGAAGAGACAGAGAACAAATAGGAAAATAAATGAGAATCTGAGATTGCACTCAGGGCGATGACAAAAAGAAGAGAAGGCGATAGGATGGACACAGAGCAGGAGTGAGCATTTACTTTACATGGAGTGTCCATGAAGGCCTCTCTGGGTGGGTACCATCTGGGCAGAGGCTGGAAGAAGCCAGCAAAGCAGAGGTCCAGGCACCAGGAACAGCAAGTGCAAAGGTCCTGAGGAAAGCACAAATTTAACCTGGTAATTATTAGTTTGTGTGCCTCCTTATCATATTACCAGCAAAGGTATTATGTCATCTGGGAAGTAGCCATTATGTGTTTATAATCAATAAAATAAATAAGTGAAGATAAAAATAATATCACCATTGCTAATAGTTAACATCTTTTGCTCATAGTATACTCCAGAATCTATTCTAAATACTTTGCCTATATTACTTAATTTAATTCTCACAACAGCTTTACAAAGTAGATGAGAAAACTGAGATTCAAGGTGGGTGAATAAGTTGCCCCATGTTACACAACTGACGTATCAAACTGGCTGATCTGGAGTTTGAACCCAGGCTTTCGAAGTTAACGACCCTCGCAGTTAACCACCTGTTATGGACTGAATTCTGTTCCTCCCAAACCTCATATGTGGAGCCTCCAATCCCCAGTATTTCAGAATCTAACTGTATTGGGAGATAGGGTCTTTAAAGAGGTGATTATGTTAAAATGAGGGAATTGGGTGGGCCTTAGTCCAATATGACTGGTACCCCTATAAAAAGAAGACATTTGGACACAGAAACACACAGAGGGAAGACCATGTGAAGACACAGGGAGCTGACAACCATCTACAAGCCAAGGAGAAAAGCCTCAGAAGAAACCGGTCCTGCCGATGCCTTGATCTCAGACTTCTTGAGAACTTCCAGAACTATGAGAAAAGAAATCTCTGGTATTTGTTATGGCAGCCCTAGCAAACTAATACACCATCCTACGAGGCTAACAGAAAAGAGATGAAGAACATTCGTTTAACAGCAATGTTATGAAAAGAGAAAAGAATCGGCTTGAGCCCAGGTCACTTATGTATTTCGCTCTGCAGTATAAAAGAATTTTAAAAAGAAGCATCGATAATGCTCTATTTCTTTATTGTCTGTAATCAAAATACGATGTTAATGATGTAGGAGGACTGATTTAGACTTTTGTAAGTTGGGTGATTTGTGCTGCCTACACAGCTACCCTTTCTGCTATTCCTCTGAGTACTCATCTCATGAAGATGTAAAAGAGAACAAAAAACAACTCACAGTGTAAGAATCATCTCACTGTACAAAGACTCTCAATGTGTTCAGATTTTCAACTTAAAGGAGTATGATGATTCTGTATGTATGCTTGTGCCAGTTGTGACTTGTTGCTTCTCAGCTCCAAATTAAACCTTTTTGCCTGCTCTTTGAAAATGGATCTGGGCCCCTTAACTATGTTCCCTTTGCTGACAGGCGTGATAGCTTTATCAGTAGAGAGCACTGCAGAGACACTGCAGGAGGAGAAGTGTTTACTTCCTTGTTCTCCAGATGTTTTCTCAGCATCTGCCAACTGCAGCACAGGTGGATTCTTCAGGTTCAGTGCCTGCAGGGCACGCTGCTCCCTCAGTGCCCAGCTCCTGCAGCACGGCTGGCTTTTCCAGCACCTGATTCCTGATGTGCCCACAGATTCTCCAGTGCACAGTCCTTACAACCTCCTCCTACACCTGCCTCAGGTGGTTCTGCACTAGAGTGACTCCAGTGAGACACTTTCCTGTGAACAGCCTTCCCTGGCCTCTGAGAGGGTGGATTTCCGGAAAATTCCACTAGCAACTTTTCTTCCATCCAGTGTGTCAGCCGTGGCTGCGCCCTCTCCAACAAGTTATAGATCTGAGCTCTGGGGGCCCCTTCCTTGGTTTTTCTCTCTCAGCCATAGGGGTCGTAACATATTATATTATATTCTGTTATATGTTTTATATTATATCGTATCATATATTACTGCATGCTATTCTATCTGCCATTCCTACTGTCTTTAGAGTTCTCTTTATTTCCTACTAGCCAATACGTCATTACTCCAATCCCCTCTTAAATTAATGGTTTTTATATTAAACTTTCCCCGTTGAGATTCTTGTATGGATTCTCTCTCCTGATTGGACCCTGACTGATACAGTACTTAAGGTTTTGTCTGATGTTCCAAGTTAGATTATCATAAGAGCAAGAATCAAATTTTAACATCACTTTTTACTTCAAGGGCAATAAAAAGTCGCCCTCCCTCTCATACTGGTAATCCTGGAGAATATTAACACAGGCCCACGGGTTCCTTGCCTGGTTTGTTTTCTGGACTCTGCAGCACACGGTTGTGGTCCATGGTGGACCACAGCTCACAGTGTTTATGAAGTTGATGTTCCAAAACACTGAGATGAAACCCCAGTCCTGGTGGTTCACCCCATTTCTCCCACTTCCCACCTAGCCCGACTTCAAACCTCCCCCATCCCTGCCCCCGCCCCTAAGCAGGAGAGCCTTTTATTTCATCATTAAAACTTGAAAAGATTGTTGTCTCCTGAACTACATTCTTTTCTGTGATTACCTTGACTACACCAGGAAGGATTTTTTTTCTCTTCAGTCCTAATTTATGGCCCCGACTCTTTGTTTATCATGAGTCCTTCATATTCTAGGACTATAAGATTATATATATATACGTACATACACACAGGCATACCTCAGAGATATTGTAGGTTTGGTTCCAGACGACAGTAATAAAGCAAATATCACAATGAAGGAAGTCACACAAATTTTTTGCTTTCCCAATGCATATGAAGATTATGTTTACAAATACACTGTAGTCTATTAAGTGTGCAATAGCAATATGTCTGAAAAAAAAACAATGTACATAGAATTACCGGTACGTGACACAGAGACACAAAGTGAGCAAATGCTACTAGAAAAAATGGCACCAGTAGACTTGCTCCATGCAGGGTTGCCACAAACTGTCAATTTGTTTTAAAAAAAAAAAAAAAAAGCAATATACACAGTAAAACAAGGCATGCATGTATATGAATCTTTCAGTTACTCTCTTTTCCTGCTGATTTTATATGGGTCATCCTTCTCTAGTACTATTTTTTACATCTGTCTGCATTTTTAAATGCTCTTAAGCTAGAGCCGCTAACTTCCTTTCTTTCTTACTGCAGATGTTCACAATTGCAAATTGCTTTAAACATAAATCCATTATCTGAATCTGAATCAGTGTGTTGGTAGTTCACTGTGATACCAGCACAAGGTTGATCTGAAAGTGCTGTGTCTCATTGCCAAAAGCCACTGGTTTCTACTACGTTTATATGACAATTTTGCTGTGGAAAAGCTCAGAGCAGAAAAGGTGCATTTAAGCTTAAGCTCTGTCCGTCTGTACCTCACTTGATCAAGCTCCTGTATATTGTCAGGAATTGGGTGTGTTTAATACTGAATACATCGATCGCTTCCATCTTTCAGTATAAATTTATTCCACTGAGTCCAGGAAAAAAACGATATAAATTTTCATTAAAGAAAACGCTATATTATGACAGCACTAAATGAATCAACTACAGTCACTTTTAAGAGGCTTGATTTATTTCCTGCACTTGGGAGGCACTATGTTGTAAAAATATTTTCACTAACAAGTATGAAATATTGCAATATATATTTTTATACATACTGCATGTGGCTATATGTTTCATTTTTGTGTGTATTTGCACAAACGTGCATATCTCTAGTAGGCCCTCCAGGTAATTTCTTGGTCACATTTACTTCTTAATAAAAAAAGGAAAACAAATTGGCCAAGCAGCCCAGACGCACATCACATTCATCATAGCTGAAGATAATATTTTCTTGAAGTGAGTCATATTCTCACCTTCCTGCAGGAGTTTTCTCCACCCAGTGACAGAGTGACATCGTGAAATATCACTGAAGTGAAGGCTGTTTCGTTTAGCCTTGAGCAAACACAGAAGCTGAACTGTGGATACGCAGAGTTCCTTTCCCTCCTAGAAGCCGTGGGTTTTATGCATGTGTAACTGGAGCTAAGCTGAATCCAGAGAGCTGCTTCATGATAAGAGCTTGGTTTGAAAACATGTGCAACGGAATGACTTGAATAACAAAATCCCTGGGCAGAGTGTTTCTGAGCCAACTGCATTTGCACTCTGCAAGGAGATCAATGCTTCCTTCCCCTCATTGATTTTCCTCCATTGCAGAGTCAGGGTTATGCGCATTGTGAAGCTGTGTTCCCAGATTCATCCAATCTGATTTCCTAGTCAGCCCTAAAAAGGCATAGTGCTCAACTGTAAACTGGAGGCTATAAAAGTATAACTGGACCATATCTGTCGCTCCCTCCTGCATGAGAAACAGAAGCACGCTGATGTATTCCTAGTGTGAGGCAAGGGCTGCCCAGAACAGGAGGAATTCTGTTTGTGTGCAGCTTCTAAATAAATGGCAGAGATGCCAAAGATAAATCTGAGATGCCTTGCATACCTTTGTGTAACTAACTCCCAAGATATTTCCAGATGTGCCAGAGCCTTCTTTCTGGAAGACTTGAAATGCAAAGTAAGCACGTAAAGAAATTTTTCTCTTCCTAAATTCACGGATTGACTATAGTCCTTCCGATTTTGAAATTGCCTTAACATTTGTAATTGGAGAAGGTGGATGGTTGGAAGGCTGTAAATATCAAGGGTCTATGAAAAAACTGAGGGTCCTTTTCACTGTAAACAATCTAGTGGTTGGTGGGTTTATTCTGCAGTTAACACAATTCTTATCCTCCTTAACTTCATGGAACTTAATGTAATTCAGTTTAGCACTGACAACCAACTGTAAAATGAAAATACCCAAAAAAGGTGACCTCAGCTCTTCCCAGATTTTAGCATACTGTTAGTAAGGGGAAGAGGGGGAAAGCTGACACCCATATTAAATTTTCCTTTTCTCACTCCACTTTGAGGATAGGCGAGGTGTCACATTACAACTAGAACTTCAAGTTTGCTTTTGAAAAAAATGATGTAAAATAAGCCATTTCCTCCCAAGCCTAGATGAATGATTACACAGCTGCTTGCCTTTCAAACAGAATTTGCTCAGGATCTGGGCTTGCCTAGGTGCTCACTTCATTATTAGATGGTGCTGAGACAGCTGACTGTCCGTGTGTGCTGGGGAGCAGGGCGCCGCTCACATACCCACTGCAAAGGCTGCTTCCTCTAGGGAAACCATGTCTGGGGGCGAAGGAAGGAGGGCTGGACACCAAAGAGCTTTGGGTAGACCTACATCCAGGATCAACAGTTTCCACTTCCCAGACTTAACGTGTAAATTGACCTGGCAGATCTACCCTCCTAGCTAGGAAATACGAGCATGTTTCCAAGTTACCTAATCAGTGGACATTTTCCTAGTAAAAGATTAACCAGTTTATCAGTTTTTCAGTGACTGAAAGTGAAAAGTGAGTTCTCTGTTCCAAACCCCCAGACTTAACCCACAGATCATCCTTCCTCCTCTGATTCATCACAGAGACTTCTTAAAAATTAAATAAGTGTTGCCGTCAAATATAAATGTAAAGGAGACCGATTCAGTCTTGCCCGCTAAAAACTGACACCTCTTGGTTTGCTTATGTATTTCTAAACCGCCATGTGCAAAATACACATTTTACTTGCTGGCATTGGCTGTAAAGCGTATTTTTCCATTTATTATTAACAAGTGTTAGTGATTTTCAGTTAACTGTGATGTGGCATTAATTACATTAATATTTAAATGATACCATTCTAAGTATTATTTTTTGATTAAAGTAACTGATATGTCCCACATAGTAATTTTGAGATAGTTGAAACATATCGGAATTGTTTTCGTTAAGTGCAAAGGAGCACATTTCCCGTGTTCCTACCCAGAGACCTTTTCTGTTGGAGTGTTCACTTTAATGAAGTCTTCTCAGAAAGTTGTGTTTTTATAACTGGTTTTTATCACTGATTCAGTGATAGTAGTCTAAATAAACATCGTGAAGTAATTTGATAATGAATAAGTAGGAGGAGATACCATTGTTTAACCTCCAAACTATGCTAATAAGTAGGGTGATAGACTTGCTGGGCTGAATAATGGAACTGTTATTCTAGCCCAGTGGGACTGTCTCCAGGGCCTCCTGGGAGGATTTGCCCAACGAGCTGTATGTTGTTCCTGAGTGCACTTCGAGTAGCCCCCAGGATCTAGTTACAGCACATTTATCAAAGGAAATGACAATTCGGAAGAAAACTGCATTCCCTACTCTCTCAAATAAGAAGCATCCCTCTATGTTACTTTCCCTTGACTTGTTTTACCTAGGTAAAACAGAAGACTTATCTGGAAAAACAATTGTTAATACAAAGAACTACAGCCTGGAGAGAATTTCATTCCTTTGAAATCTACATTTTAAAGAGACCATTTTAATACTGTCAGGAAAAAAAGTCTGTTTTCTTAATACAACCTGAACAGGCTAATATATTATTATACACAGCATAAAGTTAAGGGTGTTTGGACGGTGGAAATGGAAAGCATTTGTAGTTATTCAACCCTGAATACTTAGGACATTTCATTTCTTTTTTACAGCAACCATATTCAGTCAATAAAAGATCAAATGCTTTTGGTTACTGGACTGAAAAAAAATCAAATCCTCCGAACTTTTAGCGCTTGATGTTCCCTGAGTACTAGCTCTCATCTATAACTCATCAAATGAGCTGATTCACCACTGAGTCTCTAAACTGAAACAAAAGCAAAGAGCCCTTATTTTTAAAGTAGATGGCACCAAACTGAAGCACACTAAAATCTGGGTTGTTTGCACATTTTTCTTGCGCATAGTAGGTATTCTGCAGAATAAGTACATGTCCATTCATCTGGCGATTTTTCCGTAACAACCTAAATAGGACTTTTCTGGGTAGGGGTGGTAAAACCATGGTTATTGATGGATAACTGTTTGAGATTGAAGGGAGATCATGCAAAAGGTAAAGGAAGCTGATAAACTGAGTATTTTGTAATGGCATGACTTGCATTTACTTTACAGTTTTGTTTTGTTTTGTTGTTTTGTTTTTTGCGGTACGCGGGCCTCTCACTGTTGTGGCCTCTCCCGTTGTGGAGCACAGGCTCCAGACGCGCAGACTCAGCGGCCATGGCTCACGGGCCCAGCCGCTCCACAGCATGTGGGATCTTCCCTGACCGGGGCACGAACCCGTGTTCCCTGCATCGGCAGGCGGACTCTCAACCACTGCGCCACCAGGGAAGCCCCAAGACAGTATTTTAATAACAGCTCTGCAGTACTCTCTAAACAACAGCAAAACAATCTTGAAAAAGAATAAAGTTGAAAGACTCACACTTCTTGATGTCAAACTTATCTACAAACCTGCAGTTATCAAGACAGTATGGAAATGGCATAAGGATAGGCATGTAGACCAATGGAACAGACTTGAGATATAGAAATAAACCCTCATAATTAGTCAACTGATTTTCAACAAGGTACCAAGACAATTCACTAGGGAAGAATGGTCTTTTCAAAAAATGGTGCCAGGACAACTGGATATCCACAGGCAAAAGAATGAACTTGGACCCCTACCTCATAGTTCACACCACGTACAGAAATTAACCCCAAATAGATGAAAGACCTAATATAAAGGCTAAACTATGAAACTCTTGGTTGAAAGCATAGGTGTAAACCTTCATGACCTTGGATTAGTTGATGATTTTCTTAGATATGACAAGGCACAAGTAACAAAAGAAAAAAATAGATAATCTGGACATCATCAAAATTAAAAATTTTGTGTTTCAAATGACAACATTAAGAAAGTGTAAAGGCAGTTCGCCAAATGGAAGAAGATATTTGCAAATCATATTTCTGATAAGGGGCTTATATCTAGAATATATAAGGAACTCTTACAGCTCAATAATAAGACAAATAATCCAATTAAAAGGAGCAAGGTATCTGAACAGACATTTCTCTGAAAAAGATATTCAAGTGGTCAATAAGCTCATGAAAAAAATACTTGACATGATTATCCATCAGAGAAATGCAAATCAAAACCACAATGATATACCATTTCACACTCATTAGGATGGCGAGAATTTTTTTAAATATGTTGGCAAGGATGAAAAGAAACCAGAACTCTCATACAGTGCTGTTGGGAATGTAAAATGTTGCCACTGCTTTGGAAAACAGTCTAGCAGTTTCCGAAATGGTTAAGTATAAAGTTGCCGTGTGATCTAACAATTCTACTCCTAGGTATATACCTATAAGAATTTAAAAAAATGTCCACACAAAAACTGGTACATGAATGTTCATAGCAGCACTATTCATAATAGCAAAAAAAAAACAAAGTGGAAACAACCCAAATGTTCATCAGCTGATGAATAAGCAAAGTGTGGTTTATCCTTACAGTGGAGTATTGTTTGGCACACACACAAAAAAATGAAGTACTGATACATGCTGTAACATAGATGAAATTTAAAAACACTGTGTTAGGGACTTCGCAGGTGGTGCAGTGGTTAAGAATCTGCCTGCCAATGCAGGGGACATGGGTTCGAGCCCTGGTCCTGGAAGATCCCACATGCCGCAGAGCAAATAAGCCCGTGCACCACAGCTACTGAGCCCACGTGCCATAACTACTGAAGACCCATGCACCTAGAGCCCCTGCTCTGCAACAAAGAGAAGCCACTGCAATGAGCAGCCCGCGCACCACAACGAAGAGTAGCTCCCACTCGCTGCAACTATAGAAAGCCCGTGCGCAGCAACGAAGACCCAATGCAGCCAAAAATAAATAAATTTGTTTTTTAAAAAAAACACTGTGTTAAGTCAAAGAGGCTAGTCACAAAGAACCATGTATGATTCCATTTACAAGAAATGTCCAGAATAGGCAAATCTATATAGCCAGTTGAGTGGTTGCCTTGGGCTGGAGCAAACAGGAAGAATGGGGGTGACGGCCAGGATAAATGGGATTTCTTTTAGGGGCAACGACAGTGTTCTAAATTTGTAATGATGGGTGCACAGCTCTGTGAATATACTAAAAGCCATTGAATTGTGCACTTTAAGTGGGTGACATGTGACATATCTCAATAAAGCTGTTTTTTAAAATAGTAAACTATACAAACAAAATCTCTGCCTTCTTGGTACTTACTTTCCAGTAGGGGTAATTCTATGTCAGGTGATGATAAATGCTATAAAGAAAAGAATGAAAAAAAAGAAAAGAAAAGAATGAAGTTACAGAGTGATAGGGCAAGGTCATGGTGAGATACCATTTTGTAAAGGGCGGCCACTGAAGGCCTTTCTAATGAGCTGAATTGAAGGATTCTGTATGGTACGTAGAACACTATAAGGACTTCGTGTTTTATTTTAGATGAGATGCGAAATCATTAGAGGGGTCACAACAAAAAACTGACAGGACATGATTTCTGTTTAAAAGGGTCATGCCGGGCTTCCCTGGTGGCACAGTGGTTGAGAGTCCACCTGCCGATGCAGGGGACACGGGTTCGTGCTCCGGTCCGGGAAGATCCCACATGCCGCGGAGCGGCTGGACCCGGGAGCCATGACTGCTGAGCCTGCGCGTCCGGAGCCTGTGCTCCGCAACGGGAGAGGCCACAGCAGTGAGAGGCCCGCGTACAGCAAAAAAAAAAAAAAAAAAAAAAGTTTGTAATTCATGTTTTACAAATTACAAAAGTAATGCATTTTTTAATTCAAGCAATATGAAAACTACAAAACAAAATATTGAAGTCTCCCTCTCCCCGCAACAGGGTTAACCACCTTTAGTGTTTTGCTCTTGTTGAACTTTTTATGACCATGTATTCAATTGTTACTTGAGATATAAAGGGATATTTTACATTGCAAATAAAAATGTTTGGAATGTTGTAGTTTCACAAATGTAAGAAAAACAGGAGTGTATTTACAAATATTCAATTGTCACACAACTTGTTGGAAAATAACTTTAATAGAATCAGGTTATATAAAAATATAAAATATATAAGAAGATATTCCAGTGCTCAAGATCACATCATAAATTTAAATACAAATTATAGAGGTAAAGTTAATTTTTTTAAATTCAGATAACTTTAAACTTCATGATAAATTCAGTTGTTCATGCCATTTTCTGGTGAGTTATTGGTCCCTTTTTTTAAACACACTATTTTTAGGACTACTCCTAGGTTCATAGCAAAATTGAGTGGAAAGTACAGAGGATTCCCATATACTGCCTGTCCACCCACATACACAACCTCTCCCATTATTGACAGCTCATACCAAAGTGGTACATTTGTTACAATTGGTTAACCTACATTGACACATTATTAGCACCCAAAGTCCATAGTTCACATTACTTTTCTTCCTCGGTTTTTTATATTTGTGGGTTTTAACCAGTGTATTGACACATATCCACAATTACAGTATCGTGAAGAATAGTTTCACTGCCTTAAAAATCCTCTGTGCTCTGCTTATTCATCTATCCCTCTCCCCTAATCCCTAGAAACCGGTGATCTTTTTACTGTCTCCATAATTTTGCCTTTTCCAGAATGTCATATTGTTAGACTCATACAGTGTGTAGGCTTCTCAGATTGGCTTCTTTCACTAAGTAATATGCGTTTAATTTTCTTCCATGTCTTTTCATGGCTTGATAGCTTATTTCTTTTGAACGGTGAGTAATATTCTAATGTCTGAATGTACCACAGTCTATTTATCCGTTCACCTACTGGAGGATGTCTTTGTTGCTTCCAAGCTTTGGTAGTTTTGAATAAAGCTGCCCTAAACATCTGTGTGCAGGTTTCTGTGTAGACATAATTTTTTAATCCATTTGGGGAAATACCAAGGAGTGCTATAGGGGAGGAAAGTTTTTCTCAACTCTCTTTGGGTCCTTAGCTGGGCCTAAAATTAAGTGTCATAAGACAGATTAACAGGAGAAAAGCTTACACATTTATTTAAGATAAAACTGTATGTGGCACAGGAACCTTCAGAAGGAAATGAAGACCCCAAAGAAATGGTTAAACTTGAGTGTTTGTATGCTAGTTTTGAGAAAGAATGGAAAGTTGTACGTAGAAAGAGTACGAGGCAAGTGTAGTAAACTGGGGAAATTTATATGGCCTGTTCCTTCAGATTCTTCTGTGTCCTTCCATCTTCAGTGACAAGGATGCTCCTTTTTTCCAAGTATAGGGAGGGCACCTCTCATAGAAGGGTTTTATGACCTGCCTCAGGGGAAGATCAGAAAGTCCTTCCTACACTTGCCATTTCTCAAATTCCTTCAGCTTGAAATATTCAGTATGCCAAAGTGCTGTATTTTGAGATAGCATATACTGAATCCCATCAGAATTATTACTGGACTGTGTGGTAAGAGTGTGTTTAGTTTTGTAAGAAACTGCCAAACTCTGTTATGGACTGAATGTATCCTCCAAAAATTCATACATTGAAACCCTATCCGTACCCCCTTCCCTAATGTGATGGCATTGGGAGGGCCTTTGGGAGGTATTTAGGATTAGATGTCATGTAGATGGAACTCTCAGGAATGGAATTAGTGCTCTTATAAGAACCGTATAAGAGACAGCTTGCTTCCCCTCTCTGCTCTTTGCCATGTGAGGATATAATGAGAATTGGCACTTTGCAGCTCAGAAGAGGGTTCTCACCAGAACCTAATCATGCTGGCACCCTGATATTGGACTTCCAGCCTCCAGAACTCTGAGGAATGAATTTCTGTTGTTTATAAACCATCCACTCTATGGTACTTTGTTCTAGCAGCCCAAATTGACTAAGACACCATCTTTCAAAGTAGCTGTACCATTTTGCTTTTCCACCAGCAAAGAATGAGAGTTCCTGTTGCTCCCCATTCTCATCAACATTTGCTGTTGTCAGTGTTTTGTATTTTGGCCATTCTAATAGGTATGTAGTGGATCCCATTGTTGTTTTAATTTGCAATTTCCTGATGACGTATGTTGAACGTCTTTTCATATGTTTATTTGCCATCTGTTTGTCTTGTTTGGTGAGGTGTTTGTTCAGGTCTTTTGCCCACTTTCTAATTGGGTTGTTCATTTTCTTATTTTTGAGTTTTAAGTGTTTTTTGAATTGGGGGGATAACAGTCATTTATTAGATATATCTTCTGCAAATATTTTCTCCCAGTTTCTGGCTTGTCTTCTCATTCTCTTAAGCCTCTTTATTTTTTAAGTTTAAGGAATTTGGTTTACTGAAGTGACAAACCAGTTGGAAAATTTTAAATTTCTACCATAAGATCCCATTTTCTCCCTTACATATTAATTAGAGTTTGCTATTCCCATTCTCCACCCATTCTCTGAACCTCATTCCTTAAATTGCCTAGAGTCATCTTATACTCACTTCTCTAAAAGTCTGGGTGACCAGATTTCCCACATAAGAACAGACCTCATATATGTTGCCCTTTGAGCCTTGGATATCTGATGTAAACACAGAGGAAACCTCTTTACCGTTATCCATCTATATTCTCTGTTTCATTTTCTTGAACCAGCTTCCCATTTGCTTCAATCGTTCTCCTATTCCCCACAGAGCCATAAAATAAAAATGTACCTTAGTTTCACAACCGAAGGGGACAAAGAATTGAACGTGATTGTTTTCACATAGAATGCAGTGCTAGAGCCAGCAGCAAAGCAAATTCATTTCTCATTTGCGTAACCATTTTCCGGCATTAGCATCTTACTTATTAATAAATGATGTAAGGAAATGGTTGGAAGAAGGGCCTGCATAAGGACATTTATTTCGATTTTCAAGTAGTTTGAAAAATTGAAGCCTAAGTTTAAAGCTCAGGATCAAAGCTCTGTGTTTTTGAAAACGCATGTCTGTGGATCAAACATATAGAGTTACAAGGACTCCTGCTCATTTAGGGTGACCGTGGAAATCATAGAACAGTGGAAACCACTATTGTCCAGGAAACAATGTTGCCTTTGAAAATCTCATCTCCCAGAGACCTGTCTCTCTGAAATAGATGGGAAAAGCCTCCCTGGACATTGTCGTGAAGCTTAAATGTCTCCTATGCTTAGCACAGGGGAGAAGACGTCATTGCAGTGAAAATGACTAAACCAGACAAACCAGGTTGGTTTTCAGGTTTAAGAGTAATCTTCTCATTCGACAGATATTTACATATCCCTGTTCTGTGTAACTCAGTTCATACAGCAAGAAGGACATATTCAGATGAACACATAAAAGACACCAAGAGCTAAATGACATGAGAGGAACAAAAGTAATTTTGTGACTTAGATGGAACGAGTACTCTCCATTCAATAGACATGATCAGACAGGCTTTAAGGTGGAGATGTGACATGAACTGGGCCTTAACGAACATGAGGAGGACATTGGCAAGTGGAGACAGCAGGGAGGGGCAGTTTGGATAGAAGAGCATCTTGAGGAGAAGGCGTGGATGTAAAAGTCTGTATCCTCCGGTTCTGTTTGGGGGAAGAAGACCTGTTCAGTTTGGCTGGAGCTTAAAACATATATAAGGATATAAGGGAGAGGAGAAGACAGATGGAAAAGAGCATCAGGACTATTTAGTATTAGTTCTCTTTTGTTGCATAACGAATTACCCAAAACTTAGCAGCTTCAGGCAAAAAATAATTGTTACATCACAGTTTCTGTAGGTCAGGAATCCTGGTGCAGCTTAGCTGAGTAATTCAGGCTCAGAGTCTCTCATGAGGCTGCAGTCATGGTGTCTATGAGTCTGGGCTGCAGTCACCTAAGGCTTCTCTGGGGCTGGAGTTTCCATTTCTCAATTCACATGGCTGTCAGCCAGAGGCCTCGGTCCACCTCCGTGGGGACCTCGCCACACGGGAGCTGGTTTCCCCGAGAGTAAGTAATGAGAGACATAGGCAGAAAGAGAGAAAGACCAGATCAGAAGCTCTAGTGCCTTTTGTAACCTGATCTCGGAAACGACTACCATCACTTCCACCATATCCTATGGGTCTCTCAGCCCAACCCTCCTGCCGTATGAGTGGGACTACACAGCGCTGTGGCTATCAGAAAATGGGGATCATCTGGGGCCGTTTTAGAGTCTGACTAGGACAACCACCATTACAGTTGCGCAGATGGGGCCCTGCACATCTCTAAGGGGCTTCATTCATACTGTAAACAGGATGGAAGAATTTTTGAGCAGTGGAGTGTATGAACAGATAAACAGAACTTTATGCTGCTCACAATGTACTTAGTGACATCTAAATTCATGCAGTAGATAAATGGTAGAATCCGTAAACGGCAGGGTGAACAGCTGGAAGGGTACTGCACGTCCAGATGAGATCTCATGAAGACTCAGCTGGGATGGAGGCCGTGGGAGGGGAAAGAAAGGTCAGATGCCCAAATCAATAGCACAAGACTCAATCAGCAGAACCTGGTACCTTTCTCCAAAGTAGTTCAAGCAGAGGGCTAATGGTGTCTAATGTGCTTGCTCTATGCACCTGAATACGTGAAAGACACTAAATATTTACTATTTAGGTGGCTGACAAACAGAGAAACAATACCTTTATAAAGATCTATAGAAAAAGCTCATAGTTTCAAGGACTAGCAGCTATGAAATCATTTCCTTTTTTGATTTCCTAAGAGGTCATCTATTTTCATGAAAGCAAAGAAGGGAAAGAATAGAATACGACGTACTGTTTCCAATCCCGTTGCTCATCACCAGCACATTTCACTCCTCATCTGCTCAGAAAAACAATAAGCCAGCAAACCTCTGGGCCAGGGCCCAGAACTGGCATTCACTCTAGCCCCTGGACATGAGTCAGACCAATTACAGGTTTTGAAGACATCGCAGGTTGTTTGAAAACATTAAGTAGGTCAAATCATCCCATGAAACGTAGGCTGCCAACTTCTTTATTAGTAGGAAGACCATTTATTCAATTATTCATGTATTTGACATCTGTTTCTGGAGTTCAAGGCAGTCTGATGGAGATTTTGAGTCTTACCAAAATGAGTCAGAGGCCCTGTCCTCTGGGGACCAACAGTCTACAAGGGTGATAGACTCAAAAGGCTAACACAGGGCAGCAGTGTTACGTGCCATTCAACACAAATTTCACAATAACTCAGTTTAAACAACCCATTGACATTTTTTTGGATCTCTCCCTGGCAGCGAAGTTCAGGAATGGTGAAAAAAATGAAGTAAGACATTGCTGTCAGCTGGGAACCAGTTTTTCCAGGCCAGCATCCAACTGCCAAGCTGGCACATGACACTCTATATAGTTTAGGTGTTCTGAAACCATGCTCCAGGAACTTGAAACGTCATACCCCCTTTCTTATCATGTTCAGAAAAATTAGTTAAAATCAAAGCAGCTCCTTGGATGAAGAAAGTGTTAAGACTATCTCAGCTGGGATCAGGGAAAGTCATCCACTAATCTAGAGGTAGGCAAAAATACCAAAGTATGCCAAGAGGCAGGCAGAAAGACAGAACATCACGAAGGACTTCAGGGGTCAGGGGCAGGCCAATGCCACTCTGCAGGCTGCCTGAGCAGAGCTTTGGCCACCAGGCTGATGAGTATGGGCAGCTTCTCTCTGAATAAACTGAGCTGCAACAGGGCAGTCGAAGAGTAGAGGCACAGATAGTGGAGAGGGTTGTGAGTAGGAAAATGATCACCTCCACAGAGACACAAGAAAGGGGCAGGGCTGAGTTCCTTCCATTCTGCAGGAACGTGCTCTTGGCAGATTCTGAAGGTAGCTTATGAGATGGACAAGCTGAGGGTCCTAGTAAACATGCTGGTGGCCAGACCTAAATAGTGCTGTGGGGTATAGAAGGGTCAGTTTGGTTTCATCCATGGTTTGATGGATGACCAGAAGAGGCACAAAGGCACCAGCAGGACCCCCTGTTCTGACTCCGTCTGCATTGAAGGAAGAAATCACCACTACAACTAGGTGATGATTTCTTCCCTCCAGAATATTTCCGCCCCCCCATGAACATTCCCAAAGCATCTTGAGTTCACCTGTCTCACAGCACTGGGTTATCATTGCCTGCTTACACCTGTCTGTGCCCCTGCCTAGACTATAATCTCCTTGAAGTAACCACTATTTCTCTATTTTCATTACCCAGCACAGTGCTGAGAATATAGGTATCATCAAATATTTGCTAAGTGAGACAGTAACTAGTTGATTTGCTGTTGGGTTTTGTTGGAGTGTAGGATATAGGAGTGGGAGTAGCAGGACGTGAGATTGGGAAGACAGAGGGAGCCTGTAGTGAACATTTTGCCTTTACCCGGAATCTAACCCCCGCTCCTTTTCTTCTGAGGAATTCCCAGTTTCCTTTATGGAATCCACCATTTTTGAATCATGGAAGGAGGTAGATCCACCTACCATTAAAGACGGCCAGTTGCCAACTGTTCTCTCCCAGCCTGCATTGCAGCTAGAGCATGGGCCTGTGACCTAAGTTCCACCCACCCCCCGATTTTTGAATAGGGGGTTTGTAATGTAAGTAGCAGGGAGAGGAAAAAATCCACGGTGGCGTTGGTGACAGCTGCAGAACTTTGTGCTGGGGGCAGCAGTAGGGTGATGGCTGAAGCAGAAGCCAGTGCCCATGGCAACAACATGAGTGGTGGGAACCGCCCCTTCCAGCTTTTGGTCGCGGCAGCAGTGATGTCTTCATCCAAACAGTTCCTCGGCATGATTTTGAGAATAAGCTCTGGCAGCATAAACTTCTGAGTCTGGTTCTCCAGCCCTCCCAGCAATTCTGTGAACTGCCCAGTATCCTTTTTAAGAAATTCCTTTCTTGGTTAAATCAACCAGAGTCGGTTCCTGTAACTTGCAACGTGGGACCCTGACTGATAGAGGACTAAATCCTGGGGGACCAGGTTAGAACTTTCCAATATTATCTACAGGCAGCAGGGAGCCATTTACAAGTTTTAAGGGGATTGTAGCAATCACAGAAGTTCTCTAAGAAGATCAAACTGTCAGCAGCAAGTAGCACAAACTGGAGAAAGAAAAGTCTGGAAGGGGAGACCAGGTGGGAAGCTTTTGCACCTCTACAGGTGAGAAGTAATGCAGTAATGAGGGACTGAACTAGGAGATTTAACTGCTCAGACGGTAGGCCAACAGAAATAAGTCTGCTTCTGATTCCCTTCCTGGCTTTTCACAGAGACTTTAGTAAAGGAAAAAATGTGCTTCAGTGGAAAAATGCATTCTTCGGAGCACACCTTTCCAGGTTATCTTATTCTAGTCTTTAATTGTCTTTGAGCTTTTACAGCTCTGTAATTTGTGGACAACTGTTAAAAATGCAAAATAATTCTTGCCTGCAGATGTATAAATTCTGCCTAGTGGAAGTTCAACTGACTTTCTTCCCCACACGGAAGAGGCCAGTTTTGCCTCCATTTGCGTGTTTATTTCAACATTTCTGATCTAAAAATGTAAACTTAAAAAAAACTTCTCCCTTGAACTGGTTCAGACAGCTCACTGGTTTCCTCATTAATGAAGTAAATAAAATCTTTAACTTGTGTTCCTATTTTTATCTGTATAAGACTAAGATGTAATCTTTTTATTACCAATTTTAACAGCCTTCATTTCTTTTTTGTAAATGGAGTCTTGAAACCAAAGCTCCAAATGTAGGTAAATGACTGTTTCTATTATCCTAGGTTGGTGCTTAACACTAGAGGTAAATTTCTAGTAAATGATAGAATTTACTTTAAAAGGGCCACTTGCCAAGTGCAAAGGCCAATATTTTGAAAGTTAAGTACAAATAAAATAACAAAGGCCTTGTGCAATCTCTGCCTTCCAGAGAACCCTTCTTGCAGAAAAAGCAACATCATGTCAGGTGAAAAAGAATCCCAGTTGCCTCCATTTTATCAGGAGTTACCACAAAAAAATGGATATCTACCTTTTAAGAAATGGAAATCGGCAAATATTTCTTGTTGACAGAGCTGGCCTATTCAGGTGTAAAGTATTTGTTACCCATGACCTAAGTGCATAGAAATCCAACAGAAGTGGATAAGGGGTTAAAACCACTTTAGATAGATATCAGTATAAATGGATGGCTGTTTACAGTGCCAGCCTTACGGCTGCATGCCAGATCCCTTTCAGTGAACTCCAAGAAAATGACCCAATTCTATGGTTATGTTAGAATTTTGTTGTATGGAATATTACTTAAAATAAGTGGGCCATTGGCTGAAAGTAAGAAATCTTTGAATATATTTCATTGGAATGGAATTTGATTTGTACTACAATCATAAAATGTAGTCTAGTAGAGCAAGATACCCTTCTATGGGTTCATGAATACTGATCTATTTTTCACATAGATCTATCTCAGAAGCTAACATTCAGAAATGTGCTCGCACAATATGTCACAATATGTTGTTTAACAAAAATATAGAAAAAAAGTCATATCTGCCACCAATGAAAAGTGTCATTAATGCGTCAGCTGCATGTTGTTCACAGGCTTCTGACTTGGTAGCTGGCTGAAGAGAACCACTTACTTAAGCAATTCCTCGCGATTAGATTCTGCTTGTTGCTTTTGGCTCCAGCGCAAAGCTGCTTTCAAAAGCAGGTGACAAAATGAATTCTATAAAGGCTCAAGTCTACGGCCTTATTTCAGGTCATTTGTAACTTCACAGATTGTTGGTAAAAAGCGTAAGAGCATTAATAGGCTGGGGTAGTTTTCTTAACCCAGCTGAATAGGTTGGTTCTCAGAAAGACCCTTGCCATCCTTAAAGCCAAACTGCCTGGGTGCAAGTCATGGCTCGACCATCTCCTGGCTGTTTGACCCTGAGCAAATTACTTAAAGCTCGCCATGTCTTGGTTACTCATCAGTAAATGCTAGAGTCCTTGTGAGTTGTGAATATGTAAAGTGCTCAGAATGAAGTCTGGGCTATAGAAACGCTGTGTAACAGTTGGCTGATATTATTAAGATTTATTTAGTGGTTGAGAGAGCATTCCTAAAAACTACAACGGTTCTAGCTGCTTTCCAACATGTGGAAGAGAGGGAGCATTTCTCATTGTTGCCAACAGCTGGAGAAGATAAGATGATCGACTACTCGCTTCTCTATTCTCGCTATTTCCTGTCTCCCCTCCACATTTCCCACATTTCTGGGAAAAGCGCCCAATGGTGAGAACGATTTGTTTGTAGGAGCCTCCCACGAGATGTCCAAGGGATGGTACCTAGTCGGAATCCCATTCTTCAAGGGAAATGCCCTGACTCTTCCTCAGCTCAGTGGGAATGATCAAATTTTCTTTTGATCATTTTTTCTGGGAATTTCAGCGAATCTCACCCCAGATTGTAAGCATAATAAATGTGGATACCACCTTCTTTTAATCTCTCTTGCAAAGTAGTTAAGGGGTGTGAGAGTGGTTCTTACATTTTCAAGCTTGTCTTCCAAAGTCGGTCCTAAAAGAGGTGGACAGCCTTCCTGCTCCAGGAACAGAACAGGTTGTGATCTGTTGGCATTGCTGCTAAGAGGGTTAGCATTCCACTGATAACCCCACAAGTGCTCTCTGTAGGGAAATGGGCAGTGCCTCATGGATTCCATCACCCCAAACAGGGGCATCTGGGAAGGCTTGAGGAGCATGAATGGATCCTATCACTTTTATATAACTTGCCACACAAGCTTTGTTTAACATTCAAGTAAAATTACAGGAATGGGGGGCAGGGGGAGAGAGAGAAAGAAACTTAAGTAAGCTATGGTGAGGACAGCCTAAAGGTCAAAATTGTAATGTTAAATAAATCTTACAAGATTTTATAAACCCTAATTTATTGTCTATGTGCAACTGACATTTTAGCTCTTGGTTTAATACCAGACACTTCAAAGTATTCTTGTAGAAGAATGGTTGATATCCCTCTTACACAGTATAATTGGAATTCTGCATGTTAGAACATTTGGTTTCTGAAAGATTTTTGTAAATGTTAATAGCTGTCTTTTAAAATGGTGTAAGTGTGAAATGCTATGAAAAGCAAAGGTTTAAATGTCACTCTGTCTATAATTTTCATATTGTAAAAACTAAATAAGTTTTTAAAAATGGAAAACCTAAAAGCCTGCTACGAGTTTGAAGACAGCAACGCATTCATTCTTCCTTTTTGACAGGGATATGACATTTAGCCAAATGAGCCAATTTTAGAATTAAAGGTAACCTGGTTTTTCTAAAATTTACTATTGAACATTTAGACTAAACTGAAAAGCAGTCGTATTTACAGAGTTCCCCACTTCTTTTCCCGTATCGCATTATGGTTAAAGATCTGTCTTTAAAGCATGTACCTGATGAGCCACCCCGGTGTGTGTGGTCATTGCCATCTGCGTTTTTGTTCTCGACACCAGGCAGTCTGGCTGAGGCTTTCAGGGTAGTGGTGAAGCCAGGTCACTTCTCCCCAGGGTGACCAAATGATTGGGCCATTATGAAAATTGAAAATCCCCCCTCCCTTTTTTTCCCTCCTTTTCTTTTTCTCTCTAGTTAGCTCTCTCTTCCTTTTAAATATTTACTGAGCAGGAGAGAAAAATGTTCATTTTGCTCCCTTAACTCTACTTGGGAATCCAAATTCTAAATCACCTCCAGTGCTACAGCCTAAGTGTGCAGTTCAAGACTGAGCAGCATATTAAAAAAAAAACTTAATAAGCCTGGTTCACTCAGAATAAGGTCTGGAATTACTGCTCAGAACCCATTTTTGCCTGCATACTGTTTAATGCACTAGTATAGTTGTAAAGAGTCATGTCGGTTATGTGGGTACCACTGGAAATTTGTTGCTCTTCATAAAGTACCAAAAGTTGCAGACAAACAATTAATTAAAACGGAAATGAGATGACATTTATGAATTTTCCTATAAAATATCACACTCGTTACTGTGTTTCAGTTTTTTAATTTGTTTTCTTTTTCTTTCTGGGGTACGCGGGCCTCTGCCTGTTGTGGCCTCTCCCATTGCGGAGCACAGGCTCCGGACGCGCAGGCTCAGCGGCCATGGCTCACGGGCCCAGCTGCTCCGCGGCATGTGGGATCTTCCCGGACTGGGGCACGAACCCGTGTCCCCTGCATCGGCAGGCAGACTCTCAACCACTGCGCCCCCAGGGAAGCCCTTCAGTATGTTTTTCTTATTAGAAGAGAAAGGAGCCCAGTTAAAGCTCAAACACCAGAAAGTATACACAGCTCATCCTCTAACTTCCCTCTGCTCCTGTGAGCACGTGCTCTATATTTTACCATCCTTTGCCTTATGCAACAGAAGAAAGCCAGTTAGTACTGGTTTAATTTTCATAGCATCATTTGTAACATTTGTTGATTGTCCCACAGCCTTTAACTCTGTGAAGAGAAACCAGTTTTAGGCTAAGGCAATATTAGAGTCAGGAGGTACAGTATTGGCCAAATTCAATCTTTTCCGTTGGGATAAATTAGAGACAAATGTAGTTTGATCCCCTTTCATATTAACTTTGATCTTAATAATATACCATAATGTGATATCACTTGAACCATAAACTGGATGTTCTACTTCCTCCTTCTCCATAGAGAAGGAAAAATAAGCATCCTTCTATGTGAAAAGGGGGTTTTTGTTTTTGAGGAGACAGTCATATCCTGGGAAAGGCCTTAATAGCTTATTAGCCCTCTTATTTAACTATGACGCATGAGCAGTGATTCTCAAACTTTAGCCAGCATCAGAGTCACCTTCAGGTCTTGTTAAAACACAGCTTGCTGGGTCTCACTCCACAGTTTCTGATTCAGTAGATCTAGGATAAGGCTGAGAACTTGCATTTCTAACCAGTTCCCAGATGGTCCTGATGCTGCAGGTTCGAATTCCACGCTTTGAGAGTCACTGAAATTGTGTGCTTTTCCAGCACCCAAGCTGAAAGGTAACTGGGTTATAGTTAACAACCCCACCTAGCAAATCTACTAAGTCACGAAGGGACATATTTTGTATCCTGCTTTTCCTGTCTCCTAGAAAGATAAATTACATAAAACCAGACATTCACTAGATGACTTACAAAGATCATTTCTAACAGCGTGCGTCATGGAGTGGTAAAACTGCTTTAAAATTTTCCAGCTACATTATTGTGGACATTCCCTGTTTGGGGCCTTGATTATCCATTCATTCCTTTTTGTTTCCTGAGAGACAAAACTGCTAATAACTTCCATTTGTTAATTTCTTCTTCTGCCATCATTGGCTCCGCCTCGCTTGGATCCCATCGGTTTACCTCGTTCAACCCTCACTGCAATCAATGAGGAAGCTTTATAATTCCCATCTGACAGATCTGAGGACATGGCTGAGGGAGATTTAAAAAAAGGACATTTGGAAATACTGCTTTAGATACTCTACAAGTTAACCTTGGAATAAACCAGACCACAGAGCGCATTGTCACCAGCTGACTGATCTCTTTTTAGCCCCTGTGCTTCGGCATAAGGCAATCAGCCACATTGAGAGACCTCATAAGAAACAACCCTGTAGCTCATTTGCTGCTTTCCTGTAAGGATGTTGTCAAGGACGGTATTTACTTCGCTACAAAGCACGTTCTTTGTGAAGGCCTGCTGGAGAAACTTCTCTTAGCTCTCAGTGCCAGGACGAGTTGTTTCCCCTCAACCCTGGGTTTGATCTACAGACAACGTCAATCGCGTACCCAGGCGTGTCCCCTTTTGGCTATACTTTTTCATCTTCCAACATATACATAATAATATTTACTTTTCTGAATGCTCTCAACAATGAGTATGACCAAGACAATTTGAGGAAACCGATAACAAACTTTGTGTCAGCTTAATTGAGCTTATTTCCTGCAGGAAGATGCCACTGTTTCCACTGAAATGGAAAACAATGGCAGGAAGTAGGAGTAACTGTGAGGGGAGAAGCAAATGGCTTGGGACCTGTATATGTTGGAAGGGCTAAAGCGGATCTGTGCACATCTAATTTATGTGAGAAGACTTTGTAAACTGTCACTATCGTGCTTTTAGCATGTATGTGCTCTCCCCATTCTTCTCTCATGCCTCTTCCCCATTAATAGTTCTTTACACCCCTGTCACCTTCCCTCACAGAAATGGCAGGCAGGGAGTTCCTAGATTATTTTGTCAACAAATGATAAGCCTTGAGTTTCGGATAAGGGAAGGGCACTGATTGATTCTGTGCGGGACTGTACACCACAGAGTAAGAGAAAAATAAAATCCAAATATGTTTAGTCAACATGTTTTCTAAACTATTTAAGAAATCTTATCTAGCCTCCTCTTAAAATATGTGAGAATAGCTTCTAGCAGCTTGTTGTTCAGCTATGCTTATCTTAGAGCAAAACCAACAAAGAAAAGGAGATTTTCCCCGAAATTTGCTAATAAATTGTAAAGGGAAAAATAGCAGCTGAACCGTGGAGAACTCTGTCCGGTGCCACCCTACCCAACTTAGCATCACCAATAGTGAGATTAACAGCATCGTGAAAAAAGGACACAAGGATACAGTACCACTTATCACTTACCTTGTATTGCTTACCAAAAATAATTAAAATTTAAAAAAGGAGAGAGATACGGATAGATAGATAGGTAGATTCTGAATTTAATTGTAATGGAACGTCAGATCAACCCAAACTGAGTGATATTCAGCAAAATAAATGACCTATACTCTTCAACACAATATCATAAAGACGAAGAAGGGTTCAAGACGCATACCAAATTAGAGAAAAATAAAAGTCATAAAAACTAAACAAAATGCAAGATCCTAAATTGGATTCTGAACCAGGGACAAAATTACTCTAAAGGATATCGCTGGAACCACTGGCAAAACTTGAATAAAGATCTGTAGATTAGATGATGGTACTGTATCAATGTTCAACTTCCTCATTTTGATCATTGTACCATAAGTATGTGAATGAATATCCCTCTTCTTAGGAAATACACACTGAACTATTTAGGGATAAAGAGACACTGTGTCTACAACTTACTCTCAAAAGGTTCAGAAAAATCATATAATCATTACATACATATATATGTATTATGTGTCATTTTAACCCATATTTGTTTTGCAGCAAATATATATCTTTTTATCTATCTACATATATAGAGAGAGAGTTAATATCTATCTTTCTATCTACCTAAAGAGATATATATATATAGAGAGAGGGAATATTAAAGTAAATGAGGTAAAAATATTAAAAACTCCTGAATCTGGATGAAGGGTACACATTGTACTATTATTTGTTCTTTGTACCATTATTGCAGTTTTTCTGTGTGTTTGAAATTATCACAAAATATAGTTTAAAAAAAAAAAAAAGGATAGCCAGAATATTCTCCTAAGCAACAGTGAATGAAGTGTTGTTTGTGATGTGGTAAAGCACATAGCTGCAAAATAAGGTCATTCACACAACAAGCATCGTCATCTGTAAAGCATGATACCTAGTGAAAACCCCTTTTTTTTCCACGCATAGACTTGGCTAAATCCTTTTTAGAATTTTTTGAAGCACTGGAGTTTATTATTTACACCACAGAGTTCTCATGTGATAGCAATGTTATGCATGCCATCTTTAAAACATGCTTAGACCTCAAAAAGCCCTTCCCCCATCCTCTAAAAAAAACTCAGAACGTACCAGAGCATAGGAGTTACCAGCTGGGGCCATATATCTGTTTTCTCTGGCAGGGTTAGTGCCATTATAATCCAATAGGCCTGTGTGAATGTGCGGCAAACATTAACTTCCATTTTTATTGCGGAGCTTGATAGAAAAGAACAGTTGTTCCATTTCATTCCTGAATGTTTTCATGGTGACATTTCTCGGTCTGTGGGTTTAGGGGTGGTGTGTGTGTGTGTGTGTGCACGTGTGTGTGTGCGTGTGCGTGTGCGTGTGTGTGTGTGTGTGTGTGTGTGTGTGTGTGTTTACTGCTTTCTTTTTCCTCAAAGAGATCATCTAGTGACCTTGAAATCTGCACTGGCATTTTGCTGGCAGGAAGGGAAGCTCTCTCTTCTCATTTGCAAAATGAATAACAATTTGATCATCCTTAAACTTCTAAAAGGTTAATTATGCTCTCTCCATGAGTACTGAATAAAAACCTGTTTTATCTCTACCCAAATGAAACCCACAGGGCTCACCCTCCCTCTAACTCTGCCAGGAGACCAGGTCCTTCTGGCTGTCAATTAACCACTATCAACTCCTAGATCTGCGTGAGCTGCAGTAGATTTTCTCATCCAAAAACTATGACAGCCCTCATTTGCTAGAGCTGTGTGGTGACTTTAAAAATGTCTCAGCAGGAAAGTGTTATCTGGCTTTGGGCATGATGGAAAGAAAAGGGAAGCAGGAGGAGTGAGCCAGAGGGAAAGAAAGAGCAAGATAAAAAGGTGTTGGATTACTAAAACTTCGTTCACACAAGAACAAAGCAGCAAAACAAAAATGGATGCACAAAGATAATAAAAATAACCACCGTTAAAATTAAAAACAAATTTTAAGTCTTTGAGCCTTTTGCTCCCAGAAGCATTCGATTTTTGCTGATCTGACAATCCTCGAAGAGGGTACATGTCCCTGTACTCAACTATAAAAGCACCTGTGGGCCAGCACTTAGGGGAGGGGTAGTTGACAAACCTTGTACAGAAAAGGTTCGACCTCTACCATTCCACCATTTAAAATTTCTAAGCTACTACTATTTCTTGGCCATAAACATAACTCTTTAGTTACAAGCCAGAAACCATATCTTAAAAAAGAACTCTAAGAGAGTTACATTTCATTTTTTTCCAAGAATACCTCGTTTTTCAAAGGAAAGTAATAGCCGAAAATGTGGGTGAGGGGCAGAAATCCCTGCCTTCTGCCTGATACTCACGGCTCCTTGTTTTAATAACTTAAAATTTGTAACTTGAACAATTTCACATAAGACAGCCAACTTTATTACATGGGAAAACAAAAGAAACAAGAAAAGGTGGAACAAGCAATATGGTTTTTTCTAAAGGAAACATGTTACTATATATAACAGTTGAGATGTTTTAACAGTAATGTAATTATCATGATGCCATGTAGGGCTGGATCTCTTAACCAGACTGAAGTGGGTTACTGTATGTGTATAAAAAGGCCTCTGTGTAACTATACCCCACACGTTCTGTATGCAGCAGAGTAAATCCTGGTCGGGATGGGGCACCACGGCTCTGATTTCTATAGCAACACCTCTGTAAGAAGATCTAGTGGAGACTACAACTTTCCAGTGATTTCATGAAAACGGAAATGATTTTCACCAAGAAGCACTCATGCAAATTATACAGTTTTTGTTGTTCTTCCTGGATTTGTGTGTATGTGCATGTAGTAAAATACACATAACATAAATTTACCAGTTTGTAAAAATAGAACTACCATACGACCCAGCAATCCCACTACTGGGCATATACCCTGAGAAAACCATAATTCAAAAAGAGACATGTACCATAATGTTCACTGCAGTACTATTTACAATAGCCAGGACACAGAACCAACCTAAATGTCCATCAACAGATGAACGGATAAAGAAGATGTAGCACACAGATACAATGAAATATTACTCAGCCATAAAAAGAAACGAAACTGAGTTATTCGTAGTGAGGTGGATGGACCTAGAGTCTGTCATACAGAGTGAAGTAAGTCAGAAAGAGAAAAATAAATACCATATGCTAACACATATATATATATGGAATCTAAAAAAAAAAATTACCAGTTTAACCATTTGTACAGTCCAGTGGCATTAAGTACATTTACAATGTTGTGTAACCATTACCACCATCCATCTCCAGAACTATTTCATTAACCTAAACAGAAACTCTATAGCCATTAAACAATTCCCCCAACCCGTGCTGTGTTCTGAATGTCTGTGTCCCCTCAAAATCCATATGTTGAAATCCTAATGCCCCATGTGATAGTATTAATAGGTGGGGCCTTGGGAGATGCTTAGGGGCCCTCATGAATGGGATTAGTGCCCTTATAAAAGAGACCTCACAGAGCTCCCCAGCGCATCCTGCTCTGTGAGTGTACAGCCAGAAATTTGTGATCAGAAGAGAAGAGCCTCTCACTTGAACAGGCCGGCACCCTGATCTTGAACTTCCAGTTTTCAGAACTGTGAGAAATGAATTTCTATTGTTTATTAGCCACCCAGTCTGTGGTATTTTGTTATAGCAGTCTGAACAGATTAATATACCCCAGCCCCTGGTAACCTCCATTCTGCTTTCTGTCTATTAATTTACCTTTCTAGGTACCTTATGTAAGTAGAATCAGATGATATTTGTTCTTTGTGTATCTGGTTTATTTCACTTAGCATAATATTCTCAAGGTTTATCTGTTTTTTAGCATGTGTCAGAATTTTGCTCCTTTTTTTTAAGGCTGAATAATATTCAATTACCTGTATATATCGCATTTTCTTTATCCATTCATCTGTCAATGGACATTCAGGTGGTTTCCACCTATCGGCTATTATAAGTAATGCTGCTATGAACATTGATGTGCAATTATCTGTTTGAACCCCACCTTTCAATTCTTTTGGGTATATACCTAGAAGTGGAGTTGCAAAGTGTAGTTTTTGTGTGTAATAGTGTGTAAGTTAGGCCATGATATGTGAGGTAAGAAAAAGAGTAGAACTTTTAATTAGCAAATATTGGGTATTAGTTACTTTGATTCTAGTCCAAGATCTTTTAAATTGTTGTCTTTCAATTATTTGAATGTTTGCAGGAAGATTTTGAAACTTCAGAAAATGGGAAAAGAAATGGAATCCATCCTCTTTATAATTTTCTTCTAGCAAATAGTGTAGAGTTGAGGTCCCAACTAAAGGACTTAATGGGTAATGAATATCTTTCTCTGAGTTATAAACAGAGCAAGAACTTGATATTTCTTAACAATAGTTATCATTTGGGAGACACAGCTGACAAGAGTTCCATCCCCAGCTTCCTGTGTACCTCTCCTCTCTTACAGTACTGGAAATGTTTTCCACTGCCCGTCTACAGCGTCCTTTGGCAAACAGCCTCTCTCTTCCCTCTCTCTTCCCTCCAGCCCACTGTGCCCCTCATGAACCAGATAATCCCACTGCCTTGCTCCCCTCTAATGCTAATTTTTCTTGGGATAGGCCCATGATCTGAAGAGGGTCTGTCCAGGCTGGCTCACTGACCAGTAGCCTATGATCCAGCTTTTGGATTACAAACATGGGCTAAACTAGTTCGACTTCTCTCTTAGGAAATGAGAATCAGGAAACAGAGACTGAATCGTATACCCACTGAGGCAGAGGGCAAAGATTGTACTAAGAATGCTATAAGGTAGAGTCACATTTGGAGAGAAGGCTTTAAGTCAAAGTCACGTGCTGGCTGAAATTATGAGACAGCAGAAAAAGTCGGACGTTAGGGGGAAAAAGTGGATCAGATACAGAGAGAATAGAAACATCATGTGAGAAAGAGAACATGCAGCCCGTGAGGAAGATGACAGAGTTGCTTGCAAGATCTGCCTTTGTGCCGAAGGCTTGCCATTTCAAGGTCTCTTCATGTGTTTCTTTTCCAGTGGACCCTTTTGTTGAGTTAACTGGAGTAGGTCTCTGTTCCTTGCAGTTTAACAAGCCCAACTGAAAGTCTCAGCTGTTGCTTTCTCTTCTATATCTGCCTCCTTCCAATGTCTCTTTTTGTCCTTCTAAGCCCCCTACTTTCTTTTTTCCTCTTTTCCTTCCCCCCATCTATTCCTTAGACATACTGCTAGGGTCCATCCCTATGGAAGACCCTAGAGAATCGAAGAAAAATAATACAGTGAGGTTTTTTGTTTTGTTTTGGTTTTTTTTGCAGTACGCGGGCCTCTCACTGTTGTGGCCTCTCCCGTTGCGGAGCACAGGCTCCGGACGCGCAGGCTCAGCGGCCATGGCTCACCGGCCCAGCCGCTCCGCGGCATGTGGGATCTTCCCGGACCGGGGCACGAACCCGTGTCCCCTGCATCAGCAGGCGGACTCTCAACCACTGTGCCACCAGGGAAGCCCTGAGTTTTTTTTTTAATAGAAGCTTTATTGAGATATAATTTACATACCATAAAATGTAATATTTCCAAGTGGTTATTAGTATTTTCGCAGAGTTGTATAATCATCACCACTGTCCAATTTGGGAACATTTTTATCACCCCACAAAGAAATCCCATACCCATTAACAGTCTTCCTCCTTTCCCTCCTCCCCCTAGTCCTAATCTGCCAATCTACTCTCTGTCTCTATTGATTTGCCTATTCTGATTTCATGTAAATACAATATGTATAAAATACAACAAATACATTATGTGACTAGCTTCTTTCTCTTACCATAATGTTTTCAAGATCCACGCATGCTGTTGCATATATCAGCACTTCATTCCATTTTATCATCAAGTAACATTCCGTTGTATGTATATACCACATTTGTCTATCCATTCATCAGTTAATGGACATGTGGGTTATTTCCGGCTTAGGGTGATCATTGTGTACAGGCATTTGTGTGGACATGTTTTCAGTTCTCTTGGGCACATATGAAGGAGTGGAATTGCTGGATCATATGGTATAATGCAGTGCTTTTTTTTGTTTGTTTGTTTGCGGTACGCGGGCCTCTCACTGTTGTGGCCTCTCCCGTTGCGGAGCACAGGCTCCGGACGCACAGGCTCAGCGGCCATGGCTCACGGGCCCAGCCGCTCCGCGGCATGTGGGATCTTCCCAGACCGGGGCACGAACCCATGTCCCCTGCATCGGCAGGTGGACTCTCAACCACTGCGCCACCAGGGAAGCCCTCGCCACCAGGGAAGCCCATAATGCAGTGCATTTAATTGCCTTTTGCTCCCTTTTCCTTTCTGTGATATATTGAGACCTTCAGGTTTTGCTACTATCATTCTCTGTTCTTTTTATTTTCTTTGCATGTCACTGCTTTCAGTACACTTTTCCATTTTTCTCTTCTCATTTTTACTTTTCTGATTATTTGAATTCAGTTTTTAAAAATCATCCTTAAATCCTTTTACTGTGTTCCCTTTATCATTCCTTCCTTCTCTTTCCCTGTCTCTGATCGTGCTTGAGGAAAACCTGCTTCACCTAGAGGAAAGTAAGACTCATGTGAAATATAATCCCATGAAGGAGTTATATAGAGTAAGAACTCAGAAACATAAACAGAAGGACATATTCAAGGGTGAATAGATATAAGACTATAATAGCTTGTATTTAAATGACCATCGTGGTCATATTTTTATTCCTGTGTTTGACAAGTCTGACCAAGAAAACTGGATGTTGACCCGCAGCCTCTCCCTTCCATCCATCCAAACAAACTGCAAATATAATGTGACTCCCAGGTAATTGCTGCAGCCGATGCTGTAGGGGATGTCACCATCAGCAGCAGTAACCCTTTGCCTCGGGCACCATATGGACAGTGACAGGCAAATCACCCTGATGAGGTGAAGTGCTGTAAGTGGGTTGAGGGAGGCCTTTCACTTGTCCCAGCCCCACTGCTTCCCAGTAGGACGTGCCTCTGTCTTATTCTCACAGTAAACTCAAGTTTGAAGCTGCGAAGCACCAATTTTGCTCAGGGAGATGACTCAGTGTTTTCTAAGTTTCTGACAGCTGACCAATTAAAAACCCGATGACACCGTTAACAAGCTCTAAATAAGCCAGGAGGTAGAGCAGTAGAAGGCACCAAAGCACCTACTATACGGCCATTCGCAGTGTGAGCTTGAGAGAAATTCAATGATAATGACATTGATGAAGATGATGCCGATGACCTCAGGGACGCTGAGCAGGATTCAGATCATTAACTGCAAGGCAGCAAGTTCTGTTTCTTCCAAATATTTCTAGTGAGCTTTCAATTTCCTCCATTTCAGTACTTTCTTTTGTCTTCACAATTCTGAAATTTCATCCAGTTCCAGTTAATGATTTGAATCCTGCCCAACATACCTAAAGGATTCATCGTCATCTTCACCAGCATAGCTATCACACTCACACTAAGCATGGCCATATATCAGATGAAGGAGTGTGGCCGGTGTCACGTGTCACTTTAAAAGCATAGTTTTATCCGTTTTTATAGTCAGACCACAGAGCTTATACCACTACTAAGATGTTTGTTTATAAGCCCATTGTTTAGCCTTTCAGACTGTGAAAGGGAAGGCCATATAAAGTCATATTCCTGAAATTCATCAAGGTTACCATTTTGTCAAAGCCTTTGGAAATTTTTCAGGACTATGACAGAGAGGGGCCTGAATCTGAAGTTGATCTGCATTGCCCTTTCCTTACAGTTCTGATAAATATTCAGGATGTCAGGTAATGCTTTGTGTCTGTAGTGGATGTGAACAGTAATGGTTTTTATTTTTATTTTCCTCCTCCTTATTAGCCAATATACCAAACCCCCTTCCAAATAAAGAGGTGGAGGCAATAATAATCAGGAATTTTTGCATCAGTGAGTGCATCTTTGTCTCTGCGTGATCAGACTTTAGCGCAAGAGGTCTGAGACAACAAGCATGGGGCTGCTGGACTTTCTGACTGAGTTGCTATAGAAAGTGCACATTCAGAAAGTTTTGGATAGCACAGCATGATGCAAATTGCTACCATACGCATCACTGACTGGGACCAGGCCAGTCTCAGCAGTGGTGGCGGGAGTGACATCACCAACGCTATGACTTGAACCACCCTCAGGGGAACGCAGCTGATGAACCAGTGATGGTGGTTAGCAACACACACAGACCCAGCAATGCACACCAGATGAGACCAATAGGGAAGCAGCCGCAGGGGTTCTTAGTTTCATTTCTCAAATTTTTTAGCTAACCCACATAAAAAATTTACTATAAGAGAAACTTGGGACATTCTGAGGCAATGATGGGAAGTGGCACTATGAGCAACCTTTTATTTTGTTCTTATCAGGGAAGAAATCAACAGAAATGAAAGCTTTCCTGGTATATGTGTTAATAGCTAACCATTCTGGTCACCAGTTCTGATGTATGGGTCTTTCCCCATATCAAGCAATTCTCGAACACCAGCTGGGTGTCCTACAATTCAACTCAATTCTGACACTGTCTGCCTGGAGGTAGCATCAGATGCCACAGGTTAAGGGCTCAGTCCTACAAGACTGCCCCCCTCCCCCATTTCAGATGCCAATCACAAGTCCAGGTTGTCACCTGTGCTTCTGACCAACCAGTTATAGATTGGAGATTCCAACCACCCCCTCCTTTGGGTTTGGTTAATTCACTAGAGCAGCTCATAGAACTGAGAGAAACATTTTACTTTACTAGATTATGAGTTTTATATAAAAAGATATAACAAATGGAAGAGACATAGGGCAACGTATGGGGAAAGAGTGCAGGGTTTCCATCCTCTGAGTCAGCCACTCTCCACACATCGCCACATGTTCACCAACATGAAAGCTCTCCAGATCCTTTCTTTTTGTTTTTTGTTTTTTTGTTTGAAGGCTTCATTATATAGGCATGATTGATTAAACCACTGGCCATTGGTGATTGAAATTAATTTCCAGCCCCTCTCCCCTCCCCAGAAGTCTGTGGTTTATGTACTTATTATATTTTTCCCCACTAATGTGCACATTCATGCAAACAGGGAGCTAACTGGGTGAACGCTATGAGGAAAAGCCATAGGGAACAGCAGAGGGAACGGCATTTGGGAACTCCTGAGAAAGCAGAGAGCTTGGTGTGCTGAGCAACTGAGAGCAGTGTGGCATTACGATTTATCTGGAACCACAGATGCCTCCCACTCTGAAAACTGAAGCAAGGAGTTGGACAAAAGAATGAAAACACCATTAGGAAAAATAGTCCCCAGTGTGCAAAATAGCCCAGATGTACTAAGGAAGGGTAGGAATTGAGAAGGGAGAAATCGACTTCCACTGCTTTGCAAGCCACACAAAGAAACATGTTCTCATTAAATTTCATGACAATCTTTTGTTTTCCATTTTCTTGATAAGGTCAAATGAAAAACACCTGCCTTTACAAAATTCAGTGAGAGCAAGTTGTAAGGAAAGAAATGAAGCTGTTTTAGCATGAGTCAGCAAATTCTACACTCCACACCTTCACAGTCTTTGCTGCTGTCAGGCACTTGTTACGCTTAAAATGTCATTGTGATAAAAATTAACAAAAACATGTCACAGACGAATTATAATCCTTTTACTTAACACATTATTCTCTGGATGCACTGTTTGTTGTACCAGTGTTATTGAGTATGTCAGTTAAAACAGGAAATCACTCAAAAAACAAAATACAGGCTTATCTCAAACATTTTAACACTCATTTGCCATTTGTTCTGATATAAAGCTGAGATCAGGGACCTGAACATTGGCTTTCGTTCAGAAATCACATGCAAAGTGCATCACTAATTTTTCTGTAGGAGAAACGTAAACATATTTATGGAGAAATATGCATGCAAATCGCTTCTAGATTCCTAGAGTCAGGATCCCCTCCCCACAATGTTCATAGTTGTCTCTACCATACCTAATCCACTGCATTTCCTCTATAGCAACTCTGTTAAGTATTTCCAACACTTTCAACTTAGTTTACATTGAAATAAGAAGTTTCTTCTCAGCCTCATATGTTACTGGTTTACATAAATTTGAACTAAATTTTATAATTACAACAGCCATTACAACTTGCTTAAATAGGCTTGGGAACAAACGTAACCAGCTTCATGAAGCACACATCTTAACTGGTAGGAGAAGAAGGGTAAAGATGTGTTAAAGGAACTTCTTTAAGCTGAAAAGAAATAGCACTGACTAATGAAAAGAAAACATACAAAAGTAAAAATATTTCTGGAAAGCGTAAATATATAATAAAGGTAGTGGATCAATCACTTATAAAGCAAGTATGAAGGTTAAAAGACAAAAGTAGTAAAATTAACTAAAGTTACAATAAATTAGTTAAGGGATTCATAAAACAAAAAGATGTACAATGTGTCATCGAAAGTATAAAAAGCAGAATGGGGGAGTAAAATGATAAAGCGTTGTAGGGCTGCTTTAGTGGCAGTGAACTGCTTTAGCTCTTGCTTATCTGAAAAACTCTTAACCTCTCCTTCAATTCTGAATGATAACCTTGCTAGGTAGAGAATTATTGGTTGGAAGTTTTTTCCATTCAGTGTTTTGAATATGTCATGCCCTTCCTTCCAACCTGTAAGGTTTCTGCTGAAAAATTTGTTGATAGCCTTCTGAGGTTTCCCTGGTAGGTAACGAGTTGTTTTTCTCTTGCTGCTTTTAGGATTCTCTCTTTATCCTTAAATTTTACCATTTTCATTATAATGTGTCTTGGTATGTATCTCTTTGAGTTCATCTTATTGTGTCTGGGCTTCCTGGACCTAACTGTCTGTTTCATACCCCAGATTAGGGAAGTTTTCAGACACTATTTCTTCAAATAATTTTTCTGACCCTTACTCTCTCTCTTCTCCTTCTGGGGGATCCCTATGATATGAATGTTTTTCCACTTGATGTTGTCCCCAAATTCCCTTAAGTCATATTCACTTTTCTTAATTTTTTTTTTTTCTTTTTGGTGCTCTGTCCGGGTGAGTTTTATTGCCCTGTCTTCCAGTTCACTGATTTGTTCTTCTGCCTCATCCAATCTGCTGTTGAACCCCTCTGGTGTGTTTTTCAGTTCAATTAAAACTTCTGTTTGGTATTTTCTTTGTTACAGTTCCCACTATATTCGTCCATTCTTCTCCTGAGTTCAGCGAGCATCTTTATGACTATGACTTTTAACTCTTCATCAGGTAGATGGCTTAACTCTGTTTTGTTTATCCCTTTTTCTGAAGTTTTGTCATGTTCTTTGGATGGAAACATAGTTCCTCTGTCTCTTCATCTTGCCTAATTTTGTGTTTGTTTCTATGGATTAGGTAAATCAGCTACTCTTCCCATTTACGAAGAAGTGCCCTTATATAAGAGAGGTCCTGTGGGGCTCCAAAGCACAGTCCTACCTGGCCACCATAGCCAAGCACTTAAGGGGCCTTCCCTATGTGGGCTGTGTGGGCCCTCCTGCTGTGGTGAGGGTGTGGTAGCTGCTGGGTTCTGATGGGCAGGACTGGCCCCCAGAATAGCTGTGAGACCTGGCCTTAGTGGCTGCCAGGCACTGGTGGGTGGTACCACCCAGCAGGTTGTGAGGCCTAGCTGAGATGCAGGCATGTACAGGGTTCTTAGCAGGGCTCACCGCCTGGCACTAACAGGTTAGATGGAGATTTCCAAAATGTTGCTCACCAGTGCTGGTATTAGCAAGGTAGCCTACAATCACAAAAATGACTTCCTCTGGTGTCTCAGGGCGCAGGAGCATCCCTGCTGGTTCCTGCCTCTCCAGCAGATGTTTCAAGATTAGTAAATGGATCCCCTTCACCTATGGTCCATGCACTTTCAATGTGATGTTTTTGTGCTGCTTTTCAGGTCAGGTGAGTTTGCACATGAGCCCTTTAAGAGTGGGTTTTTTTGGTTCCCTGTGGTTCCATAGTTTTCCTGTATGTGTTCCCTGTTGATTTTCAAAGCCAGGTATTTGGGGGACTCATCTCTCCTGTGCAAGATCTATGCATTGGGGTGCCTGATGTGGAGCTCAAATCCCTTGCTCCTCAGGAAAATTAACTATACCTTTGTGATTGTTCCCAATTGTGGATCGCCGTACCTGGGATGTCATTTTTTTCCTTGGTGTGGCCATATCTCTGTTTCTCCTACCCATCTGTGTCCTTTTACCCTTTGTTGTGGAGACTCTGTTCATCCAGTTTTCAGGTCTTTTTCAGAGAGAATTATTCCATATGTAGTTGTAGATTTGCTGTGTCCCTGGGAGGAGGTGCGTTCAAGATCTTCCTCTGCCACCATCTTGAACCCCTCATCGCATTATGCTTATTTTAGTAGGTCTTCTTTCCTCAATTATTTTAGAGAACTGGGTAGAATACTGAAAAAAGAGGATGAACAAAGCAAAATATTAAGTGATGGCTGTGACCTCTTTCAAAGACATCATTAATTTAATACCCAGATTTCTTTAACAATGATAGAAAATGTCATCTATTGCATTTACATTTTCATAATAGATAAATGTTGCAAATTCATTGTAAATAATTCCAACAATACAGAAAAGTGTAAGAGATAAAGTAAAAGCATTAAAATCCCCCAACCCACTGACAACTACCATTAACATTAATTTATTTATATATAGTATTCTGCATGCATAAATAAGATTTTGATGGTGTACTGACTTCTTTCTCTGTAAATAACTCTGTACTCAGATTGTCACCTTTGCAAAGGAGTATGATGAATATAGACGTGCCATCAGGTACAATCTCCTGATGGTCTTTCAGGGACTCCTTTCCACAAATCCAACTGAAAGTAAAATAAATACTATGATACAGATATAATGATGTCCTGTTACGAACATCTTGGCATTGAGATGTAGCCTGTCTCATATTTTTTCTCTTGGTGCATATATGTGTACGTCCTAAATAAAATGGTATCTTTTTACCCCCTCCATAGAACTGGTAAGTATTTAATTAAATTGAATTCCATTGATTTATTGCAGTGAACTGCATTGAGTTGAATTAAAGAGAGCCATATGGGAATTGTTGAGCAGTTGTTAAAACATGTCTCTGCTCTTGTGGCAACATGGTGCCTTCAGTGTCATGATTTTAACAACAAAATAAAAAGACTTCTAATCTTTTAAGACAGCAAAATCTCTTAAAGTCCCATCCCAGTGAAAAAGGTACTATTCTATTAAAAATGTCCAAAAATAAATAAATTACACCACCACAACTCTCAGTTGTTGAATGAATCAGAGAAAAAGAATTTTCTTAAATTGTCTTGATAGGTATACGTGTTATTTTTATTCTCAGCATTATCACTCCTTCAAACCTTAATCTATTCTCAAAATCCTATCCCTTCGAGGAATAGAACCACTGCTAAAAAGTCTTTTAAATACCAAAATCTACCGTTAGAAGCCAGGAAATGTGGAATTAAATAGTCCAGTTGTTTAGCCTATTACGACTCTTCATTGATGGGCCACTGTGGGTCACTTGATAGGGAGGTGCTCTAGAATTCTGGCTCTTTGAGAAGGTACCAAGAGGACGTCATCACTCCTTCTGCAATAAGAGGTTCACCTGTGCCTAATAATTGCTACTAATAATCCCTAAGGTGTATTCTTTATCCAGCTAGGAGATATTAAAACTACTTTTCACTGGTTTGGCATTTTTTTTCCTTGTCTAGTTAAACACCAGAGCTCTTTAGTACATGTCATGATCAAGCCACTGGAATGGGCCCCTGAAAGGGGCGTACACATGAAGAGCACCCTAATAGTCTTCAGAAATAAGCAGGCATCCAACATGACAGGGGAGGGGGACGTGTATCCTATCTGAAAAGCAATTCCACTAAATGGAATGGGGCCTGGGAGAACAAAAAGGTAAATTAGAGCCCTTTCATCTGCAGAATGAAGATAAACAAAAGCAGTGGAGAAAACTTAAACCCCTGTGGCTGGTAACTGGCCGCCATCTGGCTTCCATAAATCCTTGGAAGTGGAGAAAGCATTTCAGGTGCTGAATGAGACGAGGGTTACAGCCCGTATGTTGAAATCAGTGCATTTACTAATAGCCATACTGTTAATTACAGTTATTTGCAAATGGCGGCAACAACAGCTATTGCTTCCCAGTAATCATCCTCCAGTTATTTAGTAACAGAATCCTGACTTTATCTGAGTGCATCTAAGAACGCAGATAGAGGGCTCTGTTTTTCTGCCACCCTTTCAGTTAGCTGTGACCATGTGATGAAGTTCTGGCCAATGACACAAAACCAAAGTGTTATATAGTATTTACAGAAAGTTTCCTTACAAGGCAGGGACTAAACCTTTCTTTCTTTTTTTTTTTTTTTTTTTTTGTCTTTCCTCATCCTGCTATACAGAATATAAAAATGTAAACCCCCTCATAAGGAAAATGGAGCAGAAAACTAGAAGGAACCATGCCAGTCCTTGACTCACTACCTCCAGATTTACTTTACTTTATGCCCAAATGTGCTGGCAGTGCAGAAGAATTGGCCAAGGCTGTTTACACAGGTTAATGGAAATGACTTCAACCTAAATGCCCTAGTAAGCAAAAGGGTAAGGAGGTACCAATGGGACATGGGGAGCCATGCCCAAAGGCCAGGGAGACAATCACTGTATTCACCCCGTACTGGGCCTGAACATAGCCTCATAAAACTTCTCAATTCAGTGAAGATTCAGGTCACTACTACCAATTTTTGAACTGGACATAGGCCGAGAGAAACATATTAAATGAAGGCTCTCCAGCAGTTTTTCTCAACTTTTAATTTGATACCACTTCTGGTACACATAAAAAGCTCTAAGCCCTCACCCTTGAGATAATGATACATCCCTGAAGGGTTATTAACACCCTCCATGCCTGTTGAGAATATCTAGAACAGAGCTCCCATGGTCTGTCTGGGTGCTGCCAGAGGTACTCATTAGGGGGGGTTTGTTCTTCGTGTATAAAGCGGTTCTCAACTTCTTTTTTTTTTTTTTTCCTGCTTCAAGAAATAGAACAGATGATATTCACAATGTGAAACACCCATGGGCAATGCCCAGAGTGAAAAGAAATTCCCAGCTTGCTCACTGTAACTCCATCATCTTCTGTCCCACTGAAGAAAGTACATACGAATGGGGATAAGAACGATATTACTACAAACCATATAATAATTGACAACTTTGAATTTCCTTTTATATAAAAAGATATTAAGTCATATCAAATTTTCACAAATAACTAGTCTCAGTTGAAGATCATTTGTAACAACTCTCATGAAGACAGCTTCAACATGCTGCAGCACCTCTGAGAAAGTCACTCATTTGTAAAACTCTTCTCTTGCTATAATCGTACTGAAGACTCCAGACTCTCCTCAGTGATTTCCAAGCTGGAGACAGGCTTCCAATACAGAAAACCATTCACCAGGTAAATAGCTGAGAAAGCTTCCCATGCAAATGAGTTCTGAATAAAAACCTCCTTAATGATAATAATGAGGATGCTGATAAAAGCCAATTATTCGAAGCTTCATAATTTGTATATTAACTAAACATCCTCATAATTAAGCAAGCTAGCCTAGGGAAATACCATTCATTAAAGGCTCTAGTGTATTTTGCTTTTGAATTTTCTGCTCTAAAATATTCCCATGGAATAAAGACGCAGACCTACTAGAGAATGGACTTGCGGACACGGGGAGGGGGAAGGGTAAGCTGGGACGAAGTGAGAGAGTGGCATGGACATGTATACACTACTAAGTGTGAAATAGCTAGCTAGTGGGAAGCAGCCGCGTAGCACAGGGAGATCAGCTCGGTGCTTTATGACCAGCTAGAAGGGTGGGATAGGAAGGGTGGGAGGGAGACGCAAGAGGGAGGAGATATGGGGATATATGTATATGTATAGCTGATTCACTTTGTTATAAAGCAGAAACTAACACACCATTGTAAAGCAGTTATACTCCAATAAAGATGTTAAAAAAAAGAATGGATGGGAAGAGAGATGAGCTGTTACGTAATTTTTTCCCTTTGAGATTTGACCAAAATGTTAATTATGCTTCAAGTCACCTTGGATACACTTGTACTTCTTTGGTACACGTATCTTGACAATGAATAAATGTAAATTTGAGCCAAAAAAATAATAATAAAAAAATTTTTTTGAAATAAAATATTCCCATGAGTAGGAAGTAAGCTTGTCTGTAAGTAACAGGAAGCTGAAAGGAGAGTGCTTAAACAAATTGATGGCATGATTACCACTATTGTCATTATTTTAATATAACCGGAAGTCTGGAAGTAAGCTGTCAAGAGCTGACATTGTGGCCCCAGTCAGCCAATAGGGATCCAGGGTCTTTTCTATTTCTGTTCAGCACATCCTCACGGAGAGCCCTCAAAGGGTGCCGAGATGGCTGTTCCACCCCAACTTCATACCCCATTTCCAGCAAGAAGGGGAAAGCCAAGGCCAGCCACCAGCTGAGTCAGCTTCCTTTCTAAAGCGTTTTTGCTTAGAAGCTCTACCCAGCAATCCCCACTTACATACTGGTGACCCAAACCATCACGTGGCCACCTTTAGCTACAAAGTGAGGTGGGGTGAAAAGTAGTGAGAGTGATGGTAAGGAGGGTGGTGAAGAAAGCCTGATGAGAACAGTTTTCAACAGGACAGATTTTTTTTTGGGGGGGGGGAGCATGGATTTTTATTTTTATATGCAAACTTATAAACGTCACTAAGAAGGGATAAAACATTTTCAGCATCTCCATTGTATCCCCTTTTCCAGTGTATATTCATCCACAAAGGTAACAGCTACTTTGACCAATGGATTTGTTTTCCTTTTTTGATATTATACAAATAGGAATCAATAGTATATTCTCTTTTGTATCTGGTGTCTATCACTCCATATTTTGTCTGTGAGTGTTGTCCATGTTATTGGATATGTCAGGAGTTCATTCTTCTCGTTGTTGTTTCATATTCATTATATGAATAGGCTACAACGTATTTATTCTATTGTTGGTGGTTATTTCATTGTTTCCAATATTTGGCTTTTCTGCATGAAGTTGCTGTGAACATACTTGTATGTATCATTTGGTGAACAACCGCATTCATTTTTCTTGAGTACATACCTAGAAGTGGAATTACTGGGTGATAGGTTAGGTAAATGTACAGGTGTATGGTACAGTTTTCCAGTGTAGCTGAACCAATTTAAATTCCCACAAGCAACATATGAGTGCTCCATTATTCCACATCCTCAACAACACTTGAGATTATTTTAGCCTTCCTGGTAGGTAACTTTGACATTCCTGAGTAAATTATTATGGTTTAATTTGCATTTTCCTGATTAATAATGACGTTGGGCACCTTTTCATGTACATATTGGTCATTTAGACTGCCTTTTTAGGAAGTATCTGTTCCTTTGCCCACTTTTTATATTGGATTGTCAATCTTTTTTGTTATTGATTTGTAGGAGTTCTTTATAAATTCTGGATAGAAGTCCTTTGTTAGATACATATTTTGTGAATACATTTTCCTATCTGTCACTTGCCTGTTCACTTTTTTTTGAGAAGACGGAGGGATTTATTTCAAATGAAAGAACAAGGGAAAACACCTGAAGAAAACAACTAATAAACAGAAATAGATAATTTACCAGAAAAAATAGTTCAAAGCATTACTACCAAGAATGCTAATTGGATTATAGAGAAGAATACATGAACACAGTGAGAATTTATTTTTTATGCTGACATTAAGATACATTTTAATTTAAAAATTTGAATACACAGGATTCAAAGAGGGTTGAAATATAAGTGTTCTTTCTCACCAATGGCCTTTTTTTTTTTAAGTTTTTACTTCCCTTCAGTGATGATAATAGCTACTCTTTTTTTTAAATTATTAATTAATTTATTTATTTTGGCTGCGTTGGGTCTTCGTTTCTATGTGAGGGCTTTCTCTAGTTGCAGCAAGCAGGGGCCACTCTTCATCGCAGTGCACAGTCCTCTCACTATCACGACCTCTCTTGTTGGCGGAGCACAGGCTCCAGACGCACAGGCTCAGTAGTTGTGGCTCACGGGCCGAGTTGCTCCGCGGCATGTGGGATCTTCCCAGACCAGGGCTTGAACTCGTGTTCCCTTCATTAGCAGGCAGATTCTCAACCACTGCACCACCAGGGAAGCCCCACCAATGGCCTTTTGTACTATCTTTTGAAGATGCCTCCAAAAGCTGTTGCCTCATTTGCTTGCAAAATCTCCTACCCGAGCATATCATAATTTCAGTGAATTTATATCCCAGGCTGGATTCTTCATTGAAGAAGCCTATGATCACATTGTTAGAATTTTTAATGTTAGCTACATCACTAGCGATATTTAATGATGTGGGAACTATTATCTCTAATATACTACTACACACCGAGATGATGTAATTTTTTTTGGATGACTTGAATAATATATATATATATATATATATATATTTTTTATGCAGCAGGTTCTTATTAGTCATCAGTTTTATACACATCAGTGTATACATGTCAATCCCAATTGCCCAATTCATCACAGCACCACCACCACCCTGCACTGTTTTCCCCCCTTTGTGTCCATACGTGTGTTCTCTACATCTGTGTCTCAATTTCTGCTCTGCAAACTGGTTCATCTGTACCATTTTTCTAGGTTCCACATATATGCGTTAATATACGATATCTGTTTTCCTCTTTCTGACTTACTTCACTCTGTATGACAGTCTCTAGATCCACCCACGTCTCAACAAATGACCCAATTTCGTTCCTTTTTATGGCTGAGTAATATTCCATTGTATATATGTACCAAATCTTCTTTATCCATTCGTCTGTTAATGGGCATTTAGGTTGCTTCCATGTCCTGGCTATTGTAAATAGAGCTGCAATAAACATTGGGGTGCATGACTCTTTTTGAATTATGGTTTTCTCAGGGTATATGCCCAGTAGTGGGATTGCTGGGTCATATGGTAGTTCTATTTTTAGTTTTTTAAGGAACCTTCATACTGTTCTCCGTAGTGGCTGTATCAATTTACATTCCCACCAACAGTGCAAGAGGGTCCCCTTTTCTCCACACCCTCTCCAGCATTTGTTGTTTGTAGATTTTTCTGATGATGCCCATTCTAACTGGTGTGAGGTGATACCTCATTGCAGTTTTGATTTGCATTTCTCTAATACTTAGTGATGTTGAGCAGCTTTTCATGTGCTTCTTGGCCACCTGTATGTCTTCTTTGGAGAAATGTCTATTTAGGTCTTCTGCCCGTTTTTGGATTGGGTTGTTTGTTTTTTTAATATTAAGCTGCATGAGCTGTTTATATATTTTGGAGATTAATCCTTCGTCTGTTGATTCGTTTGCAAATATTTTCTCCCATTCTGAGGGTTGTCTTTTCATCTTGTTTATGGTTTCCTTTGCTGTGCAAAAAAAGCTGACAGGACAGATTTTTTTTCCCCAAACAAAATCCGGGTTCTACTAGGAAGGAAGGTGGAAACATTGAACTTAGGTAAGCAACCGGCATCGCCAGTTATAGCCAAGCACTCAGAAAGGTAAAGGAAGATCATAATTGAGGAATTCCAAAAGCCTCTTTAAAAAAAATTGATGGGGACTTCCCTGGTGGTGCAGCAGTTAAGAATCTGCCTGCCAATGCAGGGGACACAGGCTCGAGCCCTGGTCCGGGAAGATCCCACATGCCGCGGAGCAACTAAGGCCCAAGCGCCACAACTACCGAGCCTGCGCTCTAGAGCCCGCGAGCCACAACTACTGAGCCCGCATGCCACAACTACTGAAGCCTGCGCACTTAGAGCCCGTGCTCCACAACAAGAGAAGCCACCGCAATGAGAAGCCCGCACACTGCAACGAAGAGTAGCCCCACTCACCGCAATGAGAAAGTCCACACACAGCAACAAAGACCCACTGCAGCCATAATTAATTAATTAATTAACTTGTAAAAAAGTTTTTAAAAAATTGATGTTTGTGTCTACCTATAGAAGCCATCAAAATCATACATGGGAGACTTCCCTGGTGGTGCAGTGGTTGGGAATCCATCTACTAATGCAGGGGACACAGGTTCGAGCCCTGGCCTGGGAGGATTCCCACATGCCGTGGAGCAACTAAGCCCATGTGCCACAACTACTGAGCCTGCGCTCTAGGACCTGCGAGCTACAGCTACTGAAGCCTGTGTGCCTAGAGCCCGTGCTCTGCAATAAGAGAAGCCACCTCAGTGAGAAGCCTGCACACCGCAGTGAAGAGTAGCCTCCGCTCGCTGCAACTAGAGAAAGCCTGCATGCTGCAACGAAGACCCAACGCAGCCAAAAATTAATTAATTAAAAATACATTAAAAAAAAATCATACATGGAAGACAACCGAAAACATTGGGATACATACCTGTTTCACTTTGAAACCAGAGCATAAAGTTGGAATCTATGCCTGTCTGGAAATGCCCACAGACCCAGAGAAGATGACCGTAAAGAAGTTCAACTGTCTTTAGCAATGTAACAAATGTGAGGAATATTGTATTTCTTTTAGTAAAAGAGGAAGGAAGACTGAAATGTAATTCTTACTGATTGAACCTTTGTTTTTCATTTATCCTTAAAGCATCCTTGTTTTTACTTAGATGTCTGTTTTCTCCTTTTTATGATTAAAAAAATTCTGAAAAGGTGGCATAATCATGTTTCTTAATACTTTTTCCTAACCTACTCTGTTCTGATCAGTCAGCCCTTCTTTTTTGGTACGCGGGCCTCTCACTAACGCGGCCTCTGCCGTTGCGGAGCACAGGCTCCGGACGCGCAGGCCCAGCGGCCATGGCTCAGGGGCCCAGCTGCTCCGCGGCATGTGGGATCCTCCCGGACCGGGGCACAAACCCGGGTCCCCTGCATCGGCAGGCGGACTCCCAACCACTGCGCCACCAGGGAAGCCCAGTTGGCCCTTCTTTACAAGTCAAACGGTACAGGTTTTTATTTGTTAGTAGTGGAAACCAGCTTGACATCTGACAGTCAGGCTCAGTCCTTTCCACTCTACACGTCAGTAACAACTGGAACAGTTCTGGAATTAGCGCTTCACTGTCAGTTTTGTTAATGATGTTTGAGGCAAAGAGGAACACAACCTTCTCTTCTGGGGATATGATATATTGACTCTGCAGAGCTGACAAAAGTAAAATGTTGGTTTCATGCCAAATTCACCGTTCAGGTATGTCATAAGTTCTCAACATCTGAAGAAAGAATTAATAGAGCTTAACCCTATATTAGCAAATTGTGAAAAGCTGAATTTAAAAGTTAGCTTAAGAGATCTTTTAAAATTATTTTTTAAATAAATTTATTTATTTATTTAGTTTTGGCTGCATTGGGTCTTCGTTGCTGCACGCAGGCTTTTCTCTACTTGCAGCAGGAGCTACTCTTTGTTGCAGTGCGTGGGCTTCTCACTGCGGTGGCTTTATTGCGGACCAGGGCTCGAACCCATGTCCCCTGCATTGGCAGGCTAATTCTCAACCACTGCACCACCAGGGAAGTCCTGTTTCCCATGTATTTTTAAATAGGAAAGCTGAGTTCTGGTGTTTATTTCATATGTGGGAGGAAAAAAAACAGTTCAGAAAAAAAATTCAGTGTAGTGGGTAGCAGAGCAAGAGCAGAGGATGGTAGAAAGGATGGACTCATCTCTGTGACTTCCCAGCTTTGTGAGCAAATGACCTAATGAGAGACATTTTAGCTGTAGTTTCCTCATCTGTAGAATAAAAGACTCTAATTATGTGATTAAGTCTCCATTTCATTTTTCTATAATTCCTTGGTTTAATGTGTCTAATCAACTCAGGACTTCTCACCAAAGCTTACGTGATAGTTCGTGATGCTCCAGGGCTTGATCCAAAGTTCGAGGTTTTTGTTGGCTTTTAAGTTTACTTTTAAGCTCTGAAACTTCGTTTCCCACTTGCAGGGAAGGAGAAACAAGACATTCATATGAAAAGCAATTGGCATTTTTCAGAAGAAGGAGTTAAGAGAAAAATGAGGGTTCCAGGGCATAATCCTTATGGGTTATATTCTTTCTGAAAAGAAAAATGTATTCACTTGTAATATCACTGTAAGTGTTGTAAGAATTTGCAGCGTATTATAGTGTTATTTTTCAAAATTGTCCACTGATGTGCTCTTCTTAAAGCACAGTTTAAAAGAATCTCAGCAAATCTGTTAACCAAGTGAGGTTTTTTCCAATTACATTTTATTCAAACAGGGTTGTGTGCATGTGTGCCAGGGTGAATGTTTTCCTCTGTATTGTGCGGTGAACATCTTCATCTCTTTCCCCCAGTTTGGTTCACGGCTGAGAGTCGAATTACCACTTTGGATGACTCCTTGGTTCAAATAAGCTACATAATTGCAAACTTTCCACTTTGTTTTCTGTTGAGTGAACACAGAGCTTGTGTTAAGGCTACGGTTTTGCAATCAGACGGAGCCCACTCTCCCATCCTGGCACAGAGGCCGCCGACCCCCTGCCTCCTGGGCCTGGCGGAGCACCAGGACCAGCAGAAGAGGCTGGCGGTGGTAAAACAGATTCAGGCAGCTGCTTTTCTCCCGGTTGCGAGATGTGGCACATTGCTGGGCTGTAGGCCTTTCCATTCTGTGATTGGTTAGCGCTCTGACGGGAAGCATGTAGGAGGCATCTGATTGGAGCAGAAAGTTAACCTTTATGCTGGATACTTTATTTCTGATCTATATACACAATGCTACCTCTTGCTCCTCTTCTATTCCTGTGAAATTCAAGCCTGCAGACAGCTTGCCTGCATGCCCAGCCATTGAGCCTCTGCCTAGTGATATCTCCGTGTGCCTCAGTGGTATCTCTGTGTGCCTCCGTTTCCTCATCTGTAAAATGGGCGTTACACGGAGCAGCTGGGCCCATGAGCCATGGCCGCAGAGCCTGCGCGTCCGGAGCCTGTGCTCCGCAACAGGAGAGGCCACAGCAGTGAGAGGCCCGCGTACCGCAAAAAATAAATAAATAAAAATAAATAAATATAAATAATTTTTTTTTTAAATGGGCGTTACAAAATACTACCCCTTAGGTGGGCTGCCAGAATTAAATGAATTAATACAGTCCAGATGCTAAGATCTGTGCCTGGCACATGCTGAGCTCTGGGCATATGTGAATGAGTAGTATTATTATTCCCTACCTTGGGCTCTGGCCCCTGACCACCTCCACAGTTTATCTCACTGCCTTGATTTTTGCATGGAACCCGCATGTGTGTTCTGATTCTGGGTCTCTTCTGTGACTCCAGGCCCTTGCAGCTTGCCTCATGCTTTGGGGCACTTATGCCTGCGTCTGACCCATTTCCAAACCTTTCTTATCACACTCTCCCAGGCCTCTACCCTGCTTCCATGACCAGCTGCCCTACACGGTTCCAACATTAACAATATTCAAGGTTTGGTCTTGATGAAAAGCTCTCTTTTTAGTGCCTGACCTGAGGGGAGATTGGCAGGGGCACATGTGGCTTGGATGTTGTCTGCTGGATAACCTTCTAATCTGATGAAAAACGAGGATGTTGGAGCCCTGTACCAGCCCTTACACCCATCTCCCCTCAGGTCCTCCTGGATAATGAACGTGGGGTTGAAGCCGTGTCTCTTGTCCTGAATCACACGGGATGTCAGTAACAGAGCCAGGAATCGGGGCCAGCTCTCGGCTTTCCCATGGTTATATTCTACCCACTCAACTGTAATGCCAAAAAAAAAAAAAAAAAAAAAAGATACCACAGGCATTTCATCAACCTGTCTCTTCTGTCAAATTGCGTTATTCTCAAATTGTGTAAGCCTTATGTAAACAATATCACGTCACACATGGGGTTCCATAAGTACATTTTCTGCGTGTTTCTCACATAGCAGGTTTTCTGTGGATGGGTATATAAAAAGTGCCAAGATTTCAAACTTAAGAAAACACTCAAAGGGCAGCCGTCCAGCAGCATTAGAGTCATTTTTTGCCCCAAGGCACAGAAGCATAAGTTCTCTGCAGCTGGGCTGTCATAGGTGGTACTCATTACCCCGCACTTAGAGCCAGATTGGGTCCTGCTCTGCTGATTCACTGAGACCCAACAGCTGATGGATTTGAGTGATTTTTGAGGCACATTCTTTTATACTTTCTGGCTGCATTTTTCTTCTTTTTGTCACTCTTCTGCTCCCTTACTCTCTCATTCACCACTAATAACCATTAGCTCTCTCCTCTCCATCCCCTCCCCCATCCCCCTTCTCTCTCTTAAGTATCCTATAATACTGCGAGTTCACACATGTTTATTTGAAGTTATCATGTCTAGGGAAGGAGAGTATCTTTTAAAACTCCCTTAAAGCACCCAAATTCATTACATAAAAATGGTCCTCCTATCTTTCTGATTTGTGTTTATAAGGTTGCTGAATTTTTATTGTATTTTGTGTAAAAGATGGAGTTTCCTCCTACTAGTTACTAGCTACAAGTTATTAAATTAACTTTCACGATAATAAAATGAAAGCATTTAATTGATTGTTAAATAATTTAAAGCTGGCTCACTAAGGTAGATTGCCACAATTTAATATGTTGTACCATAAAATGAAGATGCTAAAACTCTGACAAAGAACAGCTTTGGAATTCAGCAGCAGGTATTATAATTTATATATATGATGCTAATTAAGACATTATGTTAAGAAAACAGACTTTCCTGCCTCCAATCCTTTCTCTATCCAATCTATCTCACCCACAGTTGCCAGCTTAATCTTCAGAAACACCGCTTTATAAGCATTACGTTCCTTTCGGAAATCTTCCGTGGCTTACAGTAATTTAGAGCATTGGTTCTCTACCCGGAGGGAGGGCTTGTTAAAGCAGATTGTTGAGACCCTCCCCAGAGTTTCAGATCTGGTAGGACTGGGATGGGGCCTGAGAGCTTACATATATAACCTGCTGGTCTAGAGCTCAAGCTTGACAACCACTGACATTAAAACTCAGATTTTAGGGCTTCCCTGGTGGCGCAGTGGTTGAGAGTCCGTCTGCCAATACAGGGGACATGGGTTCGTGCCCCGGTCCGGGAGGATCCCATATGCCACGGAGTGGCTGGGCCCGTGAGCCATGGCCGCTGAGCCTGTGCGTCCGGAGCCTATGCTCCGCAACGGGAGAGGCCACAGCAGTGAGAGGCCCGCAAAAACTCAGATTTTATTTTATTATTATTGTTAAAAATTATTTATCTATTTTTTCCACACCAATGGGGCCTTTTTTCATTGAAGTATAGTTGATTTACAATATCATGTTAGTTTCAGGTGTACAGCATAGTGATTCAGATATATATATACTCTTTTTCAGATTCTTTTCCCTTATAGGTTATTACAAAATATTGATTATATTTCCCTGTGCTATACAATAGGTCCTTGTTGGTCATCTATCTTATATATAGTAGTGTGTATATGTTCATCTTAAACTTACCATTTTTTTCAATAAATTTATTTATCGTATTTATTTATATTTGGCTGCGTTGAGTCTTCGCTGCTGCAAGCAGCCTTTCTCTAGTTGCGGCGAACAGGGGCTGCTCATCGTTGCAGTGCATGAGCTTATTGCAGTGGCTTCTCTTGTTGCAGAGCATGGACTCTAGGCACGTGGGGCACAGGAGTTGTGGCTTGCAGGCTCTAGAGCACAGGCTCAGTAGTTGTGGTGCACGGGCTTAGTCGCTCCGTGGCATGTGGGATCTTCCCGGACCAGGGATCGAACGCGTGTCCCCTGAAATGGCAGGCGGATTCTTAGCCATTGGACCACCAGGGAAGTCCCTTAAACTCCTAATTTAAAACTCAGATTTTAGTATGACTTTCAAAGCCTTTTCTTATAGTAATGTGACCTTTATTTAACTCTTCAAAGGGTCATCCATGAATCTCCTTCACAGGAACCTTCTATTTTATTGGAACTTTTCTATTTGTTATTTCCAAAATTGATGCGCCCATCTGTATTGAAATGGTTTCTGCTGCTTATAACAGGTGCCTACCCTAGCCATAAAACAATTCCACCATTTCTGTGAAATCTCCACATCACACCGGATTTAAGGATTTCTTCGATCCCTGATTATAGTAAGCGTTGGTTTTTCTCTGCTGTGTTTTGCCCACAATACAAATTACCTTGTATTATTACTTATTTGTCCATAAATGCAATCAAATAAAGTAATTTGCTGTGTGATACAACCAAAAAGTTTGAAGATCTTAGATGAGGTGCATATAACAAAACCAAAATTAACTGTTATTTAATTTTTAATTTTTTAAAAAATAATCATGATAACGGTCAGTCACCAAGCAGTCCTCCTCGTGGAAGCAAATCAGTGATGTGGTGATCCCACAAAGCTCTCTCCATATGCTTAGCAAAGACATTTTACCAGTCCATTAATATAGACATATGATTTTTTTTTCTCATAATATGACTGAAACGTAAAACTGATTTCCACAAGCCTTACATAAATCAATCACATTGTGGTTTTGATGGGTAGATTACTTCAACTTCATGTCCCGGTTCTGCTGTGTATATAAGTCCAGAGGTGTATTTACTGTGAAGAGAATGAAGCTTAAACTTCAAACTCATCACTTGCATGACAGAATGGGCCCCTTCCACGGCTTGGTGAGGAGCCCTAATCAAGATCATGAGATCATCTATTTCTGTAAATTTTGCAGAAGTAAACTATCTTTTAGACTTTTTTCCTAAAAAGGGTTCCCCAAATTGTATAAGCATCAGACCCTGGGTTTGGTCCTGAGACCATCCACGTTTGTAAGTCTAAAATGAGTAAGGCATACAAATCAGAAGCAAAATTAAAGCCCTCAAAAATAAATGATTATGCCTTCCCCTGGTTTCCTACTTTGCTTTCAATCCATATATACAACTCTAAAACTATTTAATCAAATGAAGATACATGTTTTGCTATATGAAAATTGGCAGCCATCTTATTCATTTTTGAAATCAGACAAAATTACTTTATATTCTCACTGATTTTATGTGATCATATTATACATAACATTACTTTTAATGACAGGGAACACTTCTAGATTTGTTTGTTTAATGCTTTAAACCTGTGCCACTTAGGAGAACAAAAAACGTTTGTTTCTGATCCACTGCAGCATTGTTCACTATTTACTATAACATTTCTTCCCACATTGGAGCACAGTGAGGATTTCAGCTGAACGTATGCACTTAGCTTTCAAGCAGACTGAGACCAGGGTCCAGGAATCAGCAATAATGGTAGTATTTGAACAGAACTCATCTCTGAATTTAGAATGGAGGCTGCTGTCTTTCTCCTGTTTCAGACTTCCTGCTAGTATAGCGCATCCCTTGGTCTAGAGATATTGATTACAGCCAGAAAAAAATCAGAGACGTCTGTGCCTGCTTGTGTTAAGAGAAATCAGACTCCATACTCTTGACAGCTCTGCCTGGGCTGAGGTCTGTGCCCAGGCAGCACGAATCATTTATAAAGAGAAGTGGGAAGGCACCCTCCCAGTATAGCCACGGTCACTGAAAGCATTAAGACAAAGCAGTGGCTCATTCCCAAAATTAGCAGCATCAGTATCATCTAGTCACACCCAGACCCACTGAATCAGAAAATAAGGAGGTTGGGTCCCGGTAATCAGAATCTTAACAAGTCCTCCCTGTAGTTACGATACAAGTTAAACATTGAGATAAAGGAACACTCTTCCCTTGTGTAATGAGCACTTCTTACGTACCAGGCACATGTCTAAGCCTATTAACTCATTCAGTCTTCGCACCAGCCCTATATGGTGGACACCATTTTTATCCCATTCTACAGATGTCAAAAGTGAGGCTCTGGGCTTCCCTGGTGGCGCAGTGGTTGAGAGTCCGCCTGCCGATGCAGGGGACACGGGTTCGTGCCCCGGTCCGGGAAGATCCCACATGCCGCGGAGCGGCTGGGCCCGTGAGCCATGGCCGCTGAGCCTGCGCGTCCGGAGCCTGTGCTCCGCAGCGGGAGAGGCCGCAACAGTGAAAGGCCCGCGTACCGCAAAAAAAAAAAAAAAAAAAAAAAAAGTGAGGCTCTGAGCTCTTCCTTTGTTTACTCCCTTTAACAAAACTGAAACTACAAGTGCCTGGCCCTGTGCTATATTGGGTACTTGAACATAATAAGGATCAAAAACGGGTATGTCTCTGTTTTAATGGAATCCATAGTCTAAAGTATCCACTAAAGACATAAACAAATCAGAAGTGAGGCAAATTTTGTTACATAAAGAGATACCTGAAGCATAAAAGTGGTTCCAAGGTGACTCTCTGACCCAGGCAGCAAGTTGGTGCTGACCGGTGGTAGGAGGTCTCAGCTCCTCTTCACGTGGGCCGACCCACCAGGCTGCTTGAGCATCCTCACAAGATGATTAACAATCCAGGAGAAGAAGATAGACGCTGAACTGCCCTTCGTAAAAGGGTTGCCAGATTCAGCAAGTGAAAATACAGGACACCCAGTTAAATTTGTATTTCAGATAAGCAATAAATAATTATTTAGTGTTAATATGGCTCATGCGATATTGGGGACATATTTATATGAAAATTGTTCTTGTTGGTTTCTGAAATTCAAAGTTAACTGGGCGTACTGTATGTCATCTGTCAACCCTACTTGCATGATGCAGGTTCAGAAATCATCCACCAACACTTTTACAGTAATTTTTGGCCACACAGAGCAGCTCTGATTCAGTGTAGGAGGAGACTGCAGAAGGATGTTAATACCAGGAGGTAGACATCATTGGGAGCCATCTTGGAGGCTGGCTAAGATACCAGATCTGCAACCTCGTCACCAAAGGTTTTTCTCCAAGGAGTCATTCAGTTTTCTCACAGTTTTCCCAAAAGGAGGAGTGAACTTTCAGCATCCGTTATCAGAATTTTATAATATCAAGCACAAAATAAGAATAATAAGAGTAATTTCCCTTGAAGGAAGGAGGTGAACAATATAAGCCTTGGCTTCCCTGGTGGCGCAGTGGTTAAGAATCCTCCTGCCAACGCAGGGACATGGGTTCGAGCCCTGCTTGGGGAAGATCCCACATGCTGCAGAGCAACTAAGCCCGTGTGCCACAACTACTGAGCCTGCACTCTAGAGTCCACAAGCCACAACTACTGGAGCCCGCCTGCCTGGAGTCCATGCTCTGCTACAAGAGAAGCCACCGCAATGAGAAGCCCACGCACTGCAATGAAGAGTAGCCCCTGCTCGCCACAACTAGAGAAAGCCCGCACACAGCAATGAAGACCCAATGCAGCCAAAAATAAATAAATAAAATAAATTTTTAAAATAAATAAATTTTAAAAATAAATAAATTTTAAAAATAAATAAATTTTAAAAATAAATAAAATAAAATGAAAAACAATATAAGACTTATTTTGAAGCCACTTCCCCAGCAGTGAGATCGATGGACATTTGCATATGTGTCTTACTTTAATGTCTATTCAAAATTATGTCTGTACCCACATATGTAAAAGGCTTTCAAACAACAGTGATGCTTTACTTATATTCCATTTATAGTTTTAAACGCCCACTGTCGGTATTTTAATCAGCCTCTCTGTGGACTTTTTCATCCCCCAGAACAAAACATTGTGTTTCTTTCCTTTTCAAGATCTTTAAGTTATTTTGAACCTTTATCTCTAGCCTAATAACATCATTAAATGAAAGGCTTTCACATTTTCACAGTATCAAGAACATACTCAATGCATAACATTTTATTGGCTGTTTAGACTTCGGAAAGCAACTAAGCAGAAGTGGAGAATATTATTTAGCATTTCTTGAGTACCTACTAATGTTTGGGAACGTTTCATACCCTTTAAGCCTCACTGAGAATCTGCAGTGTAGGTATTACATCTTCCTTTTTCCCAATGAATTTTGTTTCACCGATATACAAGCTGAGCACACCATTTTATTGACAGTTTTCTGAGACTGGGATTTAAATACCTGCTTTATCCCGCCCAGCCACAGGCATTAAAGAAGAGCAGGCCCTGAGCTAGTTAGAGCAGAAGTGGAAAGGAGTAGCCTGGTTTTCACGATAAGGTTGGTGAGGACCTGAAAATCAGAATGTGAAATTCTGGAAAATAATATAGCAGCATCAGAATATGCAGGATATAGTTTGATAATGGGGTAAGGGCAGTTTGTATTCTAATGGTCAAAGTCAGACACTGCCTTTTCCATTATACCATTCTAAAACCTTCAGTTAGAATCTATAGTTATAATCTCAACTCCTACAAAAGAGTTCTTTACCTCTTTTATTCTGTATTTTATTATGAATAGTAATAAAAACTTACATTGAGCATATTACATATGTGAGACAGCATTCTAATTACCTACATGTATGGGCACACTTCTATATGGAGTGCCCATATAACCCTAATCCTGACACCAGTCCTGAAAATTGACTTTCTTTCCCCCATATACTGTAAGGGAAAACTGAGGTTCAGAGATATAAAGGAACTAGCCTAAGTTTTCAAAACCATTAAGTGTCACAGTTGTAGCATGACCAAATGTTTCAGTTTGTCCAGGACAGAATGGTTTCCTGGGATGCAGGACTTTCAGTGCTAAAACCAGTACAATCACGGGAAAACCCCTGAGGTTGGTCATCCTACACAGTTGGGTTCAGACTCCAGATCCTTTTGAATCCAAAGCACATGTTCTTTCCATTACTAAGCATTTCTTTGTTGAGTTGTGTAGTGTATATTTTCTTCCATTACAACAATGTTTAGCACAGTGCTTTGTACTAACAGCAGTAAGTAATATTTATTGAATGAATGAACGAATGAAGGGATGGGTAGGTAATTTCTCTAAGTATGGCTGTATAATGATAATGCCTATGGTATGGGTGGGAGAGGCTAAAGTCATGGGGCTTTTTTTTTCTGGTCCAATTAACTTTAAATATAAAGCTGCTAAATGTGTTTATAAATGCTTAACAACTCTTGGGGGCAGGAAACGATGAGTGTATGGGAGAGGGAGTGGGTAGGCGGCTCTAAATCGTAATGTTTGTTGATTTCTTATGATGGCCAATTTTAAGTTACCCAGGCAATGTCACTGAACATAGAGTTGGGAAGAGATGAAATAGCACATCATTATATTTCCATCCTACAGGCATGTCAAATGTAAATAACCTCAAAAGGATAGGTAATCGGAAATAATTAAGAAGTGGTAAGTTTTGAGGTATTACCTTTGTTCGAATATAATTCATTCAATTGTAAATTTACATAACTTAATTTTTAAGAATGACTGTTTAACAACCAGCTCACCAAAATCCTAAAAACTGAACCATCAGTTCTTAGAAAAAAATGGTTCCACTGGCTGGAATGCTCCTGGCCTGTGTGGCGGCCCCAAAGATTCATCCCACTGGAGAAATTATTAGTAAATAAGTTGGCTTAGGCCAGCACCATCATCATGCCTGGACTAAAACAAGAGACAATTTAGAGCAGATATCTCTCTGACGTCTAAAAAGAGCAGGACATATTTTCCAGAGATAAAGTACCAAAATCACTGAGGTGAGACTTCAGAGGATTTTAGAAATTTGGTGGGCAATTAACATTTATGAAAGTATTTCTAAGGTTGGCTAAATTTCATAGAAGAAAGCAGTATTCCCACATAATTTTAGTTGACTGATAAAAACAGACTTCAGCCAATTTCCTGGAGAAATGTGATGATATAGCTTAACCGATACGTATTTATATACATAGTGCAAGTATTTAGTTATAATATTGTTACATCTACATACTGAAATATAAATAGCTGGAGAAATCCATAATGCTTGTGATATTCTGTTAGTTTTATACAACTATTTCTTCAAATGAATTTCACATAGTAATATAAATTCATAATTAGGAAGGAGACCCTATAAATACTTCTGTAGTCTAAAGGAGATATATCTATCTTTGTCAAATTTTGACTTCAGGTATAGTAAGAATTTTTCATTGTTGTTAAGAGCTGAGCTTTATTTTGAGGAATAATTAATTGTAAAATTATGTCTCTGCAAGTAAAACAAAATGACTCCCAAAAGCAAGTATCCATCACTACCTAAGCAGGAGGAACAATGATTGAACAAACATGCTTTTCCAGGTAGATCAACTTTGCCCCTCATTTTTTTCCAGGCTAGCCTCAAGGTACACATGATTTTGTGTTTGGTGAAAGTTATGTCCCTGTTCTCAGCCAGCAGGAAGATGAGCTTCTAGAGCATTTCTGTGACTACTCTCAGGATGAAAGAGGATCTAAAATGTCCATAAGGTCCAATCTAGATCATATCCTGGTAGTAAGCAATACATGACCAGTGCCACCAACACCTGTAAAGATCTTTAGGACCCTAAGAAGCAGCCCGGTTTGTAGGGTGCCTTTGGCTCAAGAAGACCTAGAGCTAACAGGGCCATCTGGGCTGTGCCCTGCTGGACTAGTGGGGATCTCCACGTATTCCGTCAGTCGGTACAAATGAGGCCCAGACACGTGCCTAATGCTCTTCTAGGCACTGGGTTTCCATCCCAAATCAGTCACATGAGTACCCCCACTCTTTGCATTTCAGGGAAACAATCAGACCCTGCCTGGACTTAACAGTCTTCAAAGGAATCAAACATAAGCTTTTAGTGATATCTTCAAATAAGATTATATAGTCACAGGAATACACTGACAAGACAGAAACCTTTTTTAAAGTTGGGGTTGTTGAGATAGTTTTTATATTTTAAAAAAATCACTGTTTTTGAGTGTCCATTTGGTGAATTTTGACAAATGCATACGGTTGTGTGACTATTACCATCACATTACTTTAAGCTTACTTCGTGTTACTAGACCACACCACCCGTGACTGAAAATATTTTTCATCCTGATGAGTTCCATAAATAGGGTCTGCATTTAATAATTTGAAGGTAGAAGCATTAAATGTGTTCAGTGTAAGTCTCTAAATATACTTTAAGGTTTTTAAGCCTGTTTGGGCCATTGTTCATTTTTAAAATTATACCTCAAAAAAGCGAGGTACTCCTGGGCTCTCTCTTCTGCTGAGAGGACTGGGCCTAACTATGTGATAGATTTTGTGGACAGCTAAGAAACTGTGAAAATAAAGGATGTGCACACAACACTTTTTTACAGAAAGTTGAATTGGATTTCTCTTGCACTATCCTTGTTTTATCCCACTTCTCTCATCATCACCTTCAAGTGTAATAGTGGCAAGAAGTTACATTTCATAAAGTAGTATCCAAAAGCTAGTGGTGTTATCAAGTCCAAGCCCGTACTGCTCGCCACACGACAGGCCAGTAAATCGAGAGATGAGGTGTTGGGGCAAGGAATAGTGACTTTATTCAGAAAGCCAGCAGACCAAGAAGATGGTGGACAAGTGTCCCAAAGAACTGCCTTACCCAACTTAGAATTCAGGCTTCTTTTATGCTAAAAGGGGAGGGGGTGTGGCTGGTTGCTGTAAAATTCTCCGGGCAGGAATCCTGTGTTCTTGCAGCTGTCCAGGTAGGTCTGATCACAATGTTCCTATAAACCTCCAACAAGACAGTTGTTATTTTCTGTTCTGCAACTTTTTGTCTCTGTATGAATGGAAAAGTGTTACACATTTAAAGGTCAGAGCGTGAGAATGGGCTATCCTGTATATTTCAGGCTATAGGCAACTTTCTTTTACAAAAGGTGCAGAGTTAGCATGACTAAGCACAGGCAACAGCACAAAGATTAGGGCTAAAGGACTAGATCCAATATGGAGTCAGGTTTGTTCTTCTCTGTTACAGTGGGTCCATGCATTCTAAATATCTGAGACACTGGGAGGGGCCTAGCAGTTTCTCCTCCCCTCTGCCTGCCCCATCCCACTTCCCCCTCCTAGTAACTAAGTGAGTCCATATTACTGTGTATTATTGAGGATTTTCAGGCCTGTTCCAAGTCTACATCATAGCAATACTCTACCTCAAAGAAACTGGCCCCAGCATAGGGGGGAAAATCAATCACTCGGGCAAATGTCCAGGCAAAAATCAGGCAGAACATTTGACAAAGAGTTGCAGGTGTGGATAGTAGTAGAAAGACATGACCTTTTGGTGAACCTTTCCCCGATTCAATTCCCCATGACTCACTACGTGAATAGGTGCCGTGGACTTTATCTTTCCATGCTTAGATGTGCTCATCTGTAAGATGTAAATAGGACATAGCTTGCGGGGTTGTTGGGAAAATTCAAGGAGAATAACCTGTTTACCAAGCAGAGCCTCTAGCACATAGAAGATGCTCAATGATTTTAGTTCCTTCCTTCCATCCTCCTTAAAAATTAGTAACAAAACCCACTTGAAATATTCAAGGCCATTTATAGGCCCCAAAATCCACTTTTTTTTTTTTTTTTTTTTTTTTTTGCGGTACGCGGGCCTTTCACTGCTGTGGCCTCTCCCATTGCGGAGTACAGGCTCCAGACGCGCAGGCTCAGCGGCCATGGCTCACGGGCCCAGCCCCTCCGCGGCATGTGGGATCTTCCCAGACCGGGGCACGAACCGGTGTCCCCTGCATCGGCAGGCGGACTCTCAATCACTGCGCCACCAGGGAAGCCCCCAAAATCCACATTTAAAATAGAATGTACTTAGTAAGAAGACTCTCAGTAATGCGGATCCTTAGCAAAAGTATGAGACTATTTTGAAAGTACAGATCCCCTCTGGGTGGATTTTGTGTCTCATAGCTTCTTACTTCAAGTAAACAAGAGCATTTTGTGGTAATCTCTCCCACGTGAGCAATGGGAACAGATTGTCTTCAATCTAAAGCAAACGAGAAGTTGCTTAAGTAAAGGTAGTGACTGTATGAGTCATAAACCACTTTCTCAGATAACAGCCATGAAGTACGTCTGTGTACAAATTTGACAATTTTTATTTCACTGCCTTTTGACAGCCCTTTAGAAGGGTTTAAGAGAACAAGATCTGACTACAGCTTTCAAAATTTCATCAGTGAATATTTGTTAACCTTGCTCCCTGTGATAGCTGAAGAACTAAGATAATGCCCTTCAAATGGAGATAAATTACAATCTTTCAGAAGATTATCGCGGTCTTAATCGAGTTTGTTCCAGCAGCTGAACAGCCTGTGACCTTGTTAGTTATACAACAAACATATCTGTTACTTTATGTTCCTATAGGTATTAGGGTAGAACTTTTACTCTAAGTGTTTTCTGTATACAGAAGGATGATCTGTCAGTGATGATCAATGATGACAGATCATCAATCTGTCAATGATTTTGGAGATAAAAACAGAAGATTCGGCTTATTTAAAAAGAGTGTATCAAGCTAGTGCAGATACGATTCCAGTTTTTTTTTTAATGTTTCATGTTGACATAATTTTAGAATTACAGAAAAGTTGAGAGAATAATACAAAGATTATCTGGATACCTTACTCAGATTTCCCAAATGTTACCATTTTCTAGATGTGTAGTGTGATTTAAAGGAAGAAGAAGATAATTCCATGTTCAGAAACAGGCATTGTCTTATATAATTCTGTGATAGTATGCTCTTTTATGTATGATAAAAGCATAGGATTTCACAATTAAAATATTCAGGAGAATGTTAGAGAATCCACATCCTAATTTCTTTGAAAGAAATCATTTGCCAGTTTTTATATATAAGTGTAAGTAACTGCAGGTATGTGAACAGATTCCAACATATGGCCCCAGTTTATGAGAACTACAATTATTACATCTTGGGAAATTAAAGTACTTTTATCCTGAATAGCATGTTCCAATAGCATGGAACTCAGCAGGCAGGGTGTTCCAGGATGTCAGCACATCGGCAGTTATGCCCTCGTGCCAACTTTAAACAGAAGGGAGGGAGAGTTTGAATGGTATTAATTATTAAATGGTAACATTTAATCCTAGATCCTTATTATCGGTGCCAAGAGAAAACATCTGTGGGTGCTTAGAACAGGCAGATTTTGGAGCATCCATGCAGATTCTGGTAGGTTTTGATGAAGCCTCCCAGGGAACAAGGTAATTTGGGAAGCTAAGCATTTATTCTCCCACTTACGCTCTTAACCTCGCAAATACATGACTCTATGTTACTGAGAGGGACTTTATGACTTACCCCTTGTGGCAGAGAAGAAAAGGAGAGGCGCTTCCTTTCTGCTTCTGCCCTGTCAGAGCTGTTTGAAATGAGTTCACTGTCAATCATCTCATGAGAGAAAACTCAGTTATCACTGTATCCGCCACTTGAGCCGTGACCGCCATCTGTATGACAATATCCATTCATTCTGTTTCCTGCCGCCCCTTGCCTCTCTGTTTTAGTGTTCTTTTGTAAGTGTTCCTGACATTTTGTTTATCTTTCTTTTAAACATTCTGCCAAGATTATGTCTGAAAATGAGAAAAAAAGAAAAGAAAACGCTCCTTTTTTTTGGTTAAATCTCTTGCAAAGGAAGCAATTCAGCACCATTCTCAAAACACTAAGAATGTTTCAAGGCACTAGAAAGTCTCCAGCAAATGGCTGGGCACAGTCAGGGCTGGAGTACAAAAGGGACTAAATGAATTCTCATCCTTCATGTTACTTAGATGAAATCAGACGTTTAATTGATATTCTAGTTTCTCCTTTGTTGAAGTGACCAACAGTCTTAAGGAAAAACGCATTTTTCCTCTTAGCTTCATGTGTAGACACATCCATAAGGCCCTCGTCCTCCTCTTTTGAAATAAATGTATTAATGTTCATTTGGTTAGATTTCAATGACCTGCCTAGCAATGGATGCCCCCAAATGGAGCACTTAACAATTCTATAATAAAAATGTTGCAGCTTATCAACAGAAGGAAGTTTATGAGGAAGTCAAAAAAAAAAAAAAAAAAAACCTGTTTCACAAGAGCGTCTAAAGACTGCTTTTGAATTTTAGACTTAATTCACCCACCACTGTAAATCTGATTTCCATGTTATCAGGTTTCTTGTCTACACTTTTTTCATTTGCTGGATTACTTGAGTGCCCAACCCCTCCCCCATTTCTGACCTTTCCTTGATCTTTTCATCTCCTAATTTTTGAATCATGCTCTTTCCCCCCAAGATTTGGATAATACGTAGAAGATACAAAACTTCCAGCACAATGTCAAGAATTTTTCTCTAATTTCTATATAATCTTTGTATCATGTCTATAAATCCATGACCAAAACTTAGACCACTTTTGCAGATGTATCTCAACTAAAGAGGCACACCCAAAAAAGTAATTCCTAATCTTTATTGATATCCTCATCAAACACTTAAGGACATGCAAGAGTGTAGTTTTAATTAATTTGCTGAAAACCTCCTACTCTCATTTAAAAAGCCTGTAAACACCTGAGAGCCTTTCTCTTCATTGTCCCAACATTGAGCTCCCTGTCATCACAGTATCTCATCATTGTCATCTTTGTCACTCCATCTTCTCACCCTTCACACCATGTGTTGTGCCATGTGACCCCTGTGCCAACAGAGCCCTTAAGACAAGGTTCTTCTGCTCTAGTTGTTCACCAAAAATGTTCATGTGTTTTTTATCATTTCTACACTACCACACCTATTAGGCAGGGGGCCTCAAACAGAGCCACATTAATTGTAATAAACTGTTTCTCCAGCTTCCCTTTCTACCTGCTATTATGAGACCTAGACCCCCATGCAAAGTCCACCACTTAAGTATGTGAGCCCCCAAAGGTTGCTCTAAACTTCTTATAAACAAGACTTAGTATTAAATAAATATAGTTGGTAATTAGATCTTGAGCCCACATAGCTGTGTGATCTTAAGCATACTATTTCCTGACCTGCTACAGTGGGTTGAGTAGTATCCTTCAAAAATTCATGTCCACCCAGAACCCCAGAATGTGATCTTATTTGGAAATAAGGTCTTTGCAGAAATAGTTAAGGGAAGAATCAAAATGAGATCCTACTGGATTAGGGTAGGCCGTCAATCCAATGAAAGAGTTCTTGTAGGGACAGAAGAGGATACACAGAGACACAGGGAAGAAGGCCGTATGAAGACAGAGGCAGAGATTGGAGTTCTGCTACCACAAGCCAAGAAACACCAGGAGCCACCACGAGCTAGAAGAGGCAAGGAAGGATTCTCCCCTAGAGCATTTGAAGGGAGCATGACCCTGCTGAAACCTTGGTTTTGAACTTCTGGCCTGCAGAACTCTGAGAGAATAGTACGTACCTCATACAAATGTTCTGTAGATTAAATGAGATGATGCATGTGAAGAACCTGGCATTGATACAAGAGCAAGTTCTAGTCTCTACTTAGTCACTCGCTAGTGATGATAGGGAACATTACTCAAATTCTCTAAGCTTCAGTTACCTTCACTGTAAAAAACGGAGTGTATAATTTCCACCTACCTTCACTGAAGAGGATTTGTGATGAACAAATGAAGTATAAATATGAAAATTCCTGTCATACAAGAAACGATCATGAAATGTGGGAATCTGTGTTCTTCCTTCCCCCTTTCCCATCAAATTACAGGACATGGTGGATTGGGGGAAGAGACCAGATCATCAGGATTCCCTTCAGTTATTTGCTTCAGTAAGAAGAATGACCACACTGCAACACCAAAAGGAACTCTGGCGGTATCTTTGGGTTGATTTCTGGATCTTCTTACGCTATTCTCCTCTAAATATAGTTTTCAGAAGTGTTGATATTGACATCACTAAGCCACAACAATCTCTATGCAGGTAGAATTGGTACAAATCTTATCAGCGGTACCATCAGTTGAACCAGTCCAGATCTTCCTCCTTCCCTCCCTCTCTTTTTTCTTCCCTTCTTGCAACATTTCTTCCCATCTACTCTCTCTCCGTACTATCACGCTTCTCTGACATCATGACCGGGGACAACGCTGAAAAGTGCGCGGCCCCACTCTGCTCACGGTGATTCCTCATACTCTAAGCTTGACTTGTGAGTGAGTACATAGATGTGTGTACCTGGGAGCTGTAGCAGTCTTCGCTGAGAACTGGGACAGATTGCCTGAGAGAAAATATGCAGCATAGAAACTGTGTAGTAGGTATTTGTGAACGATTCAGTACATCGCAGTGATCCACAAGACCAGGTTGCTCGCTAGAGCCAGGACTATAATTTCACCAATGGTGACCCCAAGACCACCAAAGTATCATAGAGGAATCAAGCCAGGGAACTATGTGACGGGAGCACAGCCTCGTTATCCGCCATTTATTCAGTGACCTTGAGTTTACCTCAGTCACCTGTGAGAGGGGTAGCCGGGCAGAGGGCTGGCTTCTGGGGAACCTAGGAGAAGCATGGGAAATACCCAGGGAAGGAAGCCCAACAGCCAGATGCCAGAAGCCTGCCCAGGTGATGCCTACCACCTGCTCAGCAAAGGGACGGTCCGAGGGGATTGCAAAAGTCCAGAAACCTTTCCGAGGGGATAGATAAAGGGCTAAAAATGTTTCAGGTGTAGAAGATACATGGCTTTGAAGTTGCACGGTCCTTGGTGTGAATCTGGCTCTGACATGCACTTGAGTGGCCTTGAGAAAATCATTGCTTTAAGCTTCAGTTGCCCTAAATGTAAAGTGAAGATAAACCTACTTTGCAGGCTTGTTGTGAGATTTAACTGAAATTATATATGAAAGCATCCTGGGACATAAGATTAGAAAAAAATTGATTCTTTCTTCCCTCCCTCCCTCCCTCCCTTCCTCCCTCCCTTCCTTCCTTCCTTCCTTCCTTCCTTCCTTCCTTCCTCTTCTCTCCTGAGTTCCTATAAAATTGCCTTCCCAAGATAAAGACAAAAAAACTTTACATTCCACATGGAGAGAATAATCTATTTCTTGTTCATTTAGCGTTAAGATTCAAAAGGTCCTTTTCTTAGTGAAAGCTAGAAAGGGACATTGGTAATATCTCCTACAGACACCCCTAGATTTCCCAAGCTGGTGACAGTCTGAACGTAAGCTCCCTCTCCACTTGTCACTGGGTAAAGTATCCCCATACTGTGAACAAGAACTGGGCTACGTATATATACACTTCGGTGCTCCTAAATGCTAATTTGTGATGGGCCAAGAGTAGACAGAGAAGAAATGGTAAAAATGGCGATTTAATAGTCACTAAGTTATCTAAGGGTCATAAAGCTGAAAAAGATATAAAGACAAGGTAAATGGCCAAGAAGTTAATAATAGTTACCTGAGAGCAGGGAATGAATTAAGGCCTTGAGTGAGAGATTTAGACTTAAAGAAGATGGATTATTTAGGAAGATTTCAGCTTCAGGGAACAGAAAACTCAGTTCAACATTGCTTAAACAATAGATTTATTGGCTCGTATATCAGGAAGTCTGGATAGAGTGAGAGCTTCAGCATTGCTGGATTCTGTGGTTCAATATATCGACTGGGTCTATGTTCTCTAGTCTTTCTACTCTGCAGACCGAGTGTCAGCTCATCACCAGAGTTCAGTCCACAGGATGGCCCCAGTAGCCATCAGAGCTATGTTGACTGTTAGTAGGAGAGAGGAACAGGCTGTTACCAAACACAAATTCCTGTGCCCAATGCACAGTGAAGCCAAACCAGAATTTGCAGCAGAGAAAGGTTTATTGCAGGGCCACGCAAGGAGATGGTGGCTCAGTGGCTCGTGCCCAAAAATCCTCGAACTCCCCAAAGGGTTTGAGCAAAGGACTTTTAAAGGCAAGGTGAGGGAGGGGCATGGTTAGTTGCTGCAAACTTGGTGTCAGAATCGTTTGTTCTTACAGCTGTTCACGTAGGTCAGGTCATGATGTTCCTGTAAACCTCCAAAAGACAAATGTTATTCTCTGTTCTGCAACTTTTTGCCTCTATATGAATGGACTCTGGAAGGTCGGAGCCTTGAGAATAGGCTATCCTGTATATTTCAGGGTATAGACCACATTCTTTTACAAAAGGTGCAGAGCCAGCATGAGTAAGCACAGACAATAGAGCACAAAGATTAAAGTAAAAGGAACAGATCTAATATGGAGTCAGATTTATTCTTCCCTATTACAAGGCTTCTCACAATTCAGAAACCTCCCACCAATCTGTCTTCACTTTAGATTAACTGGACTTGGGTCACATACCCATTCCTGAAGAGGGAAGGACTTATCCCTCGACCAGTCAGGCTCTTCCCTGGGCTGTGTGGGGGTCAGCTTCCCTTGGGGAATTTGAGCTGTGTCAGAGGAGGGGGGGGCCTTAGATACTCTAACAAAACTGGAATTGATCAGGAAGAAGAAAGTATGACTAGGTCCAGGGTAGGCCACCAAACTATAGAAGATTAGAGAGGTGAAATTTACAAATTTCTGAGAGCCAGGTTTTCATACCTGGGGGCAATGTTGCACAGGGAATTGCTGGCAAAGTCAGATCTGGACCTTTTTCTTAAGTCCCAGGCAGGACATTTGTTTTATTGTTGTGTTGTTTTATTTGAACTATACTACTCTGCCTCTTAAACAAGTAGTGCAAAACCTCCTCTCCCTAACAAGTACACACAAGAAGCGATTTCCAATTCTGAAGTCCTCTGCACTCAGTCGGTTCCCAAGCCCATGCATCATATCATGTACCCACTATAGTGGGAGGTCCTGGGAGTGTTGTCACCCTGTCAAGGTCAGTGGTTCTTAACCTGACTGAGCAATAGGATCATCTGGGCAGCTTATTAAACATACACCTGCCAGAGATACTGATTCAGTAGGTATGAGGACTGGACAGCTCTATTCTTTTTTAATCCTGGATGAGAGGGAATTGGAGACTGGAAAACTGAAGGCTGAGTTGGGAGAGAACATTATTTCACAGTGCACTTTTTTGCATGGTTTGCTTTTTTTTCATCATATTATACTATTCTCTTCCTTTCCCTTCCTTTCTCTTTTCTTTTTTTTTTTTCCTCTCTTTTCTTTTTTAAGGCCCCTGATGTTTCTGAGGTGCAGCCTGAGGCTGAGAACTTTTCATCAATATGGTCCAATATCAAGCTTTGGATTGGCTACTCCAGAGGCCAAAAGTGTTTTGAGCCCTATTTTCAGAACCATAGTGGAGCATTGCCTTTTTTTTTTTTTTTTTTTTTTGCGGTATGCGGGCCTCTCACTGTTGTGGCCTCTCCAGTTGTGGAGCACAGGCTCTGGACATGCAGGCTCAGCGGCCATGGCTCACGGGCCCAGCCGCTCTACAGCATGTGGGATCCTCCCGGACCGGGGTACGAACCCATGTCCCCTGCATCAGCAGGCGGACTCTCAACCACTGCGCCACCAGGGAAGCCCGAGCATTGCCTTTTAAGGAAAACACTGAGGTCAGTGCTGACGCCTGACTCACGTTGTTAGACTCATTTCTTTTCTGGTTTCTGCAAAGACCTCAGAGTCTCAAATATGCCCCATTTCTTGAAATGAAGAACTGTAGATGACCAGAGAGTTTTGGTGACACAGAAAAGGAGAATTCAACAGAAAGTTGTTCAGTTCCCTCTTGAAAGAGTAAGCAGATAGATCTCTCATAAGTAGAGTCAGCTCCATGCTGTTCCCATCAGTCAGTCCACCAACAATAAGTCTCAATGGCAGACAGAGACCACAGTAAAAAGATGCTGTTTATTTTTAAATCTCATTATAGGTGTTCTTTCCAAAATCTCTTCTAAGTGATCAGAGGCACTGCTCCTCTTCCAATTACAACCCAAGAAGTAAGAATCACTAACTGGATGTGTTAAAGCCCTTCTCACTAGCAATTTAAAGAGATAAGAAAGTTGATGGAGAGAGAGAGGTGTTTAGAAATCATTGAAATGATAGACATTGTTTTCAGAAAGGGACATCCTTTGTTCACTCTTTTGTAGCTAGTTATGGTCTGATGGAAACCAACCACAAAGGCAATACAGTGTAGCCTAGTGGTCATTTTCACAAGAATAGACAAGACTACTTGTGGACACAGTAATTACTCTCTCTTTCACCTTTGCTTCATACCGGACATTTTTTAACCAGCATATAGATTTGTCTGGCGAATCTCAAGGTTTACCATATACGGGAAATCGTTCTTCCTAGAAGGCCAAAGTCATAGCTTGTCCTTAACAACTGACTAAAAACCTTTTAGGTGCACACTGCCTCCCTCCCCACCCCCCACCATATATCTATACTGTACTTTCTTTCACAAAGCCTTCCTCTCCTTGTAACACCTGTAGAGCTATTCCTCAGCACCCAACTTTAGAGCAAAGAGCTTGTCTGTTTGCAAGATGTAAATGCCAGGTTATTCTGGGGTAGGAGAGTCCAGAAGACAGCTCAGCAATGAAATTTGTGCAGAACAATGAGTGACCCAGTCTGAGGAAATATTGATCTGAGCTGTTGGCGCCAAATTTCCTACTGCTCCCTTCAAGTGGCCAAGCCTTAGTCTGGGCTTGGGGCCTAGGGGTTCATCCAAGATGGAAAAAGGATCCAGGTTAGTTCCAGGAACTGATAAGAGATTGTAGGAGAAGGGAGACCAACATTTCCCTATGGCCATTTTCCCCATGAAGCATTGTGAGGAAAGAAGCCAAATTTTGTTTCCCAATGTTTTTCTGTTCCCATCCATCTACCTGGGCCTTAAATTTCTAAATATGATTATTTTCATGAGCTAACTAAGTTCTACAGAGTACATATTTCTTATTAAGTGAAATTTGGTATTTAGTATTCTACACGGCTTTAAAAATTAAAGAATATTTTTCCTTTAGTTCAAAGAAGGTGGTAGAGAACTAACTGTTGAGTTCCTACTGTGATTCAGACACGTGTTGTTGGATTTTTATGTTATCTCATTTAATTCTTGTAACTATCCTACAAATTTGCTACATTGTATTATTTAATATTAATCCCCAGATAGTATCTACTGCATGTCTTCTCTGTTCTAGGTACCCTTGTAGGTGCTGGAGACATTGTGATCCCGCCAGGAATTCAGTCTGGTGGGCAAGACAACATATGAGTGAATCATTACAAAGAAAAATGCCATAACAGATATATATATATTTTTTATAAATTTTTAAATTTTATTTATTTACTTTTGGCTGTGTTGGGTCTTCGTTGCTGTGCATGGGCTTTCTCTAGTGGCAGTGAATGGGGCTACTCTTCGTTGCGGTGCTCAGGCTTCTCACTGCAGCGGCTTCTGTTGCTGTGGAGCACGGGCTCTAGGCGCACGGGTTTCAGTAGTTGCGGCACGTGTACTCAGTTGTTGTGGCTCGCAGGCTCTAGAGCTCAGGCTCAGTAGTTGTGGGGCACAGGCTTAGTTGCTCCGCGGCATGTGGGATCTTCCTGGACCAGGGCTTGAACCTGTGTGGCCTGCATTGGCAGGCGGATTCTTAACCGCTGCGCCACCAAGGAAGTCCGGCCATAACAGATATATAACAGAAGGCTGTAGGAGTGTGCGTTTTAAAAATGTAAATCTCTTTAATGTATGCACCAATCAAAATGGTAGACTTACCACCCCCTGGAAGAGATTCCAAGGTAGTTGCAGAGGACTTCAATATTTTAATACAATCAACTTACTTTTGTAAAAACAGATAATTAAGTAGGAATATAAGCTGCCCTTTTTTTCCTTTAGGGAACATTGGGAAGGTTTCTGAATCTTGTTTTTTTCCTAATCAACTAACTTAAAATGTTCTAAAGAGACTTCATTTATTCAATCATACTCCCACATTATTTTTAAAATAATTTAATGTGGCTTACAAAGATGGCGTACAACAGCACAGGGTAAATAAAAATACTCAGTACAAAAATGACTCTATGTCGATTTCCTCTTACTATCTATTTCCTGTTCCCCACAAACAACTGTTTCCTTTTTTCTAGTTTTGATTCTGTTTCAAGTCTCTGTGGCTATCCCACCTCTGGAACTAATTCTGTGCCTTGCACATGCCCCAGACTGCCTGGCTTGTCTCCACGTGGGGTCTGTGTCGCCTTCCACGAGCACAATTAGGTCTCCAAACTACTTAGGCAGGAACTTCTCTCCCAAACAAATCTGTTTATCAGAGAGCAGTTAGATTGCATGCACAGAAGCCTCAACAAACAGGATGTTCCATCTCAAATTTATGGCCTCTCGGCATACGCCAGAACGCCTCCCAAGGACGCGAGTGACTCTCAAGATGCTATAGTGCGTCATCAACCACAGTCGCTGAAGGGAACAGGCTGGGCATCCACTTATTGGCACTTCCTGGATGAAGTACGACAATCAGTGCCTTTTTTGAATTTGTGCGGCTTTTGGCTTATTAATTTCAGGATGGGAAATCATTAGTGTTCTTAATTTAAAGAGGAGACCACTGGACAAGAGTCTGCAGCTATAAATCGATACTAAAGATTTTCTCTGAAATATGATGTGTCTACCTGACTCTGAGATTGGATTTTTTTTTTTTCCCTTTTCGTTTTTGAGCTTTTGAATTTGACTTAACATACTGACTCTGTCAGATTCCTGTGGTGAATTGATAATGAAATTAGGGGAGACAGAGTCCATTGACTTAGAAGATCTGTGCCATTAGTTGTCTTCTCTCTGTTTCTGCAACTGGCTTGACACCAGCTTAGTCACCTTGGTTTTGGCATTTGCCTCTGACACAGACACTTAAGAGACCATAGCTCAGAATGGAGATGAGGAGGTAGCATGGTAAATAGATGCTATAAAAAAGAGGGGAAAATCAGTATTTCCATTAACATCTGGGAGAGACTTTCCAAAGAACGTTTATATGTGTAGCTGACGGTTATGTGCCAAGAAGACTAGTTCCTTTAAGGATCACAAATTATGTGACTATCAGTGTGGTGTTATTTCGTTTTTATTTTCACAAGAAATTTCACCAATAGCTTTTAAAACTAAAACAAACAAACAAAAATCAAGGAAACAAAAAAACTCTGCCTATGGGCTTCCCTGGTGGCACAATGGTTGAGAGTCCGCCTGCCAATGCACGGGACACAGGTTCGTGCCCTGGTCCGGGAAGATCCCACGTGCCGCGGAGCGGCTGGGCCCGTGAGCCATGGCCGCTGAGCCTGCGCATCCGGAGCCTGTGCTCCGCAACGGGAGAGGCCACAACAGTGAGAGGCCCGCGCACCACAAAAAACCAAACAAACAAAAAACTCTGCCTAGGAAAAATATTGAAATAAAGGTTATATTTTTTAAGAAAACGGATATGATAAAAATTCTACTTATATACATCAAAATTACTAGTAACGTGCAACAAAATATTATAGATATTTTCTTGAAGTTTATCATAATAGGCCTTGATTTGTACATATATCTTCTTTATAAGGTCATGACTTTTGTAATATATGTATTAGCAACGCATCGTTAATTTTCTGGTTTTGTTTTGTTGTGTTACCCTCTCATCCTCAGGTCTAGGTTTAATTCCTGGCTTCTGCATCCCCTGTCCTGTGACTTAGAGAAGACAGTCAACTTTTTTAATGTGTTTCAATTTCCGCGTATTTAAAAATGGTATTTAATGTGTTTCAATTTCCACATATTTAAAAATGGTATTGGGAGGAATAAATGATAGGGGTATGTAAGTACCAAGCACAGTGCCTGGCACACAATAGAGTTTCAATAGCTGTTACTTCCCCACCTCCACACTCTGTACTCCGTTTTGCAACTCTGTGTCTTCAGAGGAACACCTCTGGGCAAAGGAAGATGGCATTCAATAACTTTAGATAAGGGTTTGATAGACCTGGTGGCCTCCCCTCCTGCAAATGAGGCTGGGTACCTCTCCTGAGGCTGCCACCACTTCCTCTGTCATTCTTTCCTAGAGCCTGTGCACAGGAGCCAAATCTTGGTAGGATCACCCATCATCATTAGGCAGTGTGGAGTTTGGGCATTTCTCTGCCTCTAGGGACAGAGGTCTTCCACTCAGCAGATCAAGAGATGTAGATTGTCTGCTTGGATCTGAAGGACACAGTTCCTCTAAACTTGATTCTGATCTTCAAGATAGGGCAAGTTTAGAACAAAGTGCTGAGAACCTTGGGAGAAAATGAGAGCTTCTCAGAATTCAAATGAGCAAAAGCCAGGAATGTTCATCAGTATCTGACATGCATGCAAGACTATGGAAAAGCAAATTCCAAAAAGTTCAAAGAAAATATACATTCAGTCTCTTGACCAGAGGGTTTTCTAAAAGGGTGTAGATAGGTCCATAAGGAGTAGAAAATGAAATTCTAGCTATGTAATAAAAATAAGCCGAATATGGAAGAAAAACTACAGAAATCGATATGGTTGCTCAGAGAACTCTCCTTTGAGCTAAGATTTTTAAAAGCACGTTTGAAATCAGATTAAAGAAATTGTAGCCAAGAACAAAAGCAACACAATAGCACGAACCTAGAAGAGTAGTGTCATAAAGAATAAGGGAAAAAATAAGCTCAATTTTGCTAGGGGAAAAAAGCGATAACAAAGAATGACTTTTACCAATGTGTAGGGAGCAAAGAAGAACAAGGAAGTGTTAGTCATATTTCTAAAAGATTGTGATGTAATGGTGACAAGACAAAGAGAAAATAAAATTACTCAGCTCCTGTTCTGCTCTGTCTCCTCTACCAGAAGAACACCCTTCAGATTCAAAATGTAAAGATGCCTGGCAGATGTGCCTGAGGACTGAAAACAAAATGTGTTAAATGCCAGGCAGGGAACTCCTGAATGATTGTCCACAGGGGACGCAGCTGTGTAAAGGACAGAGCTGGGATCAGCCAGAAGTTGGGCCACTGCTGCAACGGTCCTTACAAGAGATGATGAAGGGTTGAAGGGAGGCCGAGCAGAGGGTCAGAGAAAGGAGGTCAAGGCTGAGGAGATAGAACTGATGGAATAACCCATTGCAGATGCTCTAGAAAAGATATGAATATGCTATATGAGGATTTCACAGATCTTCTGTGAAAACAAAAAGCAGATGGGATGGGGGAGTGGGGAATGTGGGCGGGGAGCAATCATGTGAACCTAGTCATGGACACAGAGAGTTGGGGTATGTTTAATACAGGGAGAATCCAGGTTTGCCAGAATCATGGGTTATAATAGCTGGATATAAAGGGGACATGGAGGAAGGGATAAAGTCCAAAGGTTTATTACTCATCAGAAAATCCAGAATGAGGGCTCCACACCTGCTGAGGAGCTAGGGAGGAATTGGAAAAAAAAAAGTGATAGAAGCCATTCATGTATCTCATCCTGTGGACACCAGGTAATTGGAATATACATCTCAAACCTAATGGAATCAGGAGTCTTGTGAATTTTTTTGTGCTTTTTTGTGGGATTGAATAGTTAATAGTAAAACTATTGAAAATGGACAGTACCACTCCTCCTTACCCTATTAAAGGCAGGGTATCTGAGTTATTAATTATTTTTAAAAATTTTTTATTTTTAAAGAAGTTTAGTTGATTTACAATGTTGTGTTAATTTGGGGTTATTAAATATTGACTTGAAGGATGTTAGAGCTAAGAAAGAAACGTTCATGGTCCCACCAGAGCTCATAATAAGATGAGGGGTCAAGGAAAGCATCTCCAAGGACATGATATAGGGGCTGAAAGCTTAGAGATGAGGAGAACTTAGCCTGAAGAAGTATTGCACACATTGGGAGTGTTAAGACTTTAATCAGATCTGGCCACCTCACTTCCAAGAGGAATTTTGCCAAACTGAAGCTCTGTCGTATAAATATGAGGGACCAGAGACAGCAAGCCAGGACTTAGGAGGAAAGCTGTTTTCTCAATTTTGTGTAGCAGAATTGTAGGAAGAATCTGATCTAATTCTGAAGTGATCTAGCTTCAAGGTCAAGCTCAGAGGCTCCAGAGCCAGATATCTAGATTTGAATCCTGGCTCTGCCATGAATTACATTACTTCCTATGTATAACAACAACAACAGTAATGATACATATTTTATAGGATTTTTTGAGAGGATTAAATGAATAAATACATGTCAAGTGTCTAAAACAGTGCCTGGAATAATAGCAGGCACCGGCTATTGTTGGCTATTATTATTACAAAGCAGATAGATATGTATCATTTATAATAGAATATTTTAGCAATCCAAGTTGTTGAGCAAAGTAATCTCAGTTATCTGAAAAAATAACCTGAAATGTTTTCATTCCAAAGTGTGAAATGAGGGACTTTTAACTTACTGTCAACCTGCCACACCATCTTTTAAATGCTTCTTGGTAGTTAGTAAAATGATTGTATTTTAATCGAGTCAGCAATAGCAATAAAGTTCAGTTAAGAAACACAGATTTTTTTTTCCCTTTCATGGGCTTTCCACAAAATTCTTGATCTCAGTGAGAGAGCACTGATCATCTGCGAATTATCTGGCATCTCAAAAGGCAGAAAAGAATCAAAGAAGATTTAGAAGAAAACATTGGCCCATTTTCCTCAGAATTCAGCCTGGTTGATTTGCTCAGTGGTTAAAGGGAAACAGCAACTACACTAAACACCAGAATGGTCAGTGCAATTAATGCAATTAAAGTAATTAGTCCTGGCAGCTGTAAGGTCAAATAGAGGTAGCTTTGTAACAACAGTCTGCCACTGCAAAATTACTGACATTTGCAACTAAATTATATTCTCTAAATTGTTGCCTTAATGCTAAATAAATAAAGTTATGCTAATGTAGGGACTGATTACAGATTGAAATTAGCACAATTGCTTGTTATACAGTCTGCTAGGGTTAACATTTTTTAAAAACATAATTAATGGCCTGTGCTTACTGTCTCTGGTTATAGATCCTGCAGCTCATTTGCATTCTTTTGCAATATTCTGACAGTGCTAAATGTCTAAGAAGAAAGATCTCATCTGGAGGCGGAAAATGCGCTTTGCACGTCATCAAGCTAAAACTTGTTATGGTTTCAGGCTAGTGTTAATAACAAAGATGACCAGAGAGAGAATGGAACAGAATGAAGCAAGAATCCGTTTTGCTTTTTAGTCTCGTGATCCAAGCCTTTTCTGGAGTCAATGTGAAATGTAATTGCTCTTTTGACCTCTATCTTCTCTCTCCCCAGGTCTGAGGAAGAGCTACACTGGTTGATTATTGCGGGAATGAAAGGCACTCTGACCTTGTCGACCGAACGCCTTGCGGCTTTCAATGTTGCCCATTATACCGAAGGCAGGCAACTCCTGGAGAGAGGCAGAATCGACAGGAGAGCTGCTCCCTGGGCAACCTGCCAGAAAAGGCTTCAGCAGCAGCAATTCAGACGGGGCCAAACAGCTCAGGCAGCTAAGGAAACAGCTTGGGGGGGCGGGGGGCGGGAAGGTGAGGGAAAGACAGAGTATATAAAAATATTGTTAGCACACAGTTTAAAGAGCTCTCAGGCATCCAAGCTATAGGGCGCCTGTGTTAATACCGCCCTGCATCATCCACCCGAACTGAAAACCGACCTGGGAAGGAAGCGCAACCAATGTAAGTGCAGCTACTGATTTCCTAAAATAGGCTGTCATTCACTCCAAAGCATTTCTGACAGTCCTCCTATGTCAATCGGAACGTACCAGCAAAAAGTGGGTCAGGGTATTTAGTTATAATAATTGTTCTAGATTATAAATTATTCACTACAAACCTGGTTGGGTTATTTTTAGAATGTATGGTTCACAGAAGGATTAGGGTGCAACTTGGGATCAAAACAACAGGCTGGCTCCTTCGAGCTCTCTAGTTAAAGCTTCCGTGTTTAAAATCAGCTGTGGGTCCTTTGCGTCTCTGCTACTTCTACTCCAATCAGTTCTATTCAACAAAATTTTATCGAGCATTTATTAGGTGCTTCAGCGCTGTGGGAGAATAAATGACATGTGAAGTGTGCCTATGAATTAAGGAGACGGGTTGACCAGTCAGACACAGGAGTTCTGCCATTTGTTTTGTCATTTCGTTTCAGGCATTGAGGGAGAGCACAGAGGGCCTGCTGTGGCGTTGATGTTAGGGTTTTCTATTTAGATTCTGACTTTAAGTCTTACAGTCAGCTTCAGGTTCATATTGTCAGGCCCACTTTAGGAAGAGAAGATTGACTGTAGTAATAAAGGCTTTGGAGTCTGGAATTAGCCAGATTTGGGTTCAAACTCAATTTTGTTGCTACTCAAGATCTGTGCAATTTTGAAAAAACTCTCCATATTTCTGGGCTTCGGTTGGCCTAGTTCCTATAGTGAAGGAGACTAGATGGAACTAAGACCCTTTCCAGCTATATTGTTCTATGAAAAAGATTGTTCAGCAACCACACATCCCATATTTTCTGGGACACCCCACCTCCAAAGTATTATGGCCTGTTGTACCTATAAAATTATTTATACCCATCAAATGCTGAATCACCATCACCTGATTTATACATTGAACGAACCATCAGAGGTGGGAAAAGAATGATGAGAAAAGGCTGGGGAGAGTGGTGTTAAAAGATAATTTTCATAGAAAGGTAAAATCGTGACCCTCATACACATATAAAAATGTGTATATGTTAAAGATTTGATTCTCCTCATTAATCAAAGATGGAACCGACAGATGTTATAACTGGTTCAAGAGAATCTGAAAAGAGACATTTAAAGATCAGAACTATTGAAATGAGAATGCAAATAGAACAAAACTGGGTTTTTTTCCAGGGGGAGTGGAGAGAAATCAATTGAACCTCTACCAGACAGGGAAGCATTTGCATGTCTGTCAGTTACCTATAACATACAAGTTGTAAAATAGCTCAAGGGCAGTGAAGACTAGAATCAGATAACAGGAAGGGTGTGCTGTGTGCAGACAATGCATAGTTTCCCATGAAGCACAGTTTTTCCCTACAGTGGAAATAGCCTCATATGGACTATGGCATTTCATTGTGATTTCTGGTTCTTCAATGGCTATCTGGGGAAGGATCTCAGCGGGGACTTGGGTGTGGACAAGAATCACCTGGGAAACTTCCAAATCAGAATCACACCTCCAAACCAAACTGCATCCAGGGTTCTAACAAATGTTGTAAACAAGTAGACGGCCTTTTCAACTGCTTTTTGAGGTTGAAGTTATGATTGAAGGAGACCTAGAAAGTCGGCTGTGTGTATTTATAGGTGCAGTATTTCTTCCCGATCCTTTGAGGAGCCTTTTGTGACTTTCTTGATGTGGTTTAAGGGTCATGAAACTGTTAAGTGTTAGTTCACCGAGGGCTAAGGTCCAGTGTGCACACTGAAGGCAAGGCAAAGTCCAAAGGAGAAAAATGGGAATTAAAGACATAAAAAGAGGGAAGAAGCATTGGGTTTGCTGCCAGAACACAGATGTCATGAAAACCTCTGCTAAATCTAAGCCAAGATGGGAAAGGAATAGACTCCTATCAACATGGTCATCACTGGACACCTAGATTCGGGCAAGTCTACCACTGCTAGCCATCTGACCTAGAAATATGGTGGGATTAACAGAAGAACCATCAAAAAATTTGAGAAGGAATCTGCTGAGATGGGAAAGGGCTCCTTCAGGGCGGTCTGGGTCTTGGATAAACTGGAAGCTGAAGGTGAGCTTGGTGTCACCATTGATAGCTCCCTATGGAAATTCAAAACCGGCAAGTATTTTGTGACCATCACTGATGCCCCAAGACACAGAGACTTTATCAAAAACCTGATTTCAGGCACATCTGCTGACTGTGCTGTCCTGATTGTTGTTCCTGGTGTTGGTGAATTTGAAGCAGGGACCTTCAGGAACGGGCAGACCGTCAGCATGCCCCTCTGGCTTCCACACCGGGTGTGAAACAACGAATTGTGGGTGTTAACAAATGGATCCCACTGAGCTGCTCTGTGGCCGGAAGTGATACAAGGAAATCATAAAGGAAGTCAGCACCTACATTAAGAAAATTGACTCAACCCTGACACAGTGGCATTTGTGCCAATTTCTGGTTGGAACGGTGACAGCATGCTGGAGCCAAGTGCTAACGTGCCTTGTTCCAGGGATGGGAAGTCACCTGTGAACATGGCAACGCCAGTGGAACCGTGCTGCTTGAGGCTTGGGATCGCACCCTGCCATCAACTCGTCCAACTGACAAGCCCTTGCCTCTGCCCCACCAGGACATCTACTAAATTGGTAGTATTGACACTGTCCCTGGCAGCCGAGTGGAGACTGGTGTTCTCACCCCCAGCATGGTGGTCATCTTTGCTCCAGGCAACTGAAGTCAAGTCTGTTGAAACGCACCATGAAGCTTTGAGTGAAGCTCTTCCTGGGGACAGTGTGAACTTCAGTGTCAGGAACGTGTCTGTCAAAGATGTTCATCATGGGCAGTGTGGCTGGTGGAATAGCAAAAATGACCCACCAGCGGAAGCAGCTGGCTTCATGGCTTGGGTGATGATCCTGAACCGTATCCAGGCCAAATCAGGGCTGGCTACACACCTGCGCTGAATTGTCACACAGCTCACATTGCTTGCAAGTTTGCTGAGCTGAGAAGATTGATTGTTGTTCTGGGCCCAAACTCATGCCACCTGGTGATGCTGCTGAGTTGATGTGGTTCCTGACAAGCCCACCTGTGTTGATAGCTTCTCTGCCTATCTGCCTCTGGGCCCTTTTGCTGTTTGGGAGATAAGACACAATCGGTTGCCACAGGTGTCATCAGAGCAGTGGACAAGAAGGTGGCTGGAGCTGGTTCAGTCACCAAGTCTGCCGGGAAGACTCAGAAGACTCAATAAATATTATCCCTAATACCTGCCAGCCTGCTCTTGATCGTGGTAGAACAGTCTCAGAATGGGTGGTCTGAATTGGCCATTTAAGTTTATTAGTAAAAGACTAGTTAGTGATAATAATGCACCGTAAAACCTTCAGGAGGAAAGGAGAATGTTTTGTGAACCATTTTTTTGTGTGTGTAAGGTATTCGTTTTAAAAAACCAGTACTTTTTCATGGAAACAACTTGATCAAAAATCTGTCACAGAATTTTGAAAACCATTAAAAGAAAGTTTAATGAGAAAAAAAAAGTGGGGAGTGAAGACTAAGATGAAGAGAATGGAAACAGGGAAGAGAGGAATGAGCTGGGGCAGAGGCAGCAGGGATGCCTCCCGATAGATCTACTTGTTAATAAAAACACCATTTCAAAGTCACGCGCACATGGAGTACAGGTAACAAGAAGTTTGATTTCCAAAGCACTGCCGCTTTATAGATTTCCCACCTCCACTGGAAATCTAACATGGTCACAGTTTTGAGGAATTTATCAGGAAATATGCTAATTCTATTATAATACATGAAATATACACTGTTCCCGCAATGTTACACATTGGGGGTTTTTTTCCCCTCTCTTCCGTGCTCCCCACCCTACACAAAAATTGAAAATAAAGAAAATCATTGATTGAATGCCTAAATTGAAGTTTTTTCTGTTTTAATTTATTTTTAAAAACCCAATACTGTATTGTAATATACTGGACTAAAGGAGATATAGTTATTTCTAGTTCTGAAAGGAGAATTTGTGAAAATGCCATTTCAGGACTTTAGCTCAGCAACTAAAATGAAATGTGAAAGAGAAAGAAGACATGAAATGTGGACAACTTCATGGTGGTTCTAGGAAGGCTAAGAATCACTAGGGATTGAGAGTTTAGATGGAGGAAAGATGGCTTAGGGTCAGGGCACACTAGACTTTCTATTTAGTAAAGCTTTATAACCTCCCAAGATATTATCCTGGAGTCACTCTTAAAATTGGATGAAACTGGGTAACTCTCACACAGAGGTCAGCTCAAAATGGGAGGCAGTATTATCTTGACTAAATCCTTTTGGAACTGTGGATACCAGGTAGGAAGGAAGGCCCGTGGGTTTTTGACATGACATAGTGCAGCTGGGCCAGCAGACTCCCAGCTGGCAGGGAGATCAGTGTGTTTGGACGAGGCAGAAAAGGTTAAACCAACCAGCACCGTGAAACAAATGAAAGAATGCTACTCGAGCCTGTCTGAAGTCAAAGTTTCATATAAAGTGTTTGGTCCTACAGACTAGTTTCTTTCTTTTCATTGTTTTAACCTAAGGGATGAAGAAAAATAAATCAATGTCAGATTAAAAAAAAAAGAAAACTGCTGGTAGCTCCATACAATATATTAAAAATGAAAATACTCGTTTGCTTGTGGGGAGAAGAGAAAGCCAATAAAATTTAGAGAAGCTTCCTTCTAGTAGTACACATTGTTTAAAAGGAACTTTAGAGCTATTATTCTTCTTGTGATCTTCCCCCAAAGCTACAGAGGTGAGCAAAATCTACCCATATTGCACTGCTAGCTGTCATGTTTTAAATAGCATCATACACACACCTTCCAAGTTCTGAAAAGCCCATTCAGTGTTTTATATAAAAGCAAGTTACCGGAAATGGGCAGAGAACACACTCCTAAATATAGCAACATAATTACTGTCATGTAAATTATCTCCTCTCTGTAGCGTTAGAACAATGAGATAAAAGGTTTATCTTGACAAAGTTTGAATAAGTAGAGGTGAAATTGATTCAGAATCTCCATAACTGCTCCATCCACGGGCAGTGGGAGGGGGAAAAGAGAGCTCCTTTAATTTCACTATCAGCACGTCCTTCCTGTTCATTTGCATTTGGGGAGTTTTTCCACAGTGCATTCATTTGCTAGTGAGATAATGTGTCCCTGCATGATCAGTTAAGAGAGGGATAGAATTACTAATGATGAAAAGAGGCAGCACAAGGGCAAGAAAGCAAAGCAGCCCTTCCTTTTCTTGCCTAATCTGGATGGATCTGAATTTCAACCATCTCATTTTTTTTTTTTTTCCTAGTGGTGATGGTGGGGCTGTTTTCCAAAGCTGGGTTAAGACATTGCAAATTGAGTTCTACACATTCTTTTCTTTTTTTTTTTTTAAGTGCCATTCAAAGAAGGAATGTGATGTCATTGTGCTGAGTGGCTGTTCTATTCTGGCTGTTTGTATGTACTTGTCAGTTAGTAAATTGAGGGCAATTTAAATCAACTGTCACTCAATAAGCATCAGCTGTTTTCCAGGTACTATGGAAATAGTCAACAACAGGAAGGTCTTGTCCTTTAAAAAAGAATTCTAAACAGAAAGAAAACTTTGATTCACAGAAATGTTTAAATTAACGATGAGAGTAATGCGGTGTTACTAGTAGCAGAGCCATGGGAAGATCAAAGATAGAAATATAGGTTAAATGGAAGGAGTGGAGGTGATGTCTTATCCTGTGCTGTCTTTAGGTAAGTGTAGGGTTTACCCAGAGTGCACAGTGGACAACAGTTCAATACTCCCTAGGACAAGTCAATGTTAGGAAGCCAGCAGTGGGCGTTGGAGCTGGGAAGCAGAACAGCGAGTTTGGAGTTCAGGAGTCTCTGGCCTGCAAACTAGACAATACCCTGGCCCTTGATTTTCTTTATTGCAAGCTTCCAAATGTCTCCAGAATAGGAAAACTGTGTCCTTTTAGGAAACATGTGAGAAAGCAACAACATGATGATCAGCATTTCAGTGATATAGACAATGTAGAGACCAAGTTCAAACACCCTTACATAATGAAAAGGGTGTAGTAATACACAATGAGAAGAGATGACTTTGCTTTCACATACCTAGGAAGCTTTTTAAAGGTAGCTTGGAAGCATGAAGCACTCAGTTGGCTGACCTGACTGGGTGAGGCTTAGCTTCCTTTCATCTATTGCCTGCTGCCCTTTGGGTCGAGTACTTACTTCCCTGGGATAAAGGAAGGCTCCAGAGTGAGTAAAAACGTGCCAAATTTGAAGTTACACTGCTCTAGGTCACCCAGAAACACCGCAACTCTGAGTTGGCTACTAATCCACTCTTGTTTCCCTATGCCAGCCCATGGTGGTTAAGCTTGTTTGGCATTGAAATCCGCCAGACTGAAGAATGACACCCTGGGCCTTGTCACCCACAGAAAGCAAAAGGAACTATGAAATAATCAGTCTCATAAAGAAAATAGTGTTCCTTTAGTGGAACATTGCTGTCCACTAAACAGTTATTACAAAGGAAATGTAGCTCCTATAATGGGGGACTTTTTTCCAAGGCTGTTTGTCCAAAGGTGAGGGTGTCATAGCAATAATCCTGAAAATGAGAGTGGAATTATGAAGGAATCCTTTGCAACTCTGCACCCCCATATTCTAAATGTATTCATTGCCCAAAACTATCAGAACATATCCTAAATTAAGACTAACGCGCAAACCAAAGCAGCATTGTACCACCATTTTTCAACCACAAACCCCCATCCCACTGATGGGCTGAACTAGGGCAATGACAGAGGAGATAGAGAAGGGAATGGAGGAAAACTGGCAAAGATGGATTGAATATGGGCAGGAGGGGCAGTGATGGACAATTGTGTATCAGAGCTAATCCCTAAATTTCTGTATGGAATGATGGTGTTTTTATTGAAATAGAGACTCTGCAGGAAGATGAGGATTGGAGGAGAAAGACCATCATGGGGAGGAATTAGAAAAGAGAACCTCCTGAAAACAGAGAAATAGGGACAACAGAGAGAACCAGGACTCAGAGGAGATAGTAGGAACCAACTCAGTGTATAGGTTGAAGGATTAACTTTAGAAAGAGGAAAGAGGGACACTCTTCCTCTAAACAAGGAAACATCTTGCTCTAAGCTAGGAATCTCCTTCCTTTCAACTAGGGAACTAACATTAATTGATGGCTTTGCATGTACCTAGCATAAGACTTTGGCACTTCTCATATGTTAGGATGCTGTTAAAAGAGAGCAGGCTATTGTATGACAGCCTTTATTCTCCCTGTGTCTACAGGACAAGGACACTGGCTATGATTTAAAAAGATAGAGGTCAGATTAAAAAGGTGGGTACATTTGAGGGTATGCATTAGGGAAGGTGAAAGGAAAATGACTAGGGATAAAAAAGGAATGCCAAGTAGTATTGAGAGCTGGATATGCATAGGTCAAGGTCTTAATTGTTTTTAGACAAACTTAAGTGCCATGTGGATATAATCCAGGGTCACAAATTGCTTTCTTCATTCTTAAAATGGTCATATTCTTTAAAAGCTAGGCTGAAAAGAACAGAGAAAATCAAAGTCCCTAGCATATGTCTGAGCCAGTGCTTGCAAGTATGGAGGGTTCTTAAATCCATGCCCTTCCCAGGTCAATAGGTTAAACACAAGCCTATGTTACATGGGTTCAGATTCCCTGTAGTGTTCCCAAGGGTTTAATCCTACAGATTAGCAACACTGGGAGACAGGATTCTTGCCTAACTCTGTGAGCTCTCCTCACAGGTGTTTTGTGAATCTCTGTGAGGTGTGGTGCAAATGAATAAAAGGAATCTAGTCAAATTTCCTGGAAATGTTCCATATTCTAGCAAAAATAGTTACAGTAAATTCTTTTATAACACCCAGTTGAGGGGACTTCCCTGGTGGTCCAGTGGTTAAGTGGTCCATGCTTCCACTGCAGAGGACACAGGTTTGATCCCTGGTTAGGAAACTAAGATCCCTCATGCCGCGCAGCATGGCCAAAAACCAACCAAATAAAACAACAAGGACAGCATAAAAAGAAACACCCAGTTGAACAAGTATGCTCATTCAATTTAACAAACATCTGCTAGGCACCTCTAGGTGTGAAGCACAGTGCTAGCCACTGGGAGGGGGGGCAGATACTGTGATGATGATGATGATGATGATGATGATGATGATGATGATGATGATGATGATGGTGGTGGTGGTGGTGGTAAGGTTACTTTATGGGGGAGGGGCTTACTATGCACCAAATACTGTTCTAAGCTCCCTATGTACGTCCATCTGAGTAAATGCTTATAACAGTCTTAGGAGGGTGGGGTCTAATCCCTGCAGTACAGAATTGGAAACTAAGGCTTGTTGGTCACTCTCTGCCTCCCTGAGGCTCAAGGTAGTTAAAGTCAAGCCTTGAGCGAAGACCACCTGTCTTTCCCTTGCTTCTTCCACTCTCACTTTAAAATTATTAGCGGGGAAGTTGAACTCAGAAGTTACCAGGGAAATAAAGTGGACTTTTACATCAAGTCTAGATGTTGAGAAAATCGACCAATTCTTTATTGTCGTATCATGTTAAATCACATCATATCAGATGTTCCTGATTGTCATAAAGATATATTTAGAAGTGTGACAAACAGCCTTGAAAAAAATTGCCTTTTGATGGTTGATTGTATTGGTTAATGGATAACTGAAGCCAGCTAGAGGCAGCCATATATACACAAGACAATCAATCTTTTTTTTTAAAACCTTAAAATGTGACAGAAGTGTGAGTGCTTCTGAGAACATGGAAGTGATTGTGTAAAAAAAGCATGTTTGAAAGCATTCTAATATGATAATTCATATTTTATTTGAGTCTCTTCTAATTAAAAAAAGAAGAAATTATGTCTATTGGGAAATATCCAGAAACATTGTATATTTATGTCCTAAGATAGTTTTAGGAGCTTCTCTATGATCAAGATTTTTAAGAATCATTTTCATAATGGAACCGTACTTTCATTAAAACATCCATGGATCGTTCCATTTAATTTCTTTTAACCCCACCAAAAACACGTCACCTACCATTTGCAGCCTCAAGAGTATATACAAATTTGTTAAACCGTCTTTAAAGAAAAGCTTGTAGATTTTTCAAGTGTTTATGCTTAGTTTATTAACATTATTTAAATTGTGACATAACCAGTGTTGCTTTGCTGCCACTACCTTGGAAATGTTTAAACATTATTATAACTTAGCTCTACATTCCAGTTTTATCTCTAAAATTAATGCTTTTAGGGTCAATTTATGCCTGTCAACAAGTAGTGATCAGAGATGTGAGCTGGCTCATAATCCAGAGGTACTAGGTTACAATGTGTTACCATGGAAACTGTGTTTTATTGCATCTTCTCTTCTTGATTTAAGGCATTTGACAATCACAGTAACTGTTTGCCAGTCTTCCCACATCATAAAAAGTTCAAAAACACAAACAACCAATAGGGAAGAAAAAAAAAAAAAAGGAAGGAAGTGGGGGTGGGGATCCTCTACTGTTCTTGGACCTCACCAGAAACATGAAAAAGAAATGACAGCCTTATATTTAACGTGGGCCTTTTGTGAATAGTTTATCTCTCAGAAAGTGCAGGAGTGTTGGAAAATTCAATCAGTGGTTAGTCATCGAATGGACCTGTCTGCCTGTGGTTCATTTTGTTTATTGCATCCTATATCTTTTATGATCACTGGGACTTTAGCCTGAAACAGCATTTTCTTTAACAAGAGCCATGTTTCCGTTAACGTTGTTTATTGCATCTGAAACATTACTCCTTGAACTCATGGTACATTTTCTATCGAGCAAAGGTCTGCAACAGACTCTTGCATGAATGTGTTTATTCAGAATCTAGAGTTTAAAAAAAAAAAAGGTCCAGTTCATGTAACATTAATCACTTTGCCAGTGTTAGCTGAGGTCATTGCCACATTCCTAGCAGTATTAAGGCAAGTCAAGATTAATTACGTACATTAAACCTTAGAAGGGAAGCACGTGAAAGGGATCTCAAATTAGACATTTCTCAAAAGACAGAGAAATGACTGTGGCGAAATGGGCTAACTCTGCGGCAGTTTGACTTTACAGTATGCTTGCTTTTACTACATGGGGTCAGTACCGTCTCTGTGAATCTGTAGGCATCCTTCTTCCTATCTCTGGAAGTTTATAGGTCAAATTTAAGGTCTTTCTGAGCGTTCAAAATGAAGATTCATTCACTAAACAATTTTTTAGTACATGCTAACCACCAGGTACCGGCTAGGAACTGTCCAGGCAAAGATGAAACAGACATGGTCCTCCCTTTCCTGCTTCCTCCAAGAACTGCATGATCTACCCAGGGAGATGGGTACCAGATGTGCACAATCTGAGCAGAGTTTTGTGGGAGTACAGAGGAAGGAATGATTCATTGTGATGGAAAGTCAGAAAAGACTTTATTGACATTAACTTTACAGGGGTAGAAAGGTGAGCAAAGCAGTCCAGGCGGAGACCTAGTGAGTGTTCCCAAACTAATTAGTGATTTGATGGGACTGGAGCTGAAGGCTTTTGTGCAAGAGCTGAAGGCAGCGGCAGAAAATGAGATTGTACAGTAAGTTAGAGCCAGACTGCAAAATCTCTGAACATGTACTTTATCCTAAAAGCAATGAGAAGCCTTTGAAGAATTTTAAGTAGGAATTTTTTTTTTTTTAATAAATTTATTTAGTTTTGGCTGCATTGGGTCTTTGTTTCTGCATGTGGGCTTTTCTCTAGTTGTGGCGAGCCTGGGAGCCTGGGCTACTCTTCGTTGCCATGGCTTCTCTTGTTGCGGAACACAGGCTCTAGGCGCACGGGCTTCAGTAGTTGTGGCACGTGGGCTCAGTAGCTGTGGCTCTTGGGCTCTAGAGCACAGGCTCAGTAGTTGTGGCCCACGGGCTTAGTTGCTCCGCGGCATGTGGGATCCTCCCGGACCAGGGCCCGAACCCGCGTCTCCTGCATTGGCAGGCAGACTCTTCACCAGTGCGCCACCAGGGAAGCCCCCTAAGTAGGAAAATTTAAAGAACCAGATTAAGTTAGAAACTGAATACAACTTGGGGTGAGGGCAAGTTGGATGGCAGTTTCACTGGTAAGAAACTAGAATCATTGTCTTCAAAAAGGAGGAGAATTCAGTCATCCATGAAAGTGATAACAGATTACGTTTGGCCATAGAATGGAGAGAGACATGTATTATGGAACCAGATGTGATAGGAATATTCACCTGAGTTCCTGAAGGGAGCCAAGGATAGATGATGGAGAAAAAAGAATCCAAGATGGTGCCAGAGGATCTAGCTGGGTTGAATATGCAGATGGTAATGCCACTAACCAAAGCGTCTGAGGTCGTCGGAACATTCAAATGGTGATTTCTGTTAGGATGTTGGACATACTACACGGCAGTAATGAATGATGTTGGGACTGGATACACTGATTTGGGACCATTAACTTATACCAGGTTAAGTCGTCAGGGAAGACGAGAATGTTTAAGGGGAGAAGGTAGAAAAAGAAGGAAAGACAGTCTAGGGAAGAGTTTCTGGGGGAGAAAGTATTTCTCAGTTGTGTGATAGTTTTCACGTTGAGAAAAAAAAAATTAGAGGCTTGAGGAATTTTTATGTTTTTCTCTAAATAAATAGTAAACTTGGTACACAGAATAATAATGTCTAAGAGAGAAAATTTAAGAACAAATATTGGATTAAAAATATTTTACCACTGGTTGCATATATATATATATATATATATAAAATGCAATCTGTATTTAAGACGCTAGTGGGCTCATATTTGAAAAGAAATGTTTCATAGGAGAGGCTTACATTATTTTGAGCCATCGCAGCTTTAAATGTTCATAATATGCATATTTAAATATGTTCTTACATTGTATGTGACAGATTTACATACTTCCCACGTCACCATCATACACTTCCATTAAAAATTTATTTATATTTTAAAATACATTTTATATTCCCATAAAAAGGAGAAATTAAATCGTAAAAATCCACACCAAGTTAGTGTTTATAGTCTAACTACTACTCTCACAAAAAAGCGTTAGAGTCGGTGTCTGTCTTGCCCGTGTTGAGTAAGGAGAGAAGGCCCAGGTAAGAGCTTTTTGCTTATGGAGTTTTGTATTTCAAGGACTAAATTTTCCTAACAACATAGATACAGCAAATATGAAATACAAAACTGTTGCCTTCTAATAGAGGAAAGGGTTGAAATCGTATTCATCTATGCTTGGCCTCACCTTTATTAATATTGGAAATTTAAGAATTCGTTATCATCCAGTATCAAGAAATCATTGGAAAAATCAATACTGCATGTAGAATTCAGGAACACCATTTGGGGGAGGTTTATGCCTTCTAACTAGTTTTCTGTTCATTCATATAATCATTCATTCATTTAGTAAGAACTTACTGAGCAGCCATTATGTTCCAGACTCTACTAGTAGATGTAGGATGCTAACATGGTCCTTGCATTCAAGAAATTAATACTCTTGGCAAAAAGATGAGATAGATTCTCAGATTGCTGTTGTGATTGGCTATGCCGGCTGGGCTCTGTACAACTCCAGAGGGAGCCATCCTTTATAGGCTATAGTGTAGCCCTGGAGTGATCCCAGCCCCAGCTTAAGCCAGTGGGCACCTGCATCTCCCTGGTCACAGTGATTAGCTCAGAGATAGGCATGTGACCCAGTCAGAGCCAGGGAGATGTGAAGAGGTGTTTGCTGGAACTTCTAGTAAAAAGAAGTTCCCTTTCTCTTCCTGAGAGCTCCCCAAAGGAGACTGTTTTCTGCTGGATGATGTAGTGTGAGATATAAGGAATTGCTTCAGGTGTTTTGCCAGTGGGAGCTATGAGCCTGGCGTTACTGAGTTCCATCCTGTGGAGTCTGAAGAAGGCAGAGATATGGTGGGCAGGAAAGGGGGAGGGAATACCCGGGTCCTTAGTGACGTCATGGGAGCAGTGGATCAAGCCTCTTAAAAGGCCAGGACTAAGTCAGTTGCATAAGCCCATACGTTCCCTTGTTTTTTGTTTGTTGTTGTTTTTGTTTTCATTTTTGTTTTTTGCATAAACCAGATTGAGTGGGTTTTCTTGTCACAATTACAAGAATCTTGACATAGTCACCAGTACTGTTACCTCTTGTATAATATGTAACTTTTATGCCTTTTCAGACAATCTAGTGGCCATGTTCTTCCACATGTGTATTCCAGCTTAGGGTAACGTGGATCCCAGTGCAGTCAGTGAGAGGACGGATAAAGCTCGTTCAGAGCTTGACCTCTAAGCTCAGAGGTGGAGCCAACTGCTTTCCAATCCATCAATTCTCATTCAACCTGTTATGGAGATGATGACAAAGAGAATGAATATTAAAAAAAAAAAAGAAGTATTGAACATTCAAAGCTAACCTTCCAAGCTGACTTGACACTATCTTCCTAGATTTGGAGGCTTTTTGTTTTTTATATCCTCAGTGACACATAGGAAAGTGCTTAGCGTTTATGCAAAGCTTAACAAACATTTGCTTAAATTTTTTTATGTGTTTTTATTGTGGTAAAATATACATCATTTACCATTTTAATAACCATTTTTAACTGTATCATTTAGTGACATTAAGTACATTCACAGTCTTGTGCAACCATCACCACTATCTATTTTCAGAAATTTTCTATCATCCCCCAAAGAAACTCTGTACCCATTAAACAATAACTCTCCCTCCTCCCTGCAGCCCCTGTAACCTCTATTCTACTTTGTTTCTATGAGTTTGACATTTTAGGTACTTCGTGTAAGTAGAATCATGCAGTATTTGTACTTTTGTGTCTTATTTCACCTAACATAATATTTTCAAGGTTCATCCATGTTGTAGCATAAAGAGTTGCTTTCAAATATGTTCCTCTCCCTTTCCCCCAAGAGTGTTTAATTTCTGCTATTCAAAAAATAATATGTAAATATTGGGTTAATCTTTTAAAAACTTAGACCATACTCAGGAACTGACACATATTTTGGACCCAGAAGGAACCAGGCAGTGTACTAAGCATATAACAGACATTACATTATCCAGTGCTCACAATCATAACAGTTGTGTTACTTCCAAAGACCCACAGTCGCAACATCACATGATATTGTAGCCAGGATATGATCTCAGTTCACTCTGACCCAGAGACCATGCTTTTCCCATTTCTCCAATGTTCCATGGAATTCAAATCAGAGAATGGTCTAACTATAAGCCTATTTCTAGTTTTTTAATATCTTTAACATTTCCAGGGTAATAGATTTATCTTTCTAGTTAGGTTTTATTTGTGCTGATAGAAAAACTAGTTCACACTAGTGGGGTTTACTGAAATCTTTGTCATGAGGTTACCCTCCAGAAACCTACTGAGGGGTACGTAGTCTCATCCAGGGACTCAAGCCTTCTGTGTCCAACCCAGGGTTCACTACACACCCAGCACACACATACTCGGCTTGCTGTTTGTCTGAACGCCTCCTGTTCTTTGCACATGCTAACCCCTCAGTACACTGGCACTGAACACGTGGTATCCTTGGCTTCTCAGAGAGGATCTAGGCTCCATCAGACATTAGTGCTGATGACTCCATGACCATTCTTCAACAAGCTATAGGTCCAGATGAAATTTTAAGGCCAAGATGGAGTTAGCCTCTGCATCTTCTGCCTTATACGGTCCCTTGAATTTCCCTCTTATTATTTTAATCTCTATCAAAAATAAACAAATGCACAATTACCTGTGATTCTTTAGGATACACTTATCATGATTACAGAGCTCACCATTCTTCTTGCCCCCCTGTGCTACCATTCCAGCTACCCCAGAGGAACCCTGCCCAGCCGCCCGAGAGCCAAAGGACCAGGGCCACTCTTCAGCTCAGATCTACATGATTGTCTGGAGATGTCTTTAAAAGGATGGAAAAAGGCTTCTGAAAAAAGGTATTTCATTTTCTAGAGGCTGAAAAAAGTGGGTCAGAGGTTTTTTCCAAATCTAGGGCAAACCTATTTTTTGGCTAAGGACTTTATAAGACATTGCTCTATTTAGCAAGCAAACTGCATTGCCACGTATCTGGCTCCTCTGAGAGAACTGTCTCCCTAAGTTTGGATCATCACTAAGTGTGCGATCATGCATTCTTCACTCACGTATAGTTTAACCTTGACAGTGGCTCTCCTGGGACACTTTGGGGGAATTAGCGTACACACTGGCAAGCGAACAGATAGCGCAGTTAATAGTTGGAATCCCAGCTCCAACACTACTTCCTGTGAGGTTATGAGCAATTCTCTGGACCTCTCTCTAGCTATCATTTATTTATTGCTGTGTAACAAAGCAGTCCAAAACTTGGTAGGCTAGAAACAATAACTTTTTTTTGGTTATCATTGTGTGGGTCATCAATTTGGACTTGGTTCCACTGGACAGTTCTTCTGGTCTCTATGGGGTCACCCATTTAGCTAAGTGAGACAGTGGCTCAAATGGGGCTGCCTGGTCTAAGATGGTCTCATTTACATGTTTGTCTGGGGCACCGCCGTTCTCCGCCCCATCACCGTTCCAGCAGGCTAGCTTAGGCTTGTTCACACAGTGGTCTCAGGGTTGTAACCACAACCCAAAGAAAGCAAATCCACGTGCAACACTTTCAAACCTCTGCTCACATTTGTCATGTCCCATTGGCCAAAGAAAGTCTCATGGCCAAGCCCAGATTCAAAGAGTGGAGAAAAAAACTCTACCTCACTTTGCAGAAAAGTATGAGTATGGGAATGGGAGGAATTATTGTAGCCACCTTGCAAACAAACTCCCTGTTTTCTCTATGAAATGGAAACAATAATATATGGAATGTAACACTATTGCGAAAACTAAACTTATTCCCTCCTCTTTGTTAATTAGATCACTAGGGCATAGAAATGGAAAAAGTGTGGGATAAGGTAAATTCAACCCTCATTATGGAGGGTTGATTGAGGTATTGGTTGATATTTATCTCAGCCAGCAATGGAGACTTACTGATACATCGTGCACAAGTTGAATGACATGATCTGAATTTGTTTAGGGAATGACCACTGTTTAAAATTATCTGCTTCATTTGTTTGTTTTCTTGTTTATCATCTATCTTCATCTATCCATGAGATTCTAAGTACCATGAGACAGAATAAGGATTTTGTCCAGCTTTCTATTCTGTCCCCAGCATGAAGAGCTTTGTCTGGCTCGAGAAATGCTTGCTGTTTAATTAAATGTAGTCCAAGTCACTTCGAAATTCCTCCTATAACGTGACTTACAAACTTTTTTCACTGCACTCACCCATATCAAGATGCAGGATGTCCTGTAGTCCTCAGTGTCCTCTGGTACTGTAAACAATCTCCCTTGTGTGTTCAATGACAATTAGAGAAGGGAAGAAGTATCTCTTGATCTGGTTACTTCACTTTTGTTAAGATTGAATTTCTTGGCGAATGTGGAACTTTTAGGTAACTAAAATTCCTAGGGTGTTCTCTTACAAATTATCAGTCCAAATCCTAGCGTTCTCTCATCCCAAAACGTTCACTAAAAATAATTAAAATATCATGAATACATAAGTGTTGCCCCTGTTCAATTTTGTCTTCAGTTTCTGGCTCATCATTCTAATTTGTCAAGATTGTCCTGAATCTACACTATGTCATCAAATACATCTGCTTGCCTTCTCAGTTTTGTACCAAATTCATATTTGATAAGCACACTTCCTCTGTCTTCAGCAAAGTAGATGGTAAAGTGTTAGACAGGGAAGCCCTCCCATGGCGACCTGCCACTACCATAACCCTGGACATCTTCCTCTAGGTTTAACCAGCACACACCCACTCAACTCTCCTATCCTCCAGTTTTCATTTCTCTATCCTTTCCGAGCATGTCATTAGCAATTTGGCATATGTCTTGCTGAAATGAAGGTATCAAATGTTTGTAGCATTCGCTTTTATACCAACCTACTTAACCAATCCCATTTTTTTAAATAAAAAGAAATGATTTGGTCATGGCTTCTTTTTACCTTCTCGTTGACTGATCTACATGCAGCCTTTCCTGCCACTGGCTCCATTTTCTTTACCTTCCTTCTTAAAAAGAGGATGTTTCTAGGGGAGAACATCCCTAATTCACTTGATGTTCCGTCCTTCTACTAGGACTTCTCCTATTATTTCCTCATATCTTCTCACAGACTTCAGGCATCCCTTCTCTTCTGTAGTGGCAGTCTTCCTTCTTCATTGGATCATAGCCGTTACCACGGCAGTATTTGTTCTCAAATCTGATTTTGTGTCAGAATCACCCAAAGGGCTTGTAAAAACACAGATTGCTACATCTCACCCCCAGAGTTTCTCATTCAACAGGTCTGACATGCGAGCAATCATTTACATTTCTAACAAGTTCCCAGCTAATGCTGATTCTGCTGGTCTGGGGACCACATTTTGAGAACCACCAACCTGATTTATCCCATCTCATTAAAAACAAAACAAAACTTTTTCCTGATTCTATTAATACCTCCAAAAATGGTGCTCCTGTTCCCTCTTCCCTTTCATAGCCAGACTTCCTCACAACACTGTCTACTCTCACAGTCTGCACGTTCTCACCTCCTGTTCACTCTGATACCCCAGAAACATCTTATAGCAAATTTACCAATTGGTTTTCTTGTTGCCAAATACAAAGGTCATTTCTCTGACCTACTCTTATTCTCTCTCTTCACCACATTAAGAATGTCTTTCTTAAAATGCTTTTCTTCTCTTAGTTTGAAGATACCGTATTCTTTTATGCTTTGCCTCCTAATTCCCTGACTGCCTCTTCTCTTTTGCTGGCTCACCCTATTCTATCCAAATTCTAAATGCTGGAGTGCTTCAGGGCTCGGTTTTAGACCTTCTTCCCTGTCTCATTCTTGCCCTAGAAAATACCATGGTAAAACCTTATACCATGGTTTTAAATACCATGACTTCCACATTTATACCTACTAGCCAAGACCTCTCCCCTGAACTTTAGACAGATACACAAGTAAAGATCCATCGTCCGCATTGGATGTCTCTAGATCATCTCAAAGTTAAATCTTTATTTATCAGCTTAAACCTAGTCCTTTCCCAATTATCCCTGTGGTGGAAAGAATTATGGCCCTCCCAAAGATGTCCACATACGAATTCCTAGAACCTGAGCATATGTTACCTTACATGGAAAAAGGAACTCTGCAGATCCAGTTAAGATTAAGGACCTAGAGATGGGAAGACTGACCTGGTTTATTTGGGTGGACCCAGTATAATTACAAGGGTCCTTAAAAGTGGAAGAAGGAGGCAGAAGAGAGAAGTGACAATGGAAAAGAAAACTAGAGATATGACAGTATGATTATCCATTCTCTCCAACCCTCAACCCCTTAAAACCACCAATTTGATTTCTGAGTCTGTGCATTTACCTCTTCTGGATATTTCATATAAATGGAGGCATAGATTATGTGCCCTTTTATGTCTAGCTTCTTCCACTTAGCATGTTTTCAAGGTTCATCCACATTGTAACATGTAGCAGTACTTTGTTCTTTATTATAGCTGAATAATATTCCTGTGTATGAGTGTATGTGTGTGTATTTGTTTACCCATTTATCTGTTGATGAACATTTGGATTGTTTCCACTTTTTGGCTATTGTGAATAGTGCTGCTATGAACACGTATGCACATTTGTTTTCAATAGGTCACAAATCCCATTTTGGAATTTGGAATGCAGGCAGTGATTTCTAGACGTAAGCCTTATTTAGTTCTTGCCTGTTTCTGATTTTCTCCATATTTCTCATGCCCCAGGATTTTTCAGAGTCATTGAGAGTAGCTTAATGATCATTCCAGTTAATTATCATAGAATTCTTCATCAAGTTGTTTATTCTATGGATTAATACAGCAGGTTTCAAATTTAATAGGGCTAGAGACAGAACTGGGAGTAGGCTGGAAGAGATTAAGGAGAAGAGTGGTAGGTGTAGTTAAATTGATGACTTTCTAAAAACAAGCACGTTACAAGATAATCAATTTACTCATCCAGTGATAAACTTTATGTTTCCCGCAGAAATGTTAGTAACTTTATGTTTCCCGCAGAAATGTTAGCAGCTACCAATGCTTTCTGAATTAGGTACTTGGAACCCCTTGGTAGTATGTTCAGCACCGTCTCCAGTGTTAAAAAGTTTTAATCCACAATTAGATATATATTAAGCCATTAAAATATCATTGCATTTTAATGATTTGAATCTATGAAAATATGTAAATTAGTAATGGCTTATTAAACTTTACAGTTTCGGGTTATCGTACAAAAAAGATTTGTACATATAAAATGTTAGAGAGCAAAACACCTTTTGTGTATTTTATTACATCATCCTTCAGCAAGGATGACAACAATGGAAATGCTCATGCAATTCCTAATTTTAAAAAATAAATATATTCGCTGTCATGAATAGAAATTATTTCCATGAAAGCCAAGTATGCACAGTTGTTTGGGTCTAAGCGTGTTATCTTGATCCCTGGCACTCAATTTTGTGCTTTGGAAGGCTCTACTCAATTCAAAACATAAATTTGGAAAAGGCATCCTCCCTGGAGCCCTTTGAGAGCCTGTAGTTATGGTGGTTACCTAAATATTATTTCCATAGCTACGTTGGCTTCTAGCCACAGCTGAAATGCGTATCAACAAGCTTGGTGTGAAAATGGGCAGGAGGGGAAAAAAAGAGGAGACAGAGGACACTAATTTTCCTTCTTCGGAGTAGGAGGTATAATGTCTTTATAAAGTAATAATTAAAAGAAAAACAATTACTGGAGCCTTATCTGGACCATGCAGCTGTACTTCCTTCTTTTGCATTAGCAGTGTTTCTAAGGTTATGACAAACCATGAAAATTGCATCTTTAGAGGAGTTTTATTCCTTTTCCTATGATTTGATTGAAACAGACAGCTACATTTTGTGTATATATAATTAGGCAGTAAAATAGGCTTTGAAGGCAGGTTTCCATTTAGTATGTGAGTCACACACACAACAGCCTTTCATTCACCAGCCAAAGACTGATCTTTTTAATGCTTCAGCTCGCTCAACATGTTTTCTGAATGCTACATCTTGCACTGAGGGGGAAAGAAAGGGAAAGAAAAAAAAATCAGCTTTTCGCCCATATTTCTTTCTTTTTTTCATCTTCTTTCCAAAGGGAAAACAATCTGAAAAGCCAATCTAGGAAGTCTTTGGTGATTTAACCTTACGACAAACTGATTTTTATCGTCCTTCTTCCAGATTGTCGTCGGGCACCAGTGAATGCTTCGCCAGCTCCTGGCGTGTCTAATCCCTCTCATAAAAGGCCATTGTGGCAGTAAAACTGAGACCAATGGCTTTTTCATTCTCCACCTCTCAGCTCTCCAAAGTAATGGCACTGGGTCTCCTCTTCGTGTTTTTCTTTTCAGATGCATAGTTTCTTCCTTTAACAAGGTTAAAAGGGGGGGGGGGCGGGGATGGAGGAAGAAGGAATCCAATCCCATTTTCTTAGTGCCGGTCTCGTACGTGGCATGAAGTGATTTTTTTTTTTTTCCTGAACTTGAATTAGGAAAAGCATTTGAGATACAGCCTGTTTTTATGAAAGTGATTTTCCTCTGAGATTTTGCGTACAATGAGAACAACCCCGGGTGTATTTTTTTTCTCATAATAGAAATCAGGCCTATCAGCTGTGCATCCTCATGCCTTATCTGATTAAAAAGCAGTTGCCTATTAATTTCCATCCTTTCATCTCCCTGTGTCCCATTTGCTTTCTCCTGTCCCGTTCTGACAAACCCGAAGATGGAGAGAAATAATATCAAGCTACTTGGCTGATTTAGGCAAGTGATAGTTTGTGTTTGTAGAATGCCTTTCATCTGAGGAACTCAAAGAGCCTGAGGAACAGTATCACAAAGGGCCCAGCTCCAACATAAAGGGCATGGAACAGCTATAGTCATGTAAATCTAAGTTTCTAGAGTGATTAGTACCTAGGTAACCAAGAGAGATGAGCCAGGTTCTCTTTTCTGATGTGAAATTCGATGTCCATGTAGGAATTTCAATTTCCAATTCAGGCCCCACCACAAGATAAACTACTCAGTATTCAATTTACCTCCTGCGATGTCCCCCTGGGGAGCCTGCTCCCCAAGATGAAGGGCTTTACATGACAGGCAGGTGTATATATTTCTTCAGTTGGCCTAATCTAATAAAGCTGGGCATGATTAATATGTGCAAAATGTTGCCATGATAAATAATTCAGACTGAAACTGCCTTTTTTAGTTGTGCTACAAATACATGTCAGTCTGCATTTGATGGTGCCTGTATCCCACAGGGACTCAGGACCAACTGAAAGGAGTATAGTCCTTGTGCTGGTTCTGAGGAAAACACTGGGGACAGCTCCCCTGACTGAGCCCATGAGATTTTGCCTCAAACCAAATGAAATCTTTCAAAGTGGACTCTTTTTGCTGGTTCTGTTTTTGTGATTAGAAGGAGCAGCTTCCATTGGAGACTGTTGTACCTGTCAGGACTTCCATGTAAATCTGATACAGAGACTTCTTTTTTTTTTTTTTTTTAATTTATTTTGTTGAAGTAGAGTTGATACAGAGGCTTCTTATTGTAAGAGATGTATGTGTACATGGTCAAGGCCCAGGTTGAACATCAGTGTCTCTTCCTAACAGTCCACTTTTTTTTTTTTTGCAGACTTTCTCCTTCCTCTTCACAATTCTCCCTTCTTTCTACCTCACAATCTCTTTCCCCCTCCCAGTCTTATTCCCCCAAACTGTGGATTTTTTAAAAGAATTTTTTTTTCATGAAAACCATATCTTGAGCCAAATTTTTATTGCCGCTTATCTTGAAGTCATAAAGTTTGCGTTCGTCATTTCCGTATTAACCGTAGAGACACATGGATCTATCTGGTTAGAAGTCCACACTTCCCTAGCTTGATGCTTCTGAACTTCAGCGATGGTTTGCATTTACATGATAAAGCAGAACAGGCATTATTTTCCAGTTGGAGCCTTTTTGCTTATGACAGTGAAATGGCAACATTATGAAAATGATCCCGCCAATGTCGGGAGTTTCCTGATAACTTTTGAATGCCAGTCCGTATTATCAACCTAGCCTAATTTTATCAATGGCTGTGATAAAACAAAGGAAAGCAATGTCCCATGTTTTTATTTGTGAACTAGGGAGACCACAGAAGTCAGTTATTTCACCAGTCTTAAACAGCTGATTGGAATCCTAGCTTTGTGTTACCCTGAAAGAGGCTGCAGCAAACGGCCAGGGATGGAGTGGAAGATGGCCAGGGATGGAGTGGAAGATGGCCAGTAAGCCCTCCTCCTGTGCGTCCCATGCTCACACAGAACCAGGACATGATTTTTCTGGGGCTGGCCCTGTTTTAGATGGGAAATTCTTAGTTAATATTCCCTTTAAGGCAAGCATATTTTTGCTGCTTATTTTAAACCCAATCCAGAGGAATATTCTACATTTAGGAAAGGAGTTCTTCATTGATTTTTTAATGAAGGAGTGGGGGCAGTAAGAGCGTTAAAGTTCCTCCTGCCCCCATCATTTTCCCTCATATCAGCCTCTTCTGTTTTCTTCATAGTGTTTCTTACTATCTGAAATTATCATTTTTATTTACCTGTTTACTTATTTCTCATTTTCACTGGAATGTAAACTCCATGACAGCAGGGACTTTGGTATTTATAATAGATATACCTGGTGTCTGTAACAGAGCTTGGCGCACAACGGATGCTCAAGAAATATTTGTTGATTGAATGAATGAATGAATGGATATTGATAATATGGTGAATGTCTAGAAATAGCTCCTTCTAACCAGATATATCAACATTTGATAGATTTCTGACTCTATAGTTCTATAAATATTTAACTAGTATAGAAATGACCTGATAATTTTGATTTTCGTTTGGTATAAACATCAATCCACTAGAATTAATTACAAGCCAATGTCCAGTGACATATCCACACTAAAATGAAAAATCATATGCAAATGAATGACACAGAATCAGTGCAAGATGCTAATGTGAAGTTATAATTTTGAAACAAAGCTTCGATGTAGGTTTTGGGTAGTTTATTTTATTCAAGTTCATTGATAGTCTGTGGAAGTCATACACTGCACCCCTACCAACTACTGGATGAATCAAAGACTGGTGTTGCTAAATCCAGTCCTCTTACTGTTCCTGCCTTCTTTGGAGGTCATGGAACGCAGCCGTTGAGCATGTGGACTTCAAACTTGTGCAGGCCAAGCTCCAACTCTCCTACTATGTCTCCATTTCCTTCTCCCCAAAATGGGATAATGGTTCCCATCTCAATTTTGTGAGAGTGAGAGATTTTAAAAAGAGAATTATGTAAAACACCTAGCACCATGCCTGGCACATAGCACTTAATAAAAGTTAGCTCTAAGTGCTAAGAAGTAGAAGTATCATTATTCTCTTACTATTATTCCCAAGCCCAGTGTGGTTAGCCAGTCTTAATTTATGGAATCTTTTCCTTATGTCTACATTGTCTCCAGTTCAAGGTCTACCTTCATTAGCCTTTAGAATTTGTTTGACCCACTTTTGCTCTTTCATTGGAATGGATCAGTCAACAAACCTGCCTTTATTCATGGCTGTCTGTGAACTTCATTTAGTCTCCTAACCCAGCACCACCAGCATTATCCATCTTGCCCATCTCTGGAATCCCAGATTCTTAATTCAGCCACCACCGTGAGCCAGTCTCTCACTCTGGACTTAAAAAATGGTTTCAGGGGCTTCCCTGGTGGCGCAGTGGTTGAGAGTCCGCCTGCCGATGCAGGGGACATGGGTTCGTGCCCCGGTCCGGGAAGATCCCACATGCCGCAGAGCGGCTGGGCCCGTGAGCCATGGCCGCTGAGCCTGCGTGTCCGGAGCCTGTGCTCCGCAACAGTGAGAGGCCCACATACCGGAAAAAAAAAAAAAAAAAGGTTTCAAAGATGGCTCTGAGTAGCTAGAATATTAGAATAATCTTGCTACCATCTCAAATGTGTGGTCTTGGGCAAAATACATGCAAGCTGAGCTTTCACGTTTTCAGCTACAAAATTAAAGGAGTCAGAGTAGAATATTCTTTAAGGTCTTTTCCAGCTAAAAACATTTGATTCTAATTATGTAATCTTTACTTCCATACCTGGTCAAGTTGGATTTTCAAAGAATTTCTACCATAGCAAAGTATTCAACCTCACTATTATTTTATCAAATATCAAACTAACTGATCTAGATTGCACATTTGCTATTTTGTCTTTATCTCAACATCCCCCGTAGCTATCAGTTTATAATATCAGTTTCTAACATACTCTTAAGCTCATATGTATAGAACTGATTTGACTCCTCTATCAATTCATCCTGGAAATGCAATTTCAGTATATAATATTAGTAAGTTTATTCTACCTGTTTGTATGACCCATAGCAGTCAAGATGCAGTATCATCCAACTACAGGCTCATTTGATAGTTTCACTAGTCCACATATAAAATGAAAATGCATTGCATTTACAGATGGCTTTATATTTTCAAAGTACATTCATACACATTATCTCTTATGACCCTCACAAACTAATTAGGTAAGTAGAGCAAGGCTTATTGTCCCAGTTTTTAACAAGAAAAACTGGGGCACAGCAGAAAATGTAAGTGGCTTGCCCTAGGTACCACAGTTGATTGGTGACATCTAGGACAAGAACTTGGGATTCTAACTCTGAATTCAGGGTTCTTTCCATGGTGCCTGCCCCCATTCACAGCCAGCTTGCTCATCCTCCTAAGTGCAAATCACCAAATCCTCTGCTGCTGTAAGAGATCTCTCCTACCCAGTAACCACATTACTTTATTTGGGCAGAATTAATCAAGGAATTATTATATAAAAATAGAAAAAAAATACATACACACACACATATACATATGTAATGTGAAAAGCTGATAGTATAGGTATTTCCAGTTTTCGGGTTTTAGATGTTAGGTGTTGCTGGAGAGAATAGAAACCTTGGCTTGGCTATGGTTGGCTTAATTGCCCTATTACTTCTTCTGGTATGGATCTTAGTGCGTAAATCATCTATTAATCAGCTAAAAATAATAAACAAACTCTAGGATTCTTGGGAAGAATGGGTAGCATTGCTGCTTATGGGAAGCAGAGAAAAATGCTTACCATTTGAACAGTGAAGTTCATCTGTTTACAACCCTGAATGAACTGTTAGGTTAGCTGTTTACTCTTGCTGACTTTCACTCACCTTCACAGTTTTACCACTGTAGCACCAAGGGCATTGATGTTAATCTCTTTCAACTTCAGAAAGCCTAGATGTTTTAAAATTTTGCCCCTTCTTCACTCTTCCTTCCCTCACCTCTTTCACTAGTGAATCCATGTATCGTAGTAGTTGTCCTTCCATTTCTCTTGATTTGCAAATTTTGTAAAATCAGATTTCATTTGTATATTGCGCAGTCAACTACATGTCTAGTCACAGCTTAAACCCTATAAAAGAAACATAAAAGAAGTAGAACGTACCATCTGTCCACTTGAAGTCTTGAAACACAAGGTACATTTAAGAAGGAACTATAGAAAAAATATATGACGAACTATTGAAAACTCGATCATGTAGTACACAGTGCAAAGAAATAATGAAATCACAGAAGTAAAAAATTATTTGGGGGCTTCCCTGGTGGCACAGTGGGTGAGAGTCTGCCTGCCAATGCAGGGGACACGGGTTCGTGCCCCGGTCCGGGAAGATCCCACATGCTGCGGAGTGGCTGGGCCCATGAGCCATGGCCGCTGAGCCTGCACGTCCGGAGCCTGTGCTCCGCAACGGGAGAGGCCACAGCAGTGAGAGGCCCGCGTACCGCAAAAAAAAAAAAAAAAAAAAAAAAAAAAAAATATTTGGACTAGAAACCATGGTGGGTTTAGACTTAACTTTTTAACCTTGGAATAATTGTATGGCTTGAATTACAGAAACCAGTGAAAAGAACAGTGGAGTACAGGTACAGTCATATGATGTTGGTTTTTAGGAAGATAGCATGGACTCACAAGAAAAAGGGGTGGCAGTTGGTTTTGGACTCATATAGAGTTGGGTTCAAATTCAAGCTTGCTGTCTTTCTAGCTACGATAATAAGAGTTACCATTTGAATGCCTGTTTTATACCAAGTATTATGTTACACTCATTATTTCATTTAATCCTGCAAGTAACTGCCTGAGTTAGGATGCCTGGCACATAGTAAAAGCTCAATTGATGTGTGTTAACTTATTTAATACTAGAGTATGGGCCTTTTTCTATTTACAAGGAAGCCAAAGCTGAAAGAAGTTATATTACTTGCACAAGATCACACAGCTAATAAAGTTACCTTTCTGGGTTGGTTTTGGGTTAAATGAAATACTCTGGTTAAAGGTTTAGTACGATGCCTGGCACACAGAGAGCGCTTAAATAAATATTAGGATAAAACATCTCATAGAAGTAAGCTGATGTGGAATGAATGAGGAACAATAAGGAGAGCAGTAGCACAACTATTTTTGAATTTTCAGCAGTTTAAGGCAATGTGCTCAGAGTTGATAGAACTTCAAATGACCCATGTAAAGCAAATATTTGATGAGACGTTTGCTTTCATGCTCAGCCATGGCCGCTGTTACTTAGTTTTTTCTGTCTCATAATTTGAATCCTAAGCATAAAAGAGACAACTAAATGACTTTTTCTGGAATAGCCTCCATTTTCCATATTTGCTAGTGGTTTAAGAATAGTTTCTGTAGGGATATAAAATGTTACTTGATACTCCTGACTTGTATAATAACTTAATAACTCTTTGAGGTGTTGATAGCAAAACATAAGCTTTTTTGAAAACAACCTAAATATCCATTCAGTCTGTTCAGGCCTCTATAACAAAATATCATAGACTGGGCAGCTTCTAAACAAGAGAAATTCATATTCTGCAGTTCTGGAGACTAATAATCCAAGATCAAGGTGTCACCAGTGGTGAGAGCCCACTTCCTCAATGAAGCACTTCCTTGATGATGGCCATCTTCTTAATGTAACCTCACATGGCAGAAGGGGCAAGCTGGCTCTTTGGGGGTCTCTTATAAGGGCACTAATCCCATTCATGAGGGCTTCCCCCTCCTGACCTAAGCAACTCCCAAAAATCCCACCTCCAAATACCATCACATTGGGCATTAGGATTTCAACATATGAATTTGGATGGGGGAGGACATAAATATTCAGTCCATGCAATTCATCAGTTGGAGAACTGACATAATAAATGACAGTATTTCTATCCTGAAGATATTATGCAGCCATAAAAAGAAAAAGAATGAAATCATTTATAGGTACTGAGCTGAGAAGATGTTTATCATTTATTTTTAAGTGAAAAAGTAATTGCAGAAAAGTTGTAATAGTGCAATTCCAGGTTTAGCAGGAAAAAAACTCTATATATCATTTACGTACGTGTAAATGCATGGGAGAAAGTTATGGAAAGGCACCTACTAAACTACTGAGAGAAGTTTCTACCAGAGAATGGAATGTGGTTAGGAGGAGAGTGACAGGAAGCTTATGCCTTTTTACTTCATATAATATGTATTCTATCCTTCTTTTTTTTTTTAAGCTTTTTAAGATGAACATGATTACTTTTATTTCTTCAATTTAAAACTCAGCAGGGGTTCTATCAATATAGTGCTGTAAACATACTATGTAATTCCCCTTACACCCTAAACTCCACTGAAATGATAGAAAATCATCTTTTAAGAGGGCTGCAAAACAACATGGGTTACCATGAGAGGTCCATATATTTTGACAAATTCCTGGAAGATAGAAACCAGTGGATAGAAGAAAGCTACTACAAAGGTGATACCAGTAATCCCAATAATGACCTACCATGTATAAAGTTCAATAGGGGTCCCAGTATAATTCTCAGGGCACCTGAGAAGCTGCATTTGAAAAAGCTGTACTATAGGGTCCAACTCCTTAAGAAACTGAAGTGAAGGCCTCTAGCATGTGAGTTCAAATTGGAGAGGAATCCCATGTAACACAAAGTCTACTGAGGAGGGGAAATATATGCTGGATTCGACTGCTGTCCTTTCCTTTTATGTAGCGTTTGCTGCTAGAATAAAACCTTGAATAAGGATCTCTGAAGTGGGAGTCCTTACAGGTGCCATACAGGTGGCACCTCAGGTAGCTTACAGATGCCCAGAGGAGCTCCCAACCCAGAATATAAGCCAGGAGTATACGCTTCCTCCCCAGATGGTGAGATAGCACCAGATATTTGAAGGAAAACATTTTGAAAAATAGGCTCAAAATTCAGGAAGCAGAAGAATTAAGTCCTGAGGAAAGGTCTCAAATAATAGAATCGTGTATTTAAACTAGAAAAAAAATATTAGGGTGAAATATTCAAGAGAATATTCGTGAAAGAATAGGCTGATGTGAAACAGAAACATTAAGATTTTCAGAAATAAAAATTATTATTAAAGAGGGGAGGGACAAATTAGGGATATGGGATTAACAGATATAAACTACTATGTATAAAATAGATAAGCAACAACGATATACTGTATAGCACAGGGAATTATAGCCATTATCTTATAATAACCTATAATGGAGTATAATCTGCAAAAATACTGAATCGCTATGCTGTACACCTGAAATAAATACAATATTGTAAATCAACTGTACGTCAATAAAATATTATAATTATTGAAATAAAAATCCTTGATAGGAGAAGTAGCAGAATGGATTTGCTATGATCCAGTCAGTGCACAGGGAAACTGAGCCCACGTCTTTACCAGAATGCAGCTCAGAATGACAATGTGATGGGCGGAATTGTGTTTCCTCCAAACTCATATGTTGAAATCCTAACCCCTAGTACCTCAGAATGTAGCTATGTTTGGAGATAGGGCCTTTAAATAGGTAATTAAGGTTATATTAGGTTATATCTGTGGGCCCTAGCCTGACTGGTGTCCTTCTAACAAGAAGAAATCTGGACACACAAAAAGACATACCAGGGATGCTTGCCGACAGAGGAAAGGCCATGTGAGGACACAGCAAGAAGGCAGCCATCTGCAAGCCAAGGAGAGAGACCTTGATCTTGAACTTCTAATCTCCAGAATTGTGAGAAAATAAATGTCTGTAGTTTAAGTCATCCTGTCTGTGGTATTTGATGATGGCAGTCCTAGTAAGCTAATACAGACAGAAACATGGAAAGTATGAGAAAATAGTTAAGAAACACAGAAGATATACCCACAAGTTTTAGTAAGTGTTCACTCAGACTTCCAGATAGGTAGAAGACAGATAATGGAAGAAAGAATACAATCAAGAAAAATTCTTAGAACTGAAAACAAGTTACTACTAGTTAAAGGAGTTTCAGGTTTGCTGAGCAAGATTCATTTTTAAAAGACCCACACAATTGTGAAATTTAATGAATTTTTAAAAAAGTGATGTGAGGGTCTCTTTGAATACAGTAATCTATTTCCAAGCAAAATGCACCAACAGTGAGTTTGTTATAGCCTAACAATAGTTCTTGATGTCTTTTCTGTCTCCTGTTGGTAGAATCAAGGTTTAGAGGTGGATCAAGGCTTAGAAGCTGCTTCCATAGATCTCTTATTTCTTTTAAATAAGGAAATTGAGTCACAGAGAGATTAACTGGCTGGGTGTTTATAAAAACATAGTTTCAATTCTTTTTGACACTCTTTCACAGACCCCTGTAGGGGTGGAGTCTCTGTTCCTTCCCCTTGAATCTGGATGGGCCTGTGACCACCGGAACTGATACAGTATGGCACTAGGGTTTCCCAAGACACTCCTGGTTTTGGCACTGCAAAGCTCCCAAGAAACTCCTCAGAACCAGAGAAGTGACCTAAGTGCCTTCCAAGGTTGGATCCTAAAAGGCCAGGCAGCTATCACCTCATTCACTAGGTCTCACTCTTGGAGCCCTGAGAAGCCGTGTGAAGAGTTTGACCATTGTGAGCCTACCAGGTTGGAATGCCCATGTGTAGGTATTTTGATTGACAGTCCCAGCTGAGCTCAGACCTTCAGGCACCTCTCCAAGGTGCCAGAAATGTGAATGAAGCTGTCTTGGACTCTCTAGAATAGCCCATCCTCTGACTGAGTACCACCAAGTGGCCTCTGTCAACACCACACAGAAGAGAAAGATTCGTCAGCAAGACCTGCCCTTATTACTGACCCTCAAAATCATGAAATATATAAAACTGGTTGTTATTTTAAGCCACTAAATTTGGGGGTTGTTTGCTACATAGCTGTAATTAGAACAGTGGCTGAAATTATCAGTAGATTCTCAGGTCACTTCAGTTCTGGTCCAGTGTTTGGTCTATCACAACTCAGCATTGTGATTTTTTTTTTGATTAATTAATTAATTAATTATTAAATTTTTTTGGCTGCACTGGGTCTTTGTTGCTGTGTGCTGGCTTTCTCTAGTTTGCGGCGAGCAGGGGCTTCTCTTCATTGGGGTGCGCGGGCTTCTCATTGCAGTGGCTTCTCTTGTTGCAGAGCACAGGATCTAGGCACATGGGCTTCAGTAGTTGTGGCACACGGACTCAGTAGTTGTGGTGCATGGGCTTAGTTGCTCCGCGGCATGTGAGATCTTCCCGGACCAGGGCTTGAACCCATGTCCCCTGCATTGGCAGGCAGATTCTTAACCACTGTGCCACCAGGGAATTCCCATGATTTTCTTTTTCCTTTCAAAATTACTATAGATTCTCTTCCTAAATTTAGCCATAGCTTTCTAGATATTAGATACACTTATTGGTCTATAGTAAGTGGATGTTAAACTGTCTTTTGATAAAGGAATGATTATAAAGATTTTTTAAAAAGCAGATATTTTGGGTTCACAGTATATTTTTATATCAGTCTTCATCTAATCAGGGAGAGGAACCAAATAGTAATTGAGCAGGGAAAGTTTAATATAAATAATTATTAAGTATAACAGGGGATTGTAGTAATGAGGGACTGGCTAATAAGAAGTTAAGAGAACTTTAAAAAAATGTAAGAATAAAAGATGTAATATGTAATATAATATCAGAAATAATACAATATAATACAACCACTATCCCTAGTGCTGAGATAAAGCACCCAAGGAAGAGTTCTCTGTTCCCTCACACCCAGAACTGAGATCCACACATTTTGGAGACACATGACGTTGGTTCATTGGATGGCGGAGAAGTCTTTGCAGGGCCATGCCAGCAGAACTTGCAGGAAATCTGCTCCCTAGAGTGTTGGCGAAATCTGTACACAGGGAAGTATCTCACAAGAGGCGTTTAGCAATGGTGCTGGCCACCTGGGTGCCAAGGGAGGTTGCTGGTCACCATATACTGCAGGAGCCTGGTGAGTGAATATGCTAGAACCAGGATGCAAAACCCTTCCCTTCTTCAATGTCTCTCTAGTGCCCTCTACCAACAAAGTTTAATATTGTGCCAGCTTGCAAGGAAAACTATTTAAAAGGCTCAGATCCACTTTTACCAAGTGGGCAAAAAGGATGAATTCAGAGCTGAGTAACTCAAAAAAGATAACTGTGATAATTTTTATGAAATATACATCAAGATTTTGCTTTATCATGTCTTGAACCTCTCATACCAACTTCTGGGAAGGATTATCCAGATGTTCCCAAAATGTGCATATTTTAGATGGTGATGGTCATATTGAAATATCAAACTCATTTTCCAATCATAACTTTTATGTGAATACCATGTTTTAGAGTATCAAAACATTAAATGTTGTTTCCAAAATGATTATTTAAAACCCCATTAGTGACAGTAAATAGGCACAAGGTTTTAGGGAGATGGGGATATTCTAAAATTAGATGTGGTGATGGTTGCAAATTTCTGTAAATGTACTAAAATTCATTGAATTGTACACTTAAAATTAAGGGTAAATCTTATGGTACATAACTTCTATCTCAATAAAATTGTTTTTTTTTAAGTCAGACACTAATTATATGCTAAACTTTTCAAATGGAAAAATAGACAATATATATTTAAAGGTCTGAGAAGTGCTAGGTAACCTGTTTTCCCACTGCTAATTCATTTAATAGTTTTAAGACTTATCAGATATTACATGCATATCCAGTGCCTACATTTTTTCCTTTTTATAATATTTTTTCCAGAGCTCCGATATTTCATGACTTCCATAAAGCTTTTCTGACTCCTCTTGTGAATGATATACCACTTCTAATTATTTTTTCCATTAGAACATCTTTGAATGTTTTGGGAAATATTTTTAGAATATTTTGTATAATCATCTTTAATATATAGTTTGATTCTATTGGCAGCAAAATGATATTTATCATCCTAGGAACTTTCCTCTTTCTTACTCACTATTTATTCTATTGAATTTAAATAAATTTTCTGAGATGGCTGCTGAGGTTGCAGATTATTTTTGTTTTCTTCTTGAAACAGTCTCATCTTGGAAGTTTTGTTTATGACCTGGTGTTACTTATGGTTTTGACAACCTTGCTGCTGGAACTGGACATCCTGAGCCCTGTTTTCTGATACTGACCTATGCCTCAGCTAAGGGATGCAGGGAGTTCATTAATTAGTTTCTTGTTTCTAGAGTGCAAGGGTTAATGACTTTGTAGAATTGCGTTCATCACTAAGTGACCATCCAACTTTTTAAAAAAATTTGAAAGTAAAATATAAAAAATGGGTCCTTTTCAAGAATAAACCAGTAAAGTTATTTTTTGTATTAAGTCTAGCACAGTGTCTAGAATATAGTTTGGTGTTTGATAAATGATATTTAAGTAAAGGAATAAAATAACAATGTAAAATAAACTAGTAAGATTTTAATGGTGTCAGCTACATTTTATATTGAGGCAGGTGCCTCAAATGTGGGTCAATGACAAACCTTCACTTTGGGTTTACAAATAGCTGTAAATACAGAAGCCTTTTACCTTAGACACATATGACCCAGTGGGATGTAAAGTTGGAATGGAAAGTTCCTTCTTATTTTTATCATCTAAACCCTGTTAAGAAAGGGAGAGACTAATTTAAAACAATACACTCATTAAAATTTTTATACTTTGGCAAGATAAATCTGTTCTAATATCCCAAGTTTCTTTTTCCTTAACTCATCAGCTTCCCAGAAAGTTACAGGATATACTGAATTATTTAGAACTCTAGGTATCTGAATAAAAAATTCTGATGATCTGGGTCTCTATTCATATTAGCTATTTCACTTCATTGCCTGCTGTGACTGTTCTGGGTTCCACTGAGGTCCTTATGATCTTGCTGCGTGAGGGACAGTCTCCTTGTTCAAGCAGCTCCCTGAGTCTCCACTTAACTCCCTCCACTTTGGGTTTTCTGTGCTAGAAATACTTGTTCATGACGGAATGGTCCTGTGGCAGACACAGCTGAATGGTCTCTCCTTCCCTGACCCTCCTTTCTCAGCTCAGATCTGTGTTCATCAATTAACCTCTAAAACTTCAACTCCTCTCTCTACCGATTCCTTTCTCTCAAAATGGGTGTTGAAGGCTGTTTCATATTAACAACAACAACAAAAGTCTCCTCCCAGACCCTATTCAAACTACCCTCTCTATTCCCTTTCAACAGCAAGCTTCTAAAAAGAGTAGGCTTCATTTGATCTCTTGATTTGCTCCCCTCTGTTTCAGTCCTGAACCCATTGGTTTTTGCTACCATTTTGCTTATGTTGCTCGTTCTACGATCACTAAGTCTTTCTCCCAAGTAAAAACCAATGGAGGCTTTTCAGTCTTACGCTTACTTGACTTTCCCGATGCATTTTGAGTTGTTGATCACTCTCTCCTTCGCAGAAGTATCCCTTCCCTGTTGGTTTTTTGCTTTTCCTTTTATTCTCTCTGCTCACTCATTCATCATTCAAGCACTTGTATTTTCTACCCCAAATTTAGATGTTGGTGTTCCCCAGGGAGACCATTTTTGACCCTATGTTCTGTTTGTTGACATTTTTTGCTTCAATCAACATGTTTTCACTCATAAAGACCTATCTTTCAACAGGTTTACATTCATAAAGACCTCGCTCTGTTCTGGTTAGTTTATTTAATTTGGCTGTAGAGTATTCTATAGAAATTGTACTTTCTAAGTTGAGAGTTTCTAAGTTCAGAGTTGGTTTACTACATGTTTATTGTTATCATTTGTCCACTGAATTTACATGTTGGCTTGAATATTATCTCAATACACCTTGAGCTGCTCGTTAACCATTACGATCCCCTACGTTTTTTGGGAATCCTTTCTACTCTTCTCACATTTAGAAGTTCAATATAAGTTCATTAATTTAACAAACATATTTTGAACATTACAATTTCCAAGAACTCTGCCAGGCATCATGGGTGATATGATTCATTTACTACCTTTAATTTATAAGAGATTTAAGAGTTTTCCATAGGCCTACTGAAGCTAGGCCGTTCATTGCCTTGTGATAAACTCAGACTTCTCATCACGGGATAAAGACCATCGTCCAGTCCAGTCTGGCTGAGAGCACCCTTTTATACATTATGAAAGGCTGCCCTTTCTTAGGCTGACCCAGCACAGAGCCAGAGCACATAGCTTGGTGAACAGAGCATGAGCTGGATGTCAGCTTCCATAGTTCCCTCACCAAAACACCTCTCTGCAGATTCATAATGGCCCTATTACAATAAGCCTTCAACCTACATCTATCTGACCACGATTCCTCCCCTTCAGGGTCCCTGTGATCTAGGTAAGCTGAACTAACACTGCTGTTCTCTTCTTTTTTGCCTCTATACCTATGTTCGCTGTGTTTCCTCTTCTTGGCATGACCTTCCTCCAGCTGCATCCTAATGTGGGACAACAATTTCACCTACTTCTTTCCTAGAGTCTGTACTGACTCTTTAGATAATGTTAGCTCTTCTTCTTCCCCAAAGTAATACTTTTTTACGGACTATCATAAATTAAATCCTCGGGCTTCCCTGGTGGCGCAGTGGTTGGGAGTCTGCCTGCTGATGCAGGGGACACGGGTTTGTGCCCCGGTCCGGGAGGATCCCGCGTGCCGCGGAGTGGCTGGGCCCGTGAGCCATGGCCGCTGGGCCTGTGCGTCCGGAGCCTGTGCTCCACAATGGGAGAGGCCACAACAGTGAGAGGCCCACGTACCGCAAAAAAACAAAACAAACAAATAAATTAAATCCTCTCCGGAGTTTGGCAAGTGTCTTACCTCAACTATGAAATTTGAAGCATCTCTAGATCAGAGATGATGTGATGTCTTATTCCTTTTTGTATTTTCTGTGAACCTGTATAACACAATAGAGGTTGAATGAATATCTCAAACTTAATCTCAGGAAATGGGTTAATATTTATAAAATGCTTAACATAGTGCCTTTCACAGAGTAAGTGCTATACAGGTGTTTGTTAAGTAAAATGAAAGGTTGCCAGGTCCTGAGTTTGGATTTGAGAGGACTATTGTTATTATAATTAATGATAATTGTGTCCATCATTTATTTATAGACTCGAAATACTTTCCTCTTTTATCACTAGACTTTTAGTAATGTAGAACCGCAGAAACATTGCTTTCTTTTTATATTCTATTCCTTTTTCTAATTACATATCATTTCTCTCACAATGATAGTTAAATCTCATTATATTTAATGATTTATCCATTTTCTGCTATAACAGTTTTATCAGTGACTCCTTGTGTTATAATCTCATTATTTCACAAAATTATATCCTATTTGTTAAGAATAGTAACTGTTACTATGATTTCATCTTCTTCAATGCTCTTTTTAATCTCAGTGTCATAGCCTTCTTTGTGTAAAGATTAAACATTTTTCTCTTCATTTAGTCTAATTCTATTCAGTGTTGCTTATATTATATAGTGTCTTTCACTGTATGTTACTATTTTAAAGAATTTAATTCTGTATCTGAACTGTTGGTTTCACTTCTACAACTCTATTTCTTTGAATAAGACAGAAAACATGCCCTGAAGAAATCTAAATTACCAAATACTTTTTTCTTTCTCCCAGTGTATAATATACCTGTGATGAAATGTTGAATCTTCATTTCTTAATTTCTATTGAATATATTTCTATGTGGGATTGATTTTTTTTCCTTTTTTTTTTGCGGTATGTGGGCCTCTCACTGTTGTGGCCTCTCCCACTGCAGAGCACAGGCTCCGGACGTGCAGGCTCAGCGTCCATGGCTCACGGGCCCAGCCGCTCCACGGCATGTGGGATCCTCCCGGACCGGGGAATGAACCCGTGTCCCCTGCATCGGCAGGCGGACTCTCAACCACTGCGCCACCAGGGAAGCCCCACTTTTGTCTTTTTGACAATAGCCCTTCTTGTAGCTGTGAGGTTGGCATCTCACTGTGGTTTTGATTTGCTCCACTCCCCCTGTGTGTGTGTTGTGTTTCAGTCCTGATTTCAGTGTTGCAGAACAAGCTTGTTGTGTGTGTGCGCCAGGGGAATTTTTCTTTTCTTTTTTTTCCTTTGTGATTGAAATAGTTTATATAGAAAGTTACAAAGTGTTCAAATAGTGCATGTTGAAAATATAAGTAGAACATTACAGATTTTTACCATATATAGCCCAGCAAGTGAATTTGACCTAAAACAAATAACCAAACAAAAACCTGAGTAAACAAATTGTAGGAAGCAAGTATAATCTGCTCCTGCTTGTTTGTATACACAGCATTGTCATTTGAGAGAATTTTACCCTATTAGGTTAATGCCAAAAATGTTCCAAAGCCAAGGAATAAATTGTGTTCCTGAATAACTCTTCCTTCTCAAAGACCTAGTAGCTTTTCTTCTTACCCTTTTAATATAGAAATTTCCAAGTATATATGTGTGTATTACATAAAGAATAATATTATGATTCCAATGTATACATCACCAGTCTCAAAAATGACCAGTCGTGGGCTTCCCTGGTGGCACAGTGGTTGGTAGTCCGCCTGTCGGTGCAGGGGATGCGGGTTCGTGCCCCGGTCCGGGAGGACCCCCCCATGCCGCGGAGCGGCTGGGCCCGTGAGCCATGGCCGCTGGGCCTGCGCGTCCGGAGCCTGTGCTCCGCAGCGGGGGAGGCCACAACAGTGAGAGGCCCGCATATCGCAAAAAAAAAAAAAAAATAACCAGTCGTATGTCATTTTTAACCTCACTGTGCTACCCATTGTTGTAATTTTTTTTAATGTTTCAAACATTTCAGTTGCATAATAACAAGAAACTGATTTTCTTTTTTTTAATCCTGAGTCTTAGGTGCCACATCTTCTGCTTGGCATAGTATTAATCTCTGGTGGAAAGAAGACACAGTGGCTTTTCTTTGATTGAAAAGCAGTTGAATTCATTATTCTTTCAGGAAGAGAAGTCACCAGTCACCTGCTAATGTTTCTATGCTCAACCAAATGGGTGGAACTGTTGTCTGGAACCATGTGTGGGTGGCAGTCAAGTGCAGTGGTTAAGCAACCAGACTCGGGCCAGGCTTCCTCCATTAAATCTTGGCTCCACCAAGATTTGGCTTTGTTACTTGAAAACGCTCCTTATCTTTTCTCTGTCTCAGTCTCCTCATCTGATGATGATATCTCATGGAGCTGTTATGAAGATTAAATGAATCAATACATACGAAGAATTAGGAAGAATTTCTGGAACATGGTAAGTTGCACATATATTTCCCATTATTATTCACTATCTTAAATTACAAACCTCTTTTAAGTTTGAAAAAGTTGTGCATCCTTAAGACATTTGTGGGTTTTGGGGGATAACAATGTAAAATGTTGAACAATTAAAAAAATTATAGATAAGTTGCCTTAATTATGAGGGAAAATATATTGTCTTCTTTGCTCCTAAAAATTGTTTGACGCTATTACTTTTCAGTATTAAGTGTTTTAATTTCATGTTTTAAATTTAAAAAATCTCAGAGAAAAGAATTCTAGTTGGGACAGGTAGTGTTTAAGAAAAAAAAATTAAAGCATGTGTTAGAACAGTTTGTTCATGTAACTTGTGTGGGAATTCCTCTAAAATCCAAGGAAACACCAAGAGAACCCAATAAATAGAAAACATTAAAATATGGTTAGAAGAAATGTCCCTGGACATTAAATTCCATTCTTAGCAGATCCCCAATATGATCATTACGTTTTAAAAGTGTTTAACAAGAATACAAGGTTCTTCCCTGGATGATTTTAAGAATCTTGAAAAAAGACGGAAGGAAAGAAAAGAAAGGTGATTAAAATATTTTTGGAAGAAGAGGGTCCCCAGAGCAGGCTGGTAAGCAGTGTTCATTGAGCTGAAGAAACCTTAACATACTGGCCCAGGAATCAGCCAATCAGGAGGCTGAGAACCATATTTCCATAATGATGATTGGCTGGTGGACTGGAGGCTCAGCTGAGCTGAGGATGGGACGGAAATGCTCTGTTGAGAAAATAGCAAAACAACTTTCTGGCTTTCTGTTGTTTATTGCATATTCTCCAAATGATTGTAGTGATTCATCCTTTAGGAAAGCTTGTTTTGAAAACAAAAGAGGCACAGTTGTTCACAAGGAAAGTGTTACTCAGCAGCCAAGGAGCTGAGTATAATCGTATTCTTTTATTTTTCTTTAAAATAAACCTGTCTCCTGATTTTTTCTAACCAAGTATGTTAAGACTTCCTAGGCGATTCATAAGGGTTTGATTTAAATTATAAATTAGACAAGGGCTATAATTTCTGATACGCTTTCATCCTTGCTTTATTAATCTGTCAGCTTTGTGAAGTACGCACAAATACAATGTAGTTTGTAAAGTGTGGGAAAGTCCTTAAATTCTAGTGCCAAAAGCGTATGAAATACTCTCACAATTAAGGGGATTCTGCTACCCTCCAAAAAGAAGCTATATTAGGAAATCTTTTTCATGTAGTCATATACGTATGAAAGCAAGAGATACATTTATCAATGTATTTGGTGTTACTCTCACAAATGTTTACACATACATAAAAATCCACTGTCATTAAGTCATAGAGATTTTTGAAAACAACCAAAGGGGGAGCAGAAAAAGGGAGGCAAGGAGGAAAGATGGAGTAGAACACGGCTGTATCCTGCTGCCTTTTGGCCCTCTCCTGCTTGGTGGTTTGTATTTTGTTGTAGTTGTTTTAGATTCAAATAGAGCATTGACAACATTTCACCTCCACATTTTTAAACTTGGTTTTACAATCATTTTTTCCACCAACCATCTTTCTGGAAATGAGAATAATTCTATAATGCAGATTAAGCAGAAGTGTTTTTCAGTTTCTCCCAGTGACCATTCCTTGGCTAGCTAACAGACCAGCCATTCAGAAGCAATTTTCTTCAGGCTGAAATTATGTGCTGACCGTAGCAGATCACTTCCCATAATAACCCTTCCCCCACCCAGTGCTAAATACAATCTGTCTCCTACCCACTGTAATAACGTGCAAATGACTGTAATTTTGCAGACAAGAAACAGCCCAAAGTGAAACGTGTCTAAACAGAGGTCGATTTGAAAAATCAGGGCTATTACCTAAATCTGTAAAATACATATTGTAATAAAACCAGCAACAGCAATCTCCAATAAGTAGTTTTAAAAAAATGTAACTTGTGTTTTGATCTTCTTTAGGCACCCGGTCTCCACTGGCATAAAAGAAAAATCCTTTTCCAGAAATGGTTTCATTACATGCGATGTAAACTGCCTTCCTTTGCTAACTGATCTGCAGACCTTGCTTGGGCACCCGTTCAGATATAGTAGCGCACACCACACCAGAAAGACCCGGCAAGCAGAGGTAAGATTTCAGATACTTAACACTGACCTACATCACAGTTCTCTCAATGTGAGCAGTATACAGATGTTTTCCTTTAGAAAAATGTGCTGCTTTGCAATATTTTGCTGGGTTCCCTAGGACTGTATGGCATAAAAGGGACACGATTTGCTGCTTTTCCTTTTGGATTCTTTTCAGGTTGAGGTTTGGGAGAAGGAATGGGGAAATACCGACACATACAGGGAGAAACCCCTTTAACTACAGTTCTTTACTATTAAAATTCATTGTAGTCGTGAGTCTCAGAGCATGGAAAATTTGCTTTATATCATTTCAATTTGTTTAAGCAAAACCGTGTTATAAAGGTTTTGGAAGATAGACATCATTCTCCCTCCCTTGGATGTAGAGTCCCTTTGTTTTACGCTGAGGAGTTTAAATTGAAGGTGAACTAATAGAGCATAGAAATGACCTGAAAAGTTAACACAGCTGTGTTTTACAGTGTGTGTGAATGTCTGTATTCACAAAATGTATATCAGAATGTCCATGGGTCTCTCATGAGGCGTCTTCCATGGCAGGGTGAACACCATCCGTGTCTTGCTTCCCTAAGTACTTCCCCCATTCCCATGGGGATGAAATAAAATGTTTCTGTGCCAGGTCCTCTCTCTCCACTAGACATCTGCTTCTTGGCACTCTTTTTTGGTCCAGTGATATTTCAGGATATTGCAAAAACGTCAAATGTTTGACTGAGAACACTGCCTATCTCTTTTTGGGAACAGTTGTTTAGAGATGGATATTGTTAACAATACAGAAACTTGAATTGGATTCAGGAAGCATGTTTGAAAAGAGTTTTCTCTAAAAGACCTTTCCTCGGTAGCAAGTTAGGATGTTATCTCTAGGTAAAGTGAAGAACATCTAGCATTTGTGCGGGTGTCTTAATAAATCACCCATTCCATATTCCCTAGAAACCAGGTCACTTGCCCACAGCCTTGAGGCAGGTCTGTTCATAACCAAGCCCAGACAGATAAGACCCTTTCTCCACAATCTTCCTGGGCAGCCAGAAAGTTTCTCATTATGTCTAAATTAAGTTTATTTTCTCATAAGTCCATTCCTAGGTAGGTTTTTTTTTTTTTTTAAAATAACTTTGCTTTCCACTTTTTCCCCTTGGTCTTGAACAACTCTCTAGTGTCAAAGTTGGCATAGATTTAGAAAAGTTAGACCCACGTATAGACTGCCTTCCAAAAAAACAAAAATCCAAGAAATTATTTCTGATCCTTTTATGATACAGCACAAACCAGAGGAAATAGGCACCAAAGAAAGACCACTGTGTTTTCCTGTGTTACTGCCTGAAGCCCCTGGCCTCAGCACTGAGCTCTTTGCCCTTAAAAAGGAGGAAAAGTCTTGTGCCAGGATCTTCTGATCACCTAGTAATGGAAGCAGTACAAGCAGGAGCTCAGCTGGTGGTGGTGGTTATTGGAGATGGGATAGCACTCTTTTAACTGCTCCTTTTACTCTATCCTTCTGGCTCCTCCCACCTCTTCTTTCCTCCTAGACTCCTTTCCAGACAGCTGCTCCCCTCTACCACATCTCTGAGTAGACACACACTAAGATGTAAAATTACAAAGTATACATGTTATACAATAGTGTACTGGTATTATCAACTATATGCGTGTGGATATCAGTACGCAGGCTAGTATGTTCCCTATCATCTTGATAAGAGAGGCGGATAAAATTTTCTTCTCTAAAATATGGTAGAACTTCCTAATTTTGTGAGGGGAGTAGCTCTGATTTTCTAAGCCGGTAGTTAATTATCTTAGTTTCATTCATCAATTAGCTGATAGCCCTCTGATGTCTCTTGATTGGCCCCTTTGTCAAACAAAAGAAAACAAACACTCACAAAGCCAGCAGAATGACTCTGGTTGATTCAAGTCTCTAGGCGGAACTTGGAGGGTAGGAGGTGGGGGCGGGGTGCTAACGGAGTGTGGAGATGTTGGAATGGAAGGAAAATGCTTGAATTTGTCAAAAACGGTTTGGGTTAAATATGTGATTGAATTTGGCATAAGCCTTTATCTTTAACCAGGTGGGGTTTATTAAAAAGGTTGAAGAATTAGGGTTAAGTATTGAAGTAAGGGTTAGATCAGATTATTTGAATATCAGGAAGCCTAAACTTTGGTTTTAGTTACACTAAATCTATACTGCAGAGCCTGTGATTTGCTTTTACCAAGGGAGTGTGTTGGAGGTGTTGCTTCTACCCTTTATGAACTTCAGCAGGTCTTATTTTCTATGCCTTTTCAAGTCCAGTTGTTTTAAAAGCTAATTATTGATTTTTCCAAGCTAGCCATGGGCTTCCAAAGATGGAAATACTCCAGGGACATAGGAAGTGTCTGAGTGATCTGGTCCTTTGAGGAACCACTCTTCTAAAAGAAGAAGAGTTAAAAATCAACGTGCATGTTCTATTAGCAGTGGGACACACACAAATTGTAAAATCTGTACGTTCAAAATTATAACACAAATATGAAAGTTAAAATAGACGATAAGTGGGTATCAGATTATCTTCTCTGCCCTATTTGTTAATGTACGGCTTTGCTTTGAAAATAAATCTATTTAGGCAGATCTAAGGACTATTATAGATTGCATTCCTCTAGTTTATGTACCCCAGCAAAGGATGGAAACTGCTGTTTATTACTATTTTAGCATCAAATCGAGTTCATCTTGGGTAGTGAAACAACTAATTGGCATTAAAAAAAATGAACTAAATACATCGAAAGCTCAAACACGAGTCAATAGACATTACTTAAAACATGTGACATAAATATTTTTATTGATCCACAAAGTCATCACTGAATATTTATATCATAAGCAATCTTCTGCTAGCTCTAATTCACTTTATATGTCCATTTGACTCAGTTAAGACACATTCTTAAATTGCGATTGTCGTGTGGAAATTACAAACCCGGTAGTGCTGCATCTTTAACACTTGGGATCATGACACTTTCAATTAAATTCAGTGCACCCTTTGACTTTAAAATTTCCATATTCCAGCTCCTAAAAGTGATGGAAAATAACAATGAAAAATTAAAACTAAAAGTGCTTTAAAGGCTTAATATATATAAATACATTAGCTTAAGTATATTAGCGGTTACAGTACAATACTTGTTATTGTTAAACTTGTTATTTCATATTAACCTCTCTGGTCCTATGACCTCAGAGTCCCATTAACTTGGTTGCTGGCATTTGTCCTACAATACATTCTAAAATATTTTTGTGTTCTTGGTGGATTGCACGGTGCTGCGTTCAGAGGACTTTGACACCGGCTCTCCCCAAGAGAGGGTTAAATATTTGGGGAAGGGGAACTCTGACAATCCCTCGGCTTAAAAATGGTACTGGGACTGTTTAACGGGTTAATCTTCCTAGTATATTTATCTCCCACAAATCGATTTTTTTAAAAAATGAGACTAGCCCGAAGTGTTAACATGGTTGGCCGGGACCTCATTTTTTTAAAATTTAAAACATTTTTTTGGAGCTGCCTAGGACCAGGTGGAAAAGCTTTGTTACTAATTCCAGGGAAGAACCTTTCACGTAGTGGTGGTTAAATGGTTGCCAGCTTTCACATTTCATTGCTTGTGGACCAGAAGCCTGGGAACAAAAGGGTTACTTGTTTCCCCACCACCGCCTTCACCCCCAGATCGATTTTTCTTATTTAATCAGCGAGTAAAATGAGAGACACAAGGAAAAAAAAAAAAACACCCATTGAAAGAAGGGCAAAGTGGCGGGGGGAGAGTTGAAAGCCAGAAGGTGCAATACAGAAAATCAGTCCGGGGAGTTTGCGCTGCCGAGTCCTTGCAACACGGAATGGAAGCCGGCAAAACGCTCGCAGTCATTTCCACACAGCCAACCTCCCTTTTCTCCTCGCTACGCGCTAGTGGCTCATTTGGCTTCCCTCTGCCACCGAGCGATCACATACATTATTTCCCCCAAGATAACACAATCAAACTTATATTTACCGACATCCTCTCCTCGCAGCCTGTTTGAGATTTGTTTTAATAAATAAGTGTTTTATGTGAATGATGTAGTAATTGAAACAGGCGCACCATTTTTTTTTTTTTTCATCTTACTGCAGGAGGTTCCTCAACCCCAATCTGGTTGGAAAATAAAACGCTTTGTCTCCACAACCGCCCCCCACCGGACCCCCACCCGCTCTCAGTGTGTGTTTTATACGTGTGTATATCTCAACCCCCTACAGTAGCCAAGAGAAAGCAGCTAGCCAATGAGAGAGCCCAGTTTCATAAAAGCTGCTCTCTGATTGGCCCGATGAGAAAGGGCAATGGGAACAAAGAAAAGTCCCTTTCAGGTACAGAGGCTGAGAGCTCCGTTTGCTCCACTCCCCCTGTGTGTGTGTTGTGTTTCAGTCCTGATTTCAGTGTTGCAGAACAAGCTTGTTGTGTGTGTGCACCAGGGGAATTTTTCTTTTCTTTTTTTTAATTTGAATTTTTGTTTTTATAAAAAATACACAGGCCGGTCTGTGACATTTGATGGTCCATCTTCTTTAATAATAAATTTGTTGAAGAGATTATAATTTCCAAAATAAAGCGGCTGCAACCAAACACATTCAATGCAGTTAGAAGGAAAAGGTCAACTCGATCCAATACAGACCGTAAGTACGGTTGCGTGGTGTGTCTCTATATAGCACTTAGCGGGGACTTCATGCAGGGGAATGTGCGAGTTTTATGCATTGAAATGAGGAACTAGTTACAGGGTTTGGCTTTTGCATTGAGAACAACAATCCAAGAAGGGTGAATTTTTATTCAGTGGAGGGTGAAGCATTTGTAACTTCTTCACACAAATTAAGCTTGACTGGGCACTCGGGGTAACTTAGAGTAAACTACCTTTGGGGCTCTAACCCAAGGAGAATAAAAGTGACACAGTTACAAATCTTGATCTGCAGTGTCCATTCTCTAGCGCACCTCACCCCTCCCTCTCCTATCCTAGCTGGGAAGGACCCTCTTCCAAACTGAACCAGGAAAATGGGGGCAAGGGCAGAACAAGCCGATTTCTGTCTCTTGTCACATCTAGTGCCCATAATTTAATATTAAACAAGGGAATAGTCACCCATTACCTGTAATGGTTATAATTACCATTTTCCACCTCCTTAAAAAAGCAAGCAGCAAAAACACCATTAAGGGAAAAAAATGTCCCACCCAACCCGAACAAACCCGCAAATAGTAACAATGGTGTGTTTATTACAGGACCTGGATTGGGAGCTAGCAAAATGTTTTTCTTTGTTTAAGACATGAGGGGGGGGGGGTCCCTAAAATCCAAGTAGCGTGGAGGTGCCCTGCCCCCCTCGCCTAGTCGTCCCTATCCCTGGCCCCTTGGCAAAGACGGCAAATTGGAGATAAGCTGAGGAAAGGTTTATAAGGTGTTTCTTTAAAACATCTGCTTTGCTCTTGTACTCATTACATTTCACTCCTTCCGAACTTCCGAGAGCCTAGATCTGCGAGAAATGTTTCACATTCATAACTTGTAGCTGCTCCCACTGCAAGGGCGGGAGTGGGGGGAGGCGGCGGGGGGGGGGGGAGAGTGTGTGCCGGGGGAGGGGAGAGACCTTCAGCTTTTTTTTAAAGACCAGATCAGTATTTTCTTGATACGCTTGTCACCATTTTTGTTCTCACGACAACCAATTGAGCCCTTGATCCTCACGTGATGTGAAAGGCTTGCACTGTAACAAAATCGCTCCTTTTCGATGGTTGGTTGTCGCTAACTCGCCCATCCCCCTCCCCCAGCCCCGACATTTCCAGCAAAGCGACTCTCCACTTCCAATCTATCAACAATTCATTACTGCTTTTAGCTTCCAAACGCCAGCTAATTAAAAATACTAAGCCAAGCTCTGGGGCCATCTGACTAAACACAGGAGGGGGGGTGAGAGAGGAGGAGGAGAGAAAAATAAATAAAAAGGAGACGCACCGTTTGCTGCGACTGTAAACGGGAAAAACTGTCCTGAAAAAGGTCGCCTTAAAAAAAAATCTTTTTTTGACTCTAATTATCGAATTACCACATGACTGATCGGCTTGAACGACAGCGGATTTTTCCCCCCCTCGGGGACTATACTAGGAACTCGGTTCCTTTTTCTTAAAACAACATAAAACAGGAAAACATCACATCCTTTAGGTTTCGAAGACTGAACCAATTTTAAACGCCGTTATTTTCCCTACCCCGCCGCCCCCCGGCCCCCACCCTGAATGCTGGTGTAACTGGTTTATCAGCTCACTGAATCATCTGCTCCCCTCCCCCTCCACACCTTTCTTTTTCTCCTCTTGCTCGACTTCTCATCCCACCCTTTCCTCCACCTCCTGCTCCCTCCCTCCCCCTTCCTCCCCCATCCCCTTCCCCCTCCTTTCCTCTTAAGTTAGTTCAAGAAATCAAATCTGTCAGGACGGGCGGAAAAATGCCACTTCCCGACTAACAGGCGGAATCCAGCCCAGATTTTCAGTCCTTTCTTCTTATTCTTTCTTCCCTTTCACTAATTTATCCCGATGTTAGCACATTCTGTCTTGTTACTAGCGGACGCCTGTAGGTTTGCTACATGGGATCATTACTTACTGATCACGGTGACTCTGAAGTCTGGAACTGAAGGCGGAATGAGAAGTTGGGAAAACTTTTTTCTCTAAGCTCTCTCTTTTTTAAAAACTATTATTCTCGATGCTTGTTAAGAGGAAAAAAACCCTTTGGTGCTTCTGTTGTGAATGTGAAACATTATCTTCCAGCTGTACAGTGACACATTTTTTTAAGGAGAAAAGGACTGATCCGTTTGCCAAAAGGGGGGTGGGGAAGTGGAATAATGTTATCGAGTGATTATTCTGGCTGAGATGTGTTATTTGGTTCCTTCCTTCTTGATCATTTGGTGTTTAAGTAAAATGAGGCACAGGCTTGTTTGCCGAGTGGAGTGGGAAAGGCATTTTGATTTGCTGGCCTAATTAAAAAATGATAAAGGAGTAAAGGTAAGCAATGTCTGTGTGTGTGTGTGTATGTATATTTATTTTTTTTTTCCTTGACAATCAACTGTTAAAAAGGGGCTGATCCCTTTAAAAACCGTTTTAACTGATCTTTGTCAAACACACACTCATTTGCGGTCATTGAGGCCACCTTGGCGCAGATCACTTAAAGTGTATGTCTTAATCAGTTTCCCGTACAGTCAGTAGCACCATATTTAACAGATTGAGCCAGTCTGTGACCTAGGAATACGGTAGAATTGTTTAGATGTAATTTCTTTTTCTCAAAAGGCATATATTTAGCCTTTTATTTGACACTGTCTTTTCTAAAATAGAGAAATGCTCTTAAAGACGTGTGTGTATATTTCAAAAATAAAATTGTATAAACTGTTGGGGAAGAGAGGATGGGGGGGTATGTGTATGGGGGCGTTATTGGTTGTTTTTTTTCTGTTCCTTACTGGGAACAAAAACCAGATTGCCCAGACAATTTGTAAAAAGAAGTAATAAAATTAGAAATGAGGAAAATTCAGCAACATCATTCTGAAACTAGCCTTAGAGAACTTCCAGGGTCTGGTCTTTTAAAAACTGCAAGATCTAGGACATGTTTAAGGATGTTTAAAGCGTGTTCCTTCCTCTTGTCCGAGTGTTCAGGCTGTGTTTCTGGGGTTGTTACCATGTGTATGTGCTAGAAAAAAAAATCCTAAACTCTTTTTTTTTTTCCCTTAAACCTTTCTGGACTTGACTCAGATCCTTAAGATATTTTAATGCTTTTTAAAAAGTGATTATCCTTGTGTTGTTGATAAAGGGCTTTTCTTTTTTAGCTACTGTAAGATGCTTACTGTCATGAGTACGTTTTTCGGGTTTGGTTATTTTTCTTTAAACCTGATATTGGACTGTGGAGACAATACATGAGCCACCTTCCTCACCATCCTTCCCTGTACCCCTCACTGACTCCCCAGTATTAATCGTTTTTTATTCTGGTAACACCCAGACAAGAAATATTCGACTTTTCCCCCCTTCACAGGAAAAGGTGGACCTGGACTGAAGGGTGTAAACCCCCTGGACCCATTCCTGGGGCAGGAAAAAGAAGAGGAAGATTAGAAGATTTTTTTTTTTTTTTTTAAGAGAAAGCCCAGCGGAGCTAAACGAATGTCCCCTCATCTCCAAAGGAAAGTTCATCGGATTTTTATTCTAGAGAGCTCATCTTCAGGATGTCAGTGAACATTTCTACGGCAGGAAAGGGTGTGGATCCAAATACGGTTGATACTTATGACAGTGGCGATGATTGGGAAATCGGGGTTGGAAATTTAATAATTGATTTGGACGCTGATTTGGAGAAGGACAGACAGAAATTTGAAATGAATAATTCCACCAACACCACTAGCAGCAGCAACTCTAAGGATTGTGGAGGTCTGGCCTCCAGTGGGGCCGGTGCTACCGCAGCCTTAGCGGATGGCCTAAAATTTGCTTCTGTTCAGCCCTCTGTTTCCCAGGGGAATTCACACAAAGAGACCAGCAAATCAAAAGTGAAAAGGAGTAAAACTTCTAAGGATGCTAATAAATCTCTGCCTTCTGCTGCCTTGTATGGGATTCCCGAGATCAGCGGCACTGGCAAGAGGCAGGAAGTCCAAGGGCGCCCTGGAGAGGCAACTGGCATGAATTCAGCGCTGGGTCAAAGTGTGAGCGGCGGCGGCGGCGGCGGCGGCGGCAACCCGAACAGCAATAGTACCAGCACCGGCACCTCCGCTGCCACCGCGGGAACGGCCTCCTGCGGGAAAAGCAAAGAGGAGAAGCCAGGTAAAAGCCAGAGCAGCCGAGGCGCCAAGCGGGATAAGGATGCGGGGAAATCCAGGAAGGACAAGCACGACCTGCTTCAGGGCCACCAGAATGGCAGTGGCAGCCAGGCCCCTTCCGGGGGCCTCTATGGCTTTGGGGCCAAGAGCAATGGAGGTGGCGCGAGCCCCTTCCACTGCGGGGGCACTGGGAGTGGCAGCGTCGCGGCTGCTGGGGAAGTTAGCAAAAGTGCCCCGGATTCAGGGCTCATGGGAAACTCTATGTTGGTAAAGAAGGAAGAGGAGGAGGAGGAGAGCCACAGGCGAATCAAGAAACTGAAAACTGAGAAGGTAGGATAAAGACGCCTTCCTAGATCTCCTACTTTCCTCTTTGTGTGCATTTGTGTGGGTGCGTGGTGGGTGGGGACGTGCCTCTGTGTGCCTTACACTTCGTGCTTTCTGGTTCTTTGTGAGATTTCTCTTCTGTGCATCCTTCCTGTGAACTTTTGGTGTGGGGCAGCTTAACTTGGGTGCAGTGTTTAGCTCCTGCTTCTGCTGCTGCTTGTGGTGCTAGTGTTTGGGTCCCCAGGTGGGAGGGTCTGGGTGTTCCAAGTACCTTTTGCCCTGCAGAAGGGCTCTTGGCCAGTCAGCTCGTTGCGGGGTGCTTTTAACAGAAAACCTGCTCCTGTACCCACTTACCTCTTCTCCTGATTTCTCCCCCTAAGGAGAACTGTCTTCTGTTTTAACTTACACGTCCTAGTATTTCTGGTAATGTGTCCTTAGGTGCAGGGTTCACGTTGCCTCCCCGGAGAGGTATGTCGAGGATTCGAATTTGTACTCCACCCTCCACCCATTTATTTTTTCATGATATTCTCCAAAATAGTCTTGTCAAAGGATATGGTACTGTTATTGGTCCCGAATGAAACCTTGGTCTCCTAGGGTCATTGGTTTCATAACCGCGTAGCAAGAATGGAATGGTTTTGGTGACCGCCAGGACTCTTTCCTTGTTCCCTTGCCCAGTTCTTAGCTGGAGATGTAAGAGTGTTATCACTTGGATTTCTTGCCTGACCAGGGAGCTGAAATGTTGGTAAGAAAAGTGAAATGGACTTGGTGGATCGGTGTGCTGAAAGGTGAAAACGGAGCCAAAAGATACCCGACATACGTGTTGCATTTGAGCGGTGGGGAGCGTTGATTTAGGTAATTCGGACCCTTTTTCCCATCTTTGTCATTGTCGGAAAGTCTAGTGAGACACTGCCTTCGAAAAATCGCCCCTCGTGTTGTGCTGCTTTGTGCTGGAGGCCTAGGACTTACTGGTCCGGCAATTACTGTGCATTAAGTGATGTCCCAAGAGCTGAAGGTGCTCTGTCCACAGAGCAGGTTGGGAGTGAACCGGGGGAGTGAGTGCTGTCTCTATAAAATTAACGTTTAATTCTACAGATTGTGCCTTGCAGAAGCAAACGCGTGTCATGTGGTTCGTGGCATGGTTGTTTGGTTATATGCTTATTAAATAATTTGATCTTTGCTATTTCTCACTTGGTCAAAATTGTAAAGTGTCTTTGGGTGATTATTTCTGTGTACAATTTCTCACTGCTGTCTATTTAAACCTTTTCCTTTTTGCAGGAATAAAGTTTCGGTTTTATGATTTTAGAAGTCGATGAAGGTACATTAAGGTGTAGATGATGCCAAAATCGCAAAAAGCCTCTGAACGCCTGCTTCTTCTATCCATATCCCCTTGGTCAGACAGCATTTTACACTGATGACTTTAAATGCATTAGAAAAAATACAATCCAGGTTTCGATTCTTATGCTGAAATGTGGACTTTCACATAATTTCTGCTAAAAGGCGTTCTGAAGTCTTCTTATTAGTACAGTAGAGCATTTACTTTTGTTGCCAGTAGTCTTCAAATTGCAGTTCTAATCTGCCCTAACTATCTAGATGAATTGCCCTAATCCAGTGCTCACAATGGCTGTGGTTAAGGAGTCAGAGCCATTTGATTGGATTCACTGCTGCCTGGAATGTGGGAGGTACTGCCCTTAGCCTTTTAATCTTCCAGCCAAATGTTCACAGTCAACAATTTTGTTTAGCTGGCAATTGGAACATTTCAGTATCTCAAAGGCTGCTGTCATGGCAACTGAGATGAGAGCGTGGTGTCGGTTCTCCAGTTTTTGTGTTCTTTTCACTTTCCAGTCACACAGGAAACTGGATGAAAAATGGAAGAATTAAGTTATTCATATACATGCAACTCATCTTCAGTCAGAGGAGTATAAGTGTGATAATGTGAATTACCTAAATAAAGAGCAAACAAGTCATGATGGGTCTGGGGTGGAGGGAGGGGAGCAAGCACAGTGCATTTAGATTCATACCACTGCCAACCGTAGCTGCTGGTATGGGCACAGGGCCCCTTCAGGGATGGCTCTGAGGGGCTTGAATACTGCAGTGTGGGCCATTCTCTGTCAAGCTATGGTGCTGGCTCAGGATCTGGAGGCCTGTTCCTTCAGCTTTCCTCCCCACGCCCACTGCACCCCAGAAGGACTTCTCTTAAGAACGCTTTCCTCCTTGGCACACAGAGATGGCACTCCCTTGTACAGATGCCACCCAGGGAAGTCACTCTAATTCCACTAACTCTTGGTTGTGTAAAATTTGACTTCAATTTAGAAAATACTTCCTAATGACAAGGAGGAGACCTCTTGAGGCGGGAAAGATTTAGTAGGACAGGCTTTACCTGGCAACATAATTCGACACCGAGGCATCCTCTGAGAAAGGTTTTTTGATGTTTTTGTACAATGTTTTAATTTCAGCCTTGTTTGATTATCTGGGTTTGTGAAGAGTAAGTGTCTTAAGGGTGAAGGTGGTTAATTTTCGGCAATCGGATGTGGCTCATGAAGGGGTCAAATGTGAAAACCAAAGGGGGGTGTAATGTGGTGTGTGTGCTTTTTTCTTTTTCTTTTTCCTGGTTGGATGGTTCCAGGAGATTCATAAGACTTGCTGTCACCGGTGAATTTTCACAGCATGCTTCTATGTCTATTTTTGGTCTGTTTATTCTGTTTCTTCACTACACAAAGTCATGTAAAACACGATAAATTGGACCTTATGAAAGGTCCAATTATGAAATTAAATCAATGAGCGTTCTAGTCCTTTATGTGGAAACCACAAGTATGTTGTAAAAGTCGCCACTCTCTTAATATGTGAACAAAATCAAAACATGCCATAATTCTAAGATACTTGAGCTGCATTTCTATAGCCCATTTTGTGGTTAAGCCACCAGTGACCGTGTCTGAATAAGTAGATTTGACGGTTTGGTTTTTGGTTGTTAAAACCTGCTTCCCCACCTGCCCCCTCCTCTTCTTTTGAAGCATAATAGCCTGTATTGAGGCTCTTCTGCATGTATCCTCCTTAACTGTCTTACAGTCTTGACCTATCAGACGGAGGCATTCGGCTGGGCTAATAGTTCAATACAGTACATGGGTTTATTTGATCGCTGGGATATTCCAAAATACATACAAGAATTCTTAAAAACAGCTGAGACTTCAAATACATGTGAAGAGCCTAGGAGATCTTATGGTTGGGTCTTAGGATTCTGACTCTTCGGTATGCATTTAGAAAAGAGAATGATTTGAGTAATATCACGCTGCTTTCATTAAGCTGGTCCTTTACAGCCTAAGTGTGGGCTCTACAAATGGACCTGTCTATAAAGGATATCGTTCATTTTATTCTCTTGTAGAAGCCTTTTTACACTTCACTAGGGAATTCTGGCACGTTTTCTAAGTGAGTGTGATTAGTTGAAGAACATATTTTGATTAATAAGTTTTGTGGATGATATGTTTCCCCCCCAAATACAGTGCCCCCCTACAAATTCTGCTTAGAGAGTGCAGTTTATCTACTGTGAAATAAAAGGGCAGAAAGGTCACTTGCTATAATTAAAGAACAAAGTCCATTGTTGTTGGACAGCAAACTGTTTTGAAAGCTACATAAGGGATTTAGCTGTTGAAAACGTTGGTAACTAAGGGTGGCTCCCAAGCAGCATTGATTCAGCTCCTTTCTTTTCTATAGGCTTCCTCGGAGGATGACAGGGCTTTTGCAGTGGGTGCAGAGGGGCTGCTCTTTCCCCAACGAAGTTTTCTGTGAGACCCCGTGGACGCTTGGAAGATTTGCATAACCAGGCACATCCCTGGGTTCTGAGCACAGTATCTGTAATCTGCTGGGCTTGCTGGAGAAATTTTAAAAATTACTCAGCAGCTGATCAAGATTGTGCTAAAAGAGATAAATAACGTTTAGCAACTTTTAATAACTTTGCAAATAGTCTGTAAAAAAAAAAAAAGAGGCGGGGAGGGATTGATTGTCCAAATGTCATGAGGTTAAGAATGCTCTTCAAGGGAAATTGCTTGGCTGCAAGATGGTTTTAATTAGGGTGTTAGAAAGACTTATTTTTCCTAAGCAGCATTTTATAGTTAGTAAATGAAATCTATGCCGAAAGTGCTAAGCAGAAATCTCCCTAACCACAGAGGTGTTCAATAACCAGATTCAAACAACATGGAAAGAACCATCTGTTCTTCGTTTTCAGCATGAAAAACAAGGATTGAACGGCTGAGATTTGCTCCAATTTTGACTGTGTGTGCCTTTTTTTTAATTTAAAAAAAGTTCACCTGGTACTTCATAGCAACTCGAAATTGCTGTAATATGAGCAACACTGTGAAAACACGTGTTCCTACATTTATTTTAACCAGTTCCACTTTTATTTAAAAGATTTCCAGAAGCTCAGCCATTGAACACTTTATAATGGTTATTCAGTTCCTGCAGGCAATCACAATGAGGGGTCAGTTCTTCAAAGATCTAACTATTTAGTCAGTATCTGAATTATTCTGTCAATTTTCCCCCTGGAGGCAAGGGGGGGGGGGCAAAGGCTCTCCCAGGCTAACTCTGGTCAGCGTTTATCGGTTAATCTAATTGTACGTGGTAGCCACACCTGGACCGATGTTTGTTCTACATAGACCTTGCTCTGGTTCAGAGCTGTTAGTCTAGGATTGTTGATCATGAGGGAAATATTCTTTTAACACTGATAACTTTGGAGTCCTTGACTTTTAGATGGTAAGCTTCTTGGCTTCTGGTTTTAGTAAGAGCCCTGGGTAAAACATTATCCGGCCTTTGTTTGAGGTCTTTTATAGAAGCTAATGACTGGGCTTGTGCCTCCCTCAGATAAATGACATTATCTCTGAGTGGGCTGACAGGAAACAGACATGTTAATGGTGAAGCTGCGGGGAGGATCTGCCCGGGTTCTGACAAAAGAGTGGAGAAGGGACCCCTGGTTGTGGTCATTAACACATAATGCATTCTTACTCTTCCTAAGAGGCCCTTGATAATTGGAAAGCTATTTTAGCCACAAGCACTTAAATCATAAATCTACCACTCCTAGTTCCTTTGCATTCTTAAAAGTAGCAAAGTAATGTGTTTTTTGTTAACAAGTGTGTGATCTGGTTTTTAAAAATGGTGGCAGTTCTAGGCGGTGTGGTAATGACGTTTGGGAGGGCTGCACATCCCACTGCTTCTATCAGATGGGATCTCTCTTTGTCTTTCACCAGGGCTCAGTCATCCCTCTACTTTAGTAAACGAAGAAGTGGGTCCAAAAAGTAAAAGGAAATCATTTTTATACTTGAAGATGTCTCATGGAGAGGGATAGAATCTGTTTTTTCTAAGTTGGGCAAAAGATTTTGCTCAGTGATTTGAATGTAATGAAACCTTCCTTTTGAAGTGTATGTTTAAACAGTCATGGGTATAATTGAGTTTCAATGCAGTTTAAACTCTCTGCTTCTTGAACAGAGATAATTGCCATGTTGAACACATTCTAGAGGTGTAGAAGAGGTGGAAGGATCATGTTATTCTATTCTTTAATATTAAGCACTGGAAGTTTTTCATAGTAATTACTGTAGCACAACATAGTTTTGATTGCCAGCACTCTGAACTTGCCGGTGATCTGAACATCAAGGGTTTTGCTTGAATACTAAACAGTTTATTCCTAAGTTACTTGTATCACATTCTTGTAGAACATGGAAACCAGAACTAAGGAAATACTGGGCGCTCCTTAGCAACAGCGGAGTGGAAATAACCCCTCTTCACTAGGACAGTTGTCGATAAATAATAATACCCTTTTAATCTGTACATTTAAGGTTATAGGGAAAGAGAACAGGTGAAATCTCTGACCCAGGAATGACTTCAGTCGTCATTACAGGCTCATACAGGGATCAGACTGGTACCCTGTGTCTGGTATTTATTTCATAGGTATGTGTGTAGAAATGTTATAATGGCATATATAGCTGTTGGGTTGGGAGTGGACTGGGAGTGTTTAGCAAGCGTGGGCTTTATTCTTTTAAAAGAAGTCACCGTTGATTTTCTGTTCCACTCTGCTGCCAAGTAATTGGCCCCTTCATATCCATCCAGTTCTCTCTCCCAGCTGAAGTTTCTTTAGTGACTTCTTGCTCTCCGTAGCAAGTTCTTCTTAATTTAAGCTAAAGGTTTTGGCAGTGCGAACAAAGCCTTTGCAACTGAATGAAAGGTTGTTAAATAATTCATAGTAGATTGACCATCAGTCGGGCTGTTTGTAATGCTATTTTGAGCGCATAAAGGATATTCAAGACGGGGAGATTGGCACCTTGCTCCTAGAGCTGAGTTCTGCTAAATATCTGCTAAATTTTGGTTAGAAATACCTTTGAGAAAGTATTAAAATAGATTATAGGTTTTGCCTGAAGAACTGAAGAGATTACAAAGCGAATACGTCTTCTATTTTGATAGGTCAGTGGCCTTTGAACCACCTGTATCTCATCTGGTACTCAGAAGGCTTCCCCCCTTCCCCATGAAGCTAAATGAAAATTTAGAAATATATATTTTGGTTGTAATAGAGAACTCAAAGAGAAGGGTGCTTCGGTCCAAACAAATGGGTTGGAAGTGATGAATAAATTACTGCTGCTGGTTTTTCAAAGCTACTCTTTCTTCTTTCTCATCCCCACCTCCCAGCCCAGTTTGATTATTATTCACGGTGACTATTCTCGCTCAACCACTGAGCTTTTTGCAACTCCTGGTAATCCTCATTCTCAGCTAGCACCTTAAGAAAAACGTGCCTACGGGGGACATTTAGGCACATTCCAATAATGCCATATGAAGGCGGCTTTCACAGTTTAAAAATACATTGATTGTATTTTGTGTTGTACATAATGATTTTAGAAAGCAGATATTTAGGTTGTGGAATTGGCTTATTATCTTAACCAGAGAGCAGATGGCATGGTGCCACAGACATATAATTTTACTTAAAGGGACTTTTAAGGTTTTGATGTGTTTTCTTTTCCTCTTATTTCCCTGATGGCTTCTTTTTATTGAAGGGTAACTTAAGGAGACCTGGTAGCAATTTTACTGCCTTCCCCCTGACAGTTTGAAATAATAGCTTGGTCTTTGGTTGTACTGATCTTCTACCAGTCAACTTGATTCTGGTTTTTGTCATGTGGCAGTGAATTAAGAAAAAAAAAAAAAGGGTTTGTAGTATGTTTTAAGAAATGGACTCTTTTATATGCTTCAATTAGCAACAGACGACAAAGTTCCAATTGGTCACACTTTCAGGAACTCCTAGAAGTGACTGTTCCTCCTTTTGATTTAAGAAAACTCCTGATTTGGTTTCTTAGGAAAGCACATCTGGTCCTTTGGCTGCTTTAGATCCACCTTTTTTGTCTTGTGCATTAGTTCCTGCAGGTTCAAAGGTCCTTTTTGAGTTGTTCTTGGTAGGTTAGCACGCTTTCCCCATACTGGAGGGCTGTCCTGTTTTTGGTTGCTACGCCTACCACGTGTTTGAATTCACTTGGCATAAAAATACCATTTGTTTCAATGACTGGATTTTACAGTTTTACCCATTCTTCACTTAGAACATCATCAGGATGAGTTGGAAAGCATCTCTCTCTTTTTTTTTTTTTAACAAAGTGCGCATAGCCAGACCAGATTACTTTTGGATTTCCTGTCACCTCCTTGGCCGATTTATGGATGGCTCATGTTAAAAGCAACAGTAATGTTTGAATTGGAAGGGCTGAAGCCTCGGGTTTTCATTCTTCACGGAGAACTGTTTATTTGTGTGTGGTTCACCACAGTACATGGATAATGCTATCAAATCTGTGCTTTATTATAGGCTTATGACTAGCACAGCAGCACTTAGTTATGTGTTTCTGCGTTTCCCTTCTTTGCCAATTCTTTTGTGATGGAAATGAAATTAGAACCGAATCTTTGCAGCCAAGGAGAAAATAGGCACAACAAGTAGAAATTGTCCCTTGAGCCAGTTCAGAAGTAAGCAGTGGTGATCTAAGAAACATTTTTCTCAGAGGAAGTGAAATCCATAGGAAAAAAAGGACTCCGATTTAACTTTTCCGTGAAGATCAGTGGAAGATGAGCCGCACACTTGGACAAATGGAGGCTGTTCCAACAGAAAGGCTTTATCCCTTTATATTGTTTCACATCTGAAGTAACTGATTGTAGAGCGGTTCCCATTCCCAAACGTTTCAGCTGCTTTGAAGGTGGAATGTGAGTTCAGTAATATTGTTGGCTTCTGCTCCCCGAAGGGAACAACATGATTTGAAGACAGAGCAATTGAGCTTTTCCGCATCAAACTCCATTTGGCCAATTGTCTCCATTTACATTCCTTGCCCAAATCCTTCACCAGCCTTTCCCATGATGCCGCAGCAGATGCCAGACACTGAAGTAGAAAGCGAGCAGCTGTTTCCATTACTCCAAGGCTGTATTATCCTCCACAATCTGCTTGCTTTTTCGCTCCCCTCCCCCACTGGAAAAAAAAGAAAGAAACCTTCTCTCCCTCTGACGTTTGCCCGCTCGCTCGGGTTTATCAGCCTGCGGATTTTCTATCTTATCAGGACCACGGATTTCTCGGCAAGGCCCGGTTTATTGTTCCGCGGGGGAGCAGATGGAGGGCCCTGGGCTCCGGGGAGCGTGGCCGGGCCCGCGCGCTCCCGAAGCTGGGGGCCTTGGCGGGGGCGCGCCGCCGGGGCCGCGCCCTCCTTCCCTCCCAGGACCCGTTTATGGCCCCGAGCGCAGTAAATCTGTCAGCTCTTCACGACGCCGTCACCTCTTTCTTCATTTGCTCCGGCTTCTAGTTTGACAACGTTCCCCTGAGGCGGAATTCTAATCTGCTTCCAATTAGTTGCAAAATGTGACTGAAATTTCCACATTATGACTGCTGTTTTACTTGCACGCATACATCCAGAAACAAATTAATGCTCTTGAATATTTATTTTTTGAGCCCTTGGATTTCCTTGAAGAAGAAGAGTTTCCAACTGTTGGGAATGACTTCCAGGATTTGCATTTTCTTCTCTGGAAGCCTTCGCTACTCAGTATATTGCACAATAACCACCGTGGGGTCCCCCCCCCATCTCTTAATAAGCCTTTTCCAGCTTTTTCAAGATTTCTCAAAATGTGTCTGTTCAAGTTACACAGATCAATTTTTTAGTATTTCTAAAATAAAACAAGGATGTTTGCCCGAGTTTAATGGAGGGGGCCTCCTGGTGCATGTTTTAATAGAACACGAATACACACAAATTTGCTTCTAAGTATAGCTGAAATACATTTGGTCAAGGCACAAAAGACTTGTTACACACTCTTAAATACTTTCATGTGATATTCAGAAACTGAACGAATCGAGCGATTAGTTAGCCTAACAGATACAAGGGCAGCATTAAAGATGTCACTATGGGCACTAATGTTATCCTACACGTTTGTGCCTAGATCCTGAGCACACCTTCTGGCAGCTGTTGGAACTCGTGGGCTGCAGCAGACATAGTCGATGGCTTCCTGTGACTTCAGTACCCCTTATCCTACATAATCCAGTGTTACGAGAATGTCTTGGACTCTGGGTTTCGGGGTGGTTCTACTTTGAGGGAGGTCAACTGCTCCAACTCTCTTTCCTCCTTTTTAGTGTTTGTTTTTTTAACAAAGATACGGATCCATCTGATTATATGTAAATATTAGAGTTGTTTACATCTTGGCTGCTGAGAAGGTCAAGTTTAGCTTTATTCCTTGTCTAAAAGACTACTCTCTCCTGTACTGCAAATTTTAGTACCAAGGCAGCGGGGTCTCGGCTTTAGTATTTGCAGAAAGGTGGTGGCCTTAAAGAATGTAAACAGCCACATTTACTGGTGTATTTTATTGTAGTGTTCAGACTTCAGCATCTTGATATCAACAGTAATGATGGACTCTAAAAAGGTGTGAAGAATTTTATTGATGGTAAAGTGGTTATGTTGATCACGTTACTCTGTATTAGTTTCTAAATAACACCTTCAAATGTAAATAGATCAAGTTTTTTCTATGACGTTGTCACATATAATCATAAAAGCCCTATATTGATTGATTTATAATGTCCTTTTTTAATGTGCTGTTTTCAATCTCTACAACCAGGAGGTGGAGCATTTATTTTACTATGTTTAAAAATAAAACTTATTTTAAATTATTTATTACATGTAGGATATAAATTATTCAAATTATTTTATCAAAAAACTTTCAGCTATGCTGGAATTCTACAAAAGAAGTAGGAACGTTCTTTGTTTTGCTTCCTTTCTTTTTGCTCTATGACTGGTAGTAGAAAAAATAGCGAGATTGAAATCCTTAAAAATTTAAAATGTGGGCCTTTCAGGCTGTAGAGACTTCCTGGGTTTAAAAAAAAAAAGAGAGAAAAGAGTGGCCCCATAGTGAAATGCTCACAATGGGCACGATTGTGCTAGCCCCTCAAGTCCTGGGGTTCACTAATTGCCCTTTAATGAGGTCGGTCTGCCCCAGCTTTTCCCCTACCTTGGGAGGAAAAGCACACAAGACAGTTGGAGTTCAAGTGGATCTTGCTGTATTTGCAACTTAGCATAACTGCTTTGAAGGCCCCCAGGGCGCTTAATTGGGGCTGGGCATTTTTGTTTTGGGGGAGACTACACACAGCTCCCCATTGTGTGTGTAGAAGCCACCGTGCCTCTTGGAAACATTACATGCTTTTGTTGATGGTGCATAGTTTTATAAACTCCAAATGAGCTTATTGCCTTTTAACCACTGGGACCACAAAATAGTGGAAGAACCTAGAAGTCTCTGGGTTGGGTAGCCGCCAAGCAGTTAAAAAAAAAAAAAAAAAAAAGAATGAATGGTTTAATTGTAGAGCAAACCATTTGTTTACAGATTAAGATTTATTCAGTCACCAAATCCTATGGACCAGGAGGTAAAAGAGTGAGGCCTTAAGGTATAGGAATTGAGTGCCCGGTGTTATGTTTTGTGATCATGCTTAGCTGTTTTTACCCATGTTTTTCACAAAAGAAGAACGAATTGTTGAATGGTGAGAACTGCTTGGCCAAGTGTACTTTTTAAGCTCTAAAGAGAGAGGGGAGGAAGGAGGAGGCAGGTTGTCATTTCTTTGCTGCCTGGTCAGGAAGCTAAAGACTTAAAGTTTCTCCACCTGAGAGGGGGACACTGGCTGTCGCTGAATTTTCCTGTTCAAATGAGGGGGACTGGTGATGGTGGCGGTAGAGGTAGGGAGTAAAAAGTGGGAAGGAGGTGTGTGGGAAAGCGGGTGGCTGGTGGAGAGCCTTTGTTAAAATGGCCCTAGACAATGCATTCTCTTAAATAATTGGGACCCTTTTACAGAAATTCCCCACTATTTCATTAGTTAGTGGCCGTGGTACTGAATAGAGAGAAACTCTCCAGCCACGGCGGCAGGGAAGTGGTATATAATTTTGGGGGGGGGGGGGAGAGCTGTTGCCTGGCAGCCAGAATTTCAGGTTGTCTTTTTTTCCTTCCCTCCCTCCCTCCAATAGAAGAGCAGAAATCCTGGCATTTGGTCCCACTGTAGTTGTCGTCCTTTTAATCCGTTTTTGAACAAAGGGTTTAAGAACATCACTAGATCACTAGTAAAGTGCTATTTTCTAGAAGTGTCATTTTGAACACTTCCCAATTCACTGTTTTTTATTTTTGCATTAATCTTCTTGGGAATGAAACCCTTTATCTCAAAGTGCTCTTTTGTGTATAAACTGTCACCCTAATGATAACTCTGGTTACTTACAAGTATTGTTTCTACGAGATGTCTTTGTATGCTGTTTGGCCATGAAAAAGCCCATTCCTTCTGTAACATTAAAATTACTTGTTTGCTACTTGATGCACATTTGATAAATTGAATGTTCAAATATGTTAAATTGGCTTAACATGATCTTGTTTTGTTTTTCTCCTTAACTAAGTTCTGGTACTTTTATTTTGGTATGATCCTTTTGAAATGGCTTGATTTTCGGGTCTAAATCATGGCTGATAGCTTCACTTTACAAATCTTTCCCTTGGTGGGTGGTGAGTAACAGGATTATAGGAATGGGGGCGCAGAGAGGGTATAAAGATTTAGGTGTAAATGTTTTCAGACTTGTCAAACTAGTGACTTTTTAATGTGCTGTTGTTCATTCTAGATGCTTTTCTATTAACATTTTCTATGTTAGTAAAGAAAGAGACTGGATTTTATTCTGTGAGCATCCAACATAATTTTTCAAACTTTTAAAAAAAATTATTTTATTCAAGTATAGTTGATTTACAATGTTGTGTTAATTTCCACTGTGTGGCAAAGTGACTCAGATATACACACACACACACACACACACACACGCACACACACATTCTTTCTCATTCTTTTCCATTATGGTTTATCACAGGATGTTGAATATAGCTCCCTGTGTTATAAAACTTCAAACTTTTAAATCTCGTAAAATTCAGCACTGTCATAGTCACTAAGTAGACTGAATTTGTGTAAATACATTTTAAAAAAATCATGTTTTACCAAAGAGGTAAATCCCTGCAAAGCCCACCTAAATTTGATTTCTTTGGGTGTAGTTTGACTGATGATACGTGCTCAACCTAGGTTTACTTAGGAAACCAAAACAAAAATGCAAAGATAAAGAAACATAGCTCACGTTAATATTTATGACAGCCTAGAGGCTTTGCAAGATTGAAATCTCTTTGCAGTTTTAATCCCCCCTGGAAAGAAAGGTTCCCCAACCCCCCACCGCCCCAGATTGTTAGTGCCTCCACAGTGTGAATGCTTCTCTGAGGGTTTTAAAAAGCACCTAAACATACCCTGTATTTCAGTGAGTTTGGTCTGTGTTCACGTGTACATAGAGAATGGGGAAGCGGTGCTGAGCTTCCTGCCTTATTAACAAGGGTTCTCTTTTGTCTGATTCCTCCTCTCTAACCTGTTCTGTATACTATTTTAATTGGTTGTTTTTTCTTGTCCATATAAAATGTGAAAGGAAACATGCTAACCTTTTTAAGATGCTCTGAAAATGACTTTTATAAACCTGCTTACACCAAAGTCAGGTACTTTCTATTTTAGCTCACATTAAAGGCTTAAAGTCTCCTTTGAAAGGCTAACATACGAATCTATAAGCCTGCTATAAATTCATGTACCTTATTTCCTTGTAAAAACCAGTGTTTTCTACTTACCTGGAGTTATTAGTACAGCTGCGGAGTTACTTCCCGCAGATACTCCTGTCCAGTCTTAGGTGGATGGAAGTTCTGTACCATCTACAACTCTTTACCTGTGACGGGCTGATGACACAAAATCACTTGCCCTTGTTGGATTTCAGCTGAAAACTTAAACACATTGAATTTTCCTTTTCTGACACATAGTGAAATCTGAAGAGATTTGTAGACTTTCGTACTTGAAAAAATCTAGAAAATGCCCAGTGTATTCAAATCACATTTTTACTGGTGTTCAACATGTAGATACAGTTCTCTTTAAATTACCTCTGAATTTGGTGAGCAGCTTGTCAGCACACACTAGTAGTAGTAGGAAGTTTAATGGTGGAGGAAACATATACCTGTTTATCTTTTGCCTGTAAAATAAATTCTGCAGGGTTTTTGAAGAATTTCATTTTGGCTTGTTTGTAACTCACTCAGGGCTCTGAAGAGTAATACTCACTGTACAAATATTCTGTGCGATGTGGTCTGGTCGCCTCCATGTTATTTGAGCCTGGATGTGCGTGCATAATTGGAGAGATTATTGGAGAGAGAGTGTTTTGCTGTGGTAGATGTGGTTTAAATCCTAGCACTGAGCATAGCATTTACTTTCTCAGCTTACCCACAAAATCTGTGACTAATTTAGTGAATGTGAAGATTTTAGTCCAGATGGTTAGGTTTAATTGTAAAAACTGGAAAGATTTCAAAGTACCCTTTGGGGGAGTGCGGGAAACAACAACTAAACAACAAAAGAGAAGGAGAAGTAAGTCACTAAATATAGCATATTTGTATATTACACATTTATAAAACACACACCCACACCCACATATATATATATATATATGTCTGTATATACAGTCAAGGAAAAGCTTGAAGAAGTTTTTATAGCAGTCAGCAAGAACAGCTAGGATCAAGAAGATAAGTGATTTTTAATGTTTAATGATTTAGTATGTTCTTTTTCAAGTGTTTCCTACTATTTGTGTGTTTGGCCTTTCCTCGGCTCAAAATAGGTTTCCTCTCAAGCGTGTTAAGAAGGTACCACTTTCCTGTCACCCTCTATTCTTGGTTAAAGAGTGTTGGCAATTACCTCATCGAGAGTTCGGGAAATACCACTCTTGCCCAGGCCTTGGCCTGTGCCCCCTCACTGTGGTGCTCTCTGAGGCTTGTGCCAGCCTGTCCTTCTGCAGCTGTGAAGCTCAAAGAAGGGAGTAAGCTTGCAGAAAGGGACTGATGATTAGCTAGGTGATGATTAGTGCTATGGAGGGACCAGCCTCCTTTTCAGCATCATTTATTCTGAACAGCTCTTGTGCCAGCATGAGTACAGTCATCTGAGCGGCTGCTTTGAGAGTTGCTCAAGACCTTCTTCTGGCTGCTTCCTATGCAGATCAGACCTTAAAGGATAGAAATTGTCCCCTTCTCTTATTGTAGTTGGGATACCACTGACCTAAAGTCTTGGGCCAATAAATTAGCTTTGAAGTTGGTAAGCTAATAGGGCTCTAGAGTGGACTTGCTTTGTACTACCTGGAATTAAAAGGAGAGATAGGGGGAAGGAGAGAAAGTTACCAAGGGGCAGGAGAAGGTTAGACCATGGGGCTATTGATAAGATCTACTTGGTTCAAGTAGAATGGCTGGGATTCATGGAACAGTGATCTACGAGGCAAGCAAATGGAAATATGCCCAAATACATAATGCATGCGTACATACGTGTGTGTGTGTGTGTATACACACACACACAGATTTCATAATATTCAGGAAATGTAGAGAGAGAGATGAGTTCAATTTGTATGTTTTTATTTACTGTGTATCCAGTGCTTTAACATTTGATTATTGAGCTCTCAGCATTGAAAAATGGCACAAGGAACAAGCGTGAGGTTGTCTTTCACGGTAAGGAAGATAAGCAGAAGGCCAGCTGTGTAAGGCTAATGATTTTCAGATTATGGAAAACCTGTGTAATACAGGCCAAGAGAAGGCGCTTCCTGAAGAGAAGTAAGTGTAGATCTTCGAGGCTATTATTGGGAGCATGGGAGAGCAAGATAAACGGAAGGCCAGCCACCCCAAAACAGAGGTGATCTTTGCTTTGCTTTTGCTTTGCTTTGCTTTGCTTTTGCCTTGCTTACATTACTTTTAAAAATATCTTTCTTGGGCTTCCCTGGTGGCGCAGTGGTTGAGAGTCCGCCTGCCGATGCAGGGTACACGGGTTCGTGTCCCGGTCTGGGAAGATCCCACATGCCGCGGAGCGGCTGGGCCCATAAGCCATGGCCGCTGAGCCTGTGCGTCCGGAGCCTGTGCACCGCAACGGGAGAGGCCACAGCAGTGAGAGGCCCATGTACTGCAAAAAAAAAAAAAAAAAAAAAAAATCTTTCTTTTACCTTCTGGTATCTCCCCATCTGCTTAGAGCCTAATTTTTCTCCATTTATCAAGAGCTTTGCCCTACAGCAATCCATTGAATAAGTGATTAAGGTGATTTTAAGATGGTACCATCTTAAAAGTCTACTCTGAGTAGACTTTTTAAAGGCTCAAGAATGGAGCTCAAATGTCAGGACTTTCTGGTAGGAGGAGAGGCCTGGAGCTTCCCTGGTGTCTTCATCATACCTTTGGGGTGGTCATCTTTTCTGCCCCCAAAGCTTATTTTTTTGTAAAGCTGAATTTTGGAGAGAACCTCTTCTGTAGATGTTTTTTTTAACATTTGAAGCTGACAAGGTGTAAGTGATGAGGTTGAAGCACAGTCTGACGTGGCTTTTTTTCCCCTCTGTCCTGATTTCATAGTGGATATTGTAAGGGACTTTTGTAAGGAGTGAACTCAAATTGGGACCTGATAGGCACATGAAATCCTGAGGATTGGTATTGCCATTAAGTTATGAGGAGAGTCAGACTTGATAGTAGTATAAATGTCACAAATTTCTATTTCCCATATGTGTTGATATATTTTTATATATATTTATATAATTTGTGTTTTCTTTCCACTTTTCTACTATACCTGATGAATTTGATTTGAGAAATAAAAATAATAGAAATAATGTGCATAACTGAAGAAGAGCTATGCGGGCAGCTGTACAAGGTCAAGGCTACTAGAATTCTAAGGACACAGGTCAGGAAGATAATGGGTGATAAACTCACCAGTGCACCTGTCAGCTCGCCAGAGTTCCCCACAGTTTGTGCAAGCAATGGTGCCTCTAATTTCTCTGAGGCCTTGCCTTCGGGAAAGAAGAGGGTTTTAGGGCTGACAAAGCCCACGGCTGTGTATTTTTTCTGTCGGAAACCCTGACGCATCTTAGGACACCGTGGAGAAGAGAGTCATTGGAAACAACGGAGTAGAAGATTGCCTACTTGTTGAGAACCTTTTCTCTTGACATTTCTTTAAGACCTCTGACGCGAGGAATTGGGTGTAAGAGACGAGTGTGAAGCAGGGTCTGATGTAGGTATGGTTTTGAAGCCCAGTTGCAGGGTAGAGAGCTGTGTCAAGTATGAACTTGAGATGGGAGAGAAAGAATTGGGCTGACTTGAGGGATATCAAAGCCTGTTCTCACGATTGGTTGGATATTTACACTTTTTTTTTTTTTTCTGGACACACTTCCTAGTCTTTCTCTTGGTTGACTGCGTATGCTGTTAACTCCACCAGTTAATACACATGAACTGTGTTCTGGGCAGACCATGTTGTATTGGATTGGGAGTTAGGCTCAAGTCAGATCATGGAGGGCCTTGTAGACCATGGTAAAGAGTTTGGAGTTTAGTTTGAATATGATGAGAAGCCTTTATGCAGTTTTGAGTAAGGGAGTGACATGATTTGGTTTGTTTCTAAAAAGTTGCCCTTGACTGCTGTGTGGAGAAATGACTATAGAGAGAAATAGGGAAATGAGTCAGTAAGACTTTTTCATTCGTCCCGGTGAGAGAGGATAGACTTCTTCATGGACGTGGTGAGAAGTGTTCACATTGTCTCAAGTAATGAGGACAGCACTTGGCTAGGGAGTGGTGAGAGGATGAGAATTAAGGATAACATCCAGAATTTGGGGGTGGGTGCAGTCAAGAATTGGGACACACCATTGATATACCTCATAGCTGCCAGGTAATGATGCTCAGATTGGATGGCCAGTGCTAGAGGCATTGATTGGAAGAAGTGGGAATGCAGGTGGGCTTTAAAGTCATGGGGCCGGAAGAGGTCACCTAGAAAGTAGAGCTGGAGAAGACGGGGGCTCAGGGCTGAGCCGCGGAGCATTGGAGGAGCCAGCACTGCATTCACTGAGGAAGGAGATAACCAAGCCAGTCTGGTGTTTCTGGAAAGCAAGTGCAGAAATTCTAGCAAGCAGTGTAATCATGATGCAAGAAGATGTGTTAAATGATGCCAAGAAGTCAGGTTAAGATGAGACTCAGAATTGACTCCTGACTTTGGAAGGATGACTGTTGTTTGTGATCGACCTTAACACAAGTGGTCCTAGGTGAGGGGTGGAGAGAGCTTTGTGTTCTGACAGTAGAAATATTAGAAAGGGGAGGTGTCCGTGCAGGTCTCAGTTTATTCTTTCATTCATTCCTTCACGCAGCACATATTTTTTGAACACAGTTTAAATGGCAAGCACAGCCTGGGTCCTGGAGGTACAGTCAGCAACAAACAACGTCTCTGCTCTCACGACCCTTATATTCTAGTATATTTGGGACAAATAAAGATATTTTGCTTGGTGTGAAGTGCTGTAAGGGAAAATCAAGCAGGAGGAGGTAGAGAGGGATGTGGAAAAGGAGAGTTGAGGATCTGTTTACACTTGAGAAGGGATGTGATAGCCCGTGAGGAGGAGCCATGTGACTCCCTGGGGAGAGAACTTTCTAGACCAAGGGGACAGCCTGTGAAGGAGCCTGGAGCAGGGAGTGTGTTTGGTGTGTTGCAGGAGACACCAGGGTTGCTGGAGCAGCAGGAGGGGTGGATGAGAGGGCAAGGAGGTGAAGTTCAAGTGGCAGCAGTCAGGCCAGGCTCCAGGGATCCATGAAGAGCTAAGTAAGACTCAGAGATGGGGAGGGATCGGTAGTTTTGAGCGGCGGCGGGCCAGGCTGTGGCTTAGGCCACACAAGGATCTCAGTGGGTGGGGATCTACCCTAAGCTTAACTTCCGTCCCTATTCCTCGAGTCTTTTGATTTCATTCTAGTTTCTGAGTGGTTAAGGGAGATGCGGGGGTGGGGGGGGGGCGGGCGGGAGGTTATCTCACATGATTTTATCAACTGATTTCAGGTGCAAGATCATAAGTGTAACATTTTTTTCCCCAGAGAATGGACAAAATGGCACCTTCCTCAGAAGACATTAAAAAGGGACTGTTACTTTCCCCAGAGCGAATGTTTACCGGATGTCTCTAGTTGTGTGTATACACACACACGCACACACACTATTGTATGAAATAGTTGATCATTACTAAAATTACTAACAACAGAAATTTAAAATGATGAAGTCATAGTATAAATAGAAATTCTAATTTTTTTTTTTCTTGCATCCCATTGGAGTTCTTGTATGCTCCCCTGGGGGTTTAACATGCCTCCTACTTTGGAGACTGATCTAGGGCCCTAAGAAACTAGTTGTATTTATTAAAATACTTTAAATTTGACCTGAAGTTTAAAAAGCAGTACATAAATTGTTAAGCTGTATGCAAATATTATATAATGGAAAGTAGATTTTACTTCCCCTTTAGACCTACTCCCCAGGGTCAACTACTTTGAACAGTTCTGTATGTCTTTCTTGAAATAGTTTCCATGTGTTCAAGCATGTATATTTATATATCTTGTCTCCTTATACAGATCAGAGCATAGTAAAGAAACAGATCTGCGCCTTGCTCTTTTCACATAACTCTGTGTCTTAGATATCATATGTTCCCTTTCTATCTTTGATTCCATAATTTATTTAACTGATCCTCTGCTAATAGCATTTAGGTGTTTTCTAGTCTTTTTTTCTAGTTACAGAAGGCTCTGGTGCATCTCATTTTGAATGCATTTCAAGATTGTCCCCCAACTTGATTTCATCAGGTGTATTCCCACCAACAATGGAACATGAAATGCGTGTATTTGTACAATTTAATGCTGTGAGTTCTGATTTTTTGGCTTTAACCTGTGATAGATAGTAGTCCTTTTTAAAAATTTGTACTTTTATGTTTACAAGCCTTTGTATCTCCTACATATTGAGAGTTTATAAGCTCTGAGTAATTTTCTAATGAGTTGCTGGTCATTTCTTATCGATTTTAAAGCAGTTGAGTGTATATTAGTTAAATTACTTTTTTTCATGTTTTACAAATATTTTTTCATGTGCTTACAATTTTTTTTCCCCCGTCTCTTCGTTTGTCTTTTGATTCTGTTTATGCTAGTTTTTTTTTCCCCTGTGTAAATATCTTAAATTGTGTGGTTAGGTTTATAATTCATTTCTTTTTATGGCTTCTGGTTTTTGTACTGGTGGAGAAAGATCTTTCTGCAAGATTATTTAAAAATTTTTTTTCTTGTACTATTTTGATGGTAATTGGCAATCTTTATAGTTTTCAACTTGAAGGTGAACATGATTTCCATCTTACTGGCTTTTGGGGTTTATATTTCAATGTAAATAATATTTGACCCAGTATCCAAAATCCTTGAATCAAAGACATTGTTTCTTAATCAGAGCTGTATGTCTGGATCACCTGAAGAGTGCTTAATTTTTTTCCTTTCCCCAAATACCCTGTCCCAGGTCCCCTACCCATTTAGTGGGGGGAGGGGGCTTCTTTGGGTGCATTTAGAAAAAGCTTCAGATCGCTCATTTGAAGAAGTCTTTTTGGGAGAGCAGGAAGGACTCATGATTTGCAGTTCCAGCCCTAGGAATATTTAGAGCCTGGTAAAAACCCTTGCTAGTGTTTCTTAGACTCCTAGAGCAAAGGCATGCCTGCGCAGTGAACTACTTACATAGTAAAGATGGCCAGGGCTTTGCTTAGTTAACCATTTGGTTTGGGCAGGAGTCAACCGCCTCACACGTTTTGAGACTGTATGAAGCATGCACTTGGAGTAGGTCATCTCTCCTGATCCGCTGGGCTTCAGAAAATTGCCAGGTTGCTATCGTGTCCTCTTAGTCAGCAGAGCATAGCCAATGAGCCCTACTGATGTTGGCCCCGTGCGCCTTCAGGTAGACTGTTCCCTGTAGCAAGTCCTTTACTCTGATTCCTGCCTGGGTCGTGATCCAGGGGAGAAGCTCAGGGACTGGGGATTGAGAGACTGGGTCCCACTTGATGCTTTGCGCTGTCTTCTTTCATGACCTTGGGCCTAGTTTCTTCTAGGACTACTGTGTCTTAGTTTCTTCTTGGACTATGTTTTCTGGGTGTCCTTTTAGTTCCAAAAGGAGTTGTAATTCTCCCCACTCCTAGTTGCTCTACTGGAGACGCGTGTATTTGATTTCTACCTCTTCTGTTTCCCCAAGCCTGAGACCTTGGAGGGCACGGGTTCCACCTTACTTACTTTGATCTCCTCAGCATCTAGCACTGTGATTGATTCTAGGAAACGCTTGGTAACTACTTGCTGACCTGGCTTCTCTCTTAGTAGGGTTGTAGAGAGAGGAGGGCCTTGAGCCAGGCTCCACAGGGTCCACGTCTTCTATCTTTCTTCCATGCAGAGATCATAGGCAAAAACGTTGCTGGGAATTATCTGGATTTTGGTATACCTTGCATTTATGTGGCATTTTTCATTCTCTAAAGCACCATCATCTGTATATAATCGGTTATATTGCACCGGCCTGCCTGGGTCTGCTAGAGCGTGTCTGTTGAATTTTAAAGGTAAAGATGCTTTACCCGGAAGAGTTATGCTGTGTCAGAATAACAGATTGCTGTGGCATCCTGTTTGTGGCAGATTTTTTTTTTTTTTTTTTTTTTTTTTGTGTGGCAGATTTTTGTCTGATGATTTCTTTGTCACCTGCAAAACCCTCAGGGCAAGAATGGAAGGCTACTCCTAACAAAAAAGTCATTATTCAAGTGAGAGAGAAGTGACTATTATAGCTTACAGCTTAGGCGTGACCTTAGGAAAATTGTTTAAACTGAGTTAACAATCTAACTTTGGGAAAAAAAAAAAAAGCCACTTCCGGAGTTTGGAGTGTAATAAGATCTTAGGAACTCAGGGATGAATTTGGCCCCTTTATCTCTGGTGAAATTTGTCTAAGAACTTGGAGCACAGCCTGTTCTGACAGCTTTGGTGTATATTCATTGATTGTAATCATATGTCATTCATCGTCATAACTGTTGTTAAATAGAACAGTGGTTTGATTTTTACCTTGAAGTTGCCTGTTAAACTCAACATGTTATTAAAATATATTTTTCAAAATAAATGCACTTGCAAATATACATTTAATAGACTGAGACTCTATGTGTTTCTTGTGAAAGACTTTTTCTTCTCTTCCAGTGTTGCTGTGTTAGGTGGCCAGGGCACAGTTGTGGTTAGTTACTACGAGTTCTAGAGTTTCTGACAATAAGAGAGCTTTGGCTGGAAAACTGCTAGAGAAAAGAAATCTCAGAATCACAGGTGAAAAAAAAGATGATGATGCCCATAACTGAAAACTGTAACATCTTTTGGAGTGAGCTTCTAATGCAGCATCAATAAAGCCGGGGAATAGTTTCTTTTTCTGAGGACACCCCCCTACCCCCCCAAGTAAGTTTCCCAGGTGCATTATTTACTCAGAAGGCTATTTCCTTTCTAATATCAAAAATGCAATCAATAATTATTAGTCTTTGTACAGCGCCTAGCATCTTGCTGCCCAAGGGATGTTTGTTGAATTTATTAATACCTTCAATTATGTTTAAGTACTTCTAAAGCCATATCCTGTAGGTTTTTATGACAGCCTTCGAAGGTCGTCAGAGAACATGTTACAGTTCTGGTTTTATAGGTGAAGAAACTAATGCAGTGCCTTTACCTTTGCAAACATGTATTGAGGATGCACTATAATGAAATAGAAGGATGGCTCTTGCCCTTGACTTTACACTAGGTCCACGCTTCTTAAGACTATTCTAGGTTATGATTTTATTGAGCATCTATGGACTCTCTCTCTGGGAAAAAAAAAAAAAGAAGAAAGTGTGCCTATGTGCAAACATAAACCTTTGCTTCTGTAATTACAGGGTTTCTCAGACTCCACAAAGTCTTTGAACCCCAGGTAAAGAATCTTTGATTTAACAATTGCTTGTCAGCAAGCCCTTGAATTAAGTAACTTACTTAGGGGCCAAATAGCTTGACTCCTAAGAAGTGACAAGGACCCCATACTTCTCTTTTCTCCCCTAATGATTTTTCCTACCACCCCATGCTGATTTTGAAATGATAAGCAGCAAATGAAATATTAGGAAAACACTCTGTAAATATAGAGTGTTTTACAAATAAAAATGCAAACAGATCTCTCAGTGGCAGGGGAAACCCAGGCCATGCATCTTGTAGTGTGGCTTATGTTCTTGTATTAGGGAGCCTGCTGGAACCCCACTGAACCCTTAGCTGCCAACTATTTGGTTTAACCTGATCATTTACAAAGATGTAGCAGTCCTCACTGGTGTGTATGTTAAAAGCAATATAAGTGAAATCAATGCTGTGCCTGTGACATATATTTTTGCAAATGCTTTCTATGTGTGGGCTGTGAGAGCTGGCTTAATTCTAACTGCAGAAATATCAGTGGGGTTTATACCTGTCTTCCTGAGAGAGCTGGAAAGAAGGAATTTAAGTACTTAGAGACCACACATTTTGATTTTTGTCCTACTTTGGTCAGAACCATGTTGATTTGAAGAAGCTCATTAATGCGCAGGGTAGTACTAGTTGTTTCTCTTAGTTAATTAAATTTTGTTGGCTGGTGGAAGTAGAAGAATAATGTGAGGTTTTACAAAATTTCTGATTGGGTAGAGACAAAGTCAATGGATACTTCTCCATGCATACTGTTAATAATTTAAAAATAATTCACTAATTCCACAGTGACCCCATTTGTTTCATTCCAGTACTTAAAAAAGGGACATGAGGGCTTGCCTGCCTTTCTTCACGAAATAGCTGTTTTACAGACCCTTACAAGTTCCCATATGTTAGTGAAAAACATTTCCCAAGAAATTGGCAGCTTTGCACTTTGTAGCTGATGCCAGCTACTTCCTTGGGCCAATTCGACAGAGAGGAGAAGGGAAAAAAGTGCCTTGTTTTAGTGGCTGAATTACTCTGACAAGCTCTCACATTGCCCCTCCTCTTATTAATATTCTTTTTGATGTGAGCTTGTAAAACAGAGGATTGGCTGTTAATCTCCAGGATCTCAAGGGCTTTTGGCAGTGGCCCATAATTGATGTGTTCACATGGCTGTTGTCTGACTACTAATGATTAGACAGCAGTGTTATCTACCAGCTACATCAGTGTTGCTTATAAATCACACTTGATAAACTGCAGTTTCATTTCTTCAAAGCATCCCGACGTGTCTTCATACTTTGATAGAACTGCCAGAGGCATCTCGCGATTCTATGACAGCTTAGATTAGGTTTATTTTTCATTTCTGTTTGACAAAATATTAGACTTTCTAACGCATGAGAAAGAGAATGTGTTTGTTCCTCTAACCAGGCCCTTGGAGAATGATAGACAGAGGAAGATAACCTGCTGTCAGTGGGAAGATGTACAGGTTGGGGTCCCAGGTTGTGTTTTCGCCTTAGGTACTCACGCCTAGGGGAATGGAGTGGGACCATGCCTGTTGGAGCTGTGGCACTCTGGAAGAAGAAGGGAAGAGGCCGCTGGGGAGGAAGTCCTCAGAATGTGTGCCTCTGCTCAGATTGTGACATGGCGGGGGTTGGCCATCTAGAGCTGTGAGATTGCACTGTCGCTGTGCAGTCACAGTGTGTGTTGACCCCATGCCTCGCGGTATGACTGCGCTCTGTACGAGGGCAGGAGGAAGCAAGAAGCTTTTACTAGGGGAAGAGGTAACTGCCACAGAAATCATATCTGTTGTCCTCCTTCACTGCCCATAGGGCAACACTTCACTGGCCCAGCACACACCTGGAGTCCCCTCTCTGCCCAGAGCCCTGGGCTGTGCAGAGGTGAAACCAAATTGCACGTTGCATGCGCACAAGGAGCTTAGATTGGGAACCTCTGCTGAGTCTTGGGCCTTTGTTCTGCTATAAATTCCTGTGTCCTTGAGCTAACTTTCCTCATCTATAAAACTAAAAAAAAAAAAAAAGGAAGACTAATTTCTACCGTAGTTTTACATATCCTTGGGGGCTGTGTTATTCCAGAGCCCCTTAAAATCTTTTTGTTAACATTAGTTAATTAATCTTCACTTAAATTTTGAGATGAAATATTAGATTTCAAAGGAGTATTTATAATTATTTGTGATTTTAAGAACTGGCTTTTTAAAAACTGGTTTTTAAAACCACTGCTTTTAAGAGACAGTTATGTCGGCTTAAGGTGTGTCAGAGGTTAAATATTTTATCAAACTACAATTTTTATTCAGAATAAAATTATGTGGTACAGATTGGGAGGAGAGTTTTTTTAAATTAATTTTTGGCTGCATTGGTCTTCCTTGCTGTGTGTGGGCTTTCTCTAGTTGCTGCAAGCGGGGGCTGCTCTGTTGTGGGGTGCGGGCTTCTCATTGCAGTGGCTTTTGTTGTGGAGCACGGGCTCTAGGCTCGTGGGCTTCAGTAGTTGCGGTGCACGGGCTTAGTTACTCCGCGGCATGTGGGATCTTCCCGGACCAGGGCTTGAACCCGTGTCCCCTGAATTGGCAGGTGGATTCTTAACCACTGTGCCACCAGGAAAGTCCCAGGAGCAGAGGTTTTGTTAATAAATTGTTAGAGTTTAAGGAGTTACCAGAGTTCTAGAATATAAGAAGGCGTGAAGAACACACTTAATACCAGATCTATCCTAAACAAATTCCTCCAGCCCACCCCACTAAAACAAAACAAAACAAAACAGAAGTCACATAAGATATCAAAGTGCTTCAGTTATTATTAAAGATATTTAAAGTGGTTGGTTAAAACAACTGCTTGATAGATGTGCTTTTTATACACTATTTGATATTTTATTTACATAAAACTGTTTTCTCCAGTTTAGTTTCTTACTTGAGTCCTGACTTTTTTTTTTTTTTTTTGCGTTTTGGGGGCCTCTCCCTGTTGTGGCCTCTCCCTTTGCGGAGCACAGGCTCCAGATGCGCAGGCTCAGCGGCCATGGCTCACGGGCCCAGCCGCTCCGCGGCATGTGAGATCCTCCCAGACCAGGGCACGAACCCGTGTCCCCTGCATCGGCAGGCGGACTCTCAACCACTGCGCCACCAGGGAAGCCCAAGTCCTCACTTTTGATAAGTGTTAGCATTGAAGAATAAAGATGATTAATAAGCTGCTTATCTTAAAATGATTTGCCGTTGAAGAAAATGCCCTTTTTATTTTTATTAATTTTTATTTTATATTGGAGTATAGTTGATTTACAGTGTGTGTTAGTTTCAGGTGTACAACAAAGTGATTTGGTTATACATATATCTGTTCTTTTTCAGATTCTTTTCCCTTTTAGGGTATTACAGAGTGTTGAGTAAGCATTTCCTGTGCTATACAGTAGGTCCTTGTTGATTATCTATTTTATGGAAATGCCCTTTACAAAAAATTAAACAAAATAATTTAAATTATTTTGGTTATGACTATGAGATTTTAATGCTCTGTGGGAAAAATTCGTGATTAACTTAGAGAAGATAGTCTTTCAGTGATGTAAATGGATGCTTCATTTAGTTTTGATATATAAAAGAATAGTATTAGAGTTTCTAATGTAGCTGTAAGATACAAAAAAATCTATTAAGAGGTGTTGAGTCTTTTTGAGCATATAAAATATGTATGCATATGTAAGAGCTATATGTTAATATTAAAAATAATTGGAATATTTTAAAGATTTTTGATACCATATTTAAATAATTTTTTAAAAAAGCAGTATATGTATATTATCTGAGTTTTATGAAGCTTATTACCATTATGGCAAAAATAAGTATGCGCTTTTTAATTTTAAAAAGATACCAGTTCTTCTTGACTGATGATTTAAATCATAATTCAAATCAACCAGATTTAAATTTAGCTTAGTCTAATGCTAACTCTCTTTGCAGGTGTTTAGCAACTGACTGGAATTTACTGTACTATTAAGGGATAGAGTACTAGAAATATACATTCTAATATAAATATGGAAAGTTCCATCGCCCACAGGGTGCTTATTGTTTGGTATTCGTGTATAGAATATGTCCTCCATCGTTTGCTTTGTTTTGGGGGATGCATCATACACGAATTTCTTATTCATTGGTTACATATCCACTAAAAAGTGTGGCTACCTGTTTATTTTGGAGCCGATCTCTTATGGTTCTATGCGAACAGGATTTAGAGGAGGTATTCTTTGGTAGGTATGAGATTGAGTGAATTGCCCCTAAAAATTAGGCTTAGTAATTTGTTGTAGCCATCTAAAATGTATCCTGAAATAAGACACATGGTAAAATTAAATATTCTGGAAATACGGTTGCTAAGATAGTGTGACCCTGTCTCCCACCCTCTGCTAGCCTTCATTGCTTTTCGACACCAGAGAGTAACTAACTGGATTAGTGAGTGTGATAGTATACTTTTTAAAATTTATATTTGTGCTTTCTTTTGAGACCGTTTTCAATTTAGTTTGATTCTTGAAGTACCCCTATGAAATAGCTAAGGCAAGCATTCTTAATGCCATTTTGTGGACGCTAATCCTGATTTCATTATTAGACTTAAGATTCCTCCCAGGACACCAGTTTCTGGAAGAGGAAAAATCATTGTTTCTCCCAAATCAAATCAAATCATATACCTGATTCTAAGTAACTGTAAATGTTTGATTATAGATTTATCTCCAGATATTTTGAAGTTTTTCATTTCATTTGAAAAACCTTCCTCTGGTTTCCAGAGACCATAGGAGCAGGTTTTTAATGTGTTGGTTTAGCCATGTGACACACTGAATAAGTTCTGAAAACGTTGCTTTTGTGGTTTTGGTGGAAACTGTGTGTGGATGACAGGGGCCGCTCATGTTGTCTGAGCGCTTACTACAGGATGAGGATGATAAGGGCTTGATTTGGGTGACCTCATTTCATGTGTACATTACATTAATTGCAAATTGGTAACATTATACACTGCAATCCCCACTTTATAGGTGAGGAAACTGAGGCTTAGCAGAGTTAAGTGAAATTGTAAGATGATGAAGCTAGTACGTAAGTGATCTGAGAGTCAAACACAGAGACTTATTTGTGACACACACGCTCTTACTCAGTTTAGAAGTGTTAGTGGGACACTTGGCATGAGACGTTGACCTGTCTGTTGTGATACTCTGTGAGAAGTGGCTTCTGGAACTGATGATCCTAGTTGTCCCATTTATGACTAGACTTCTGGATAAAAGAACCCAAGTTTTTGGGATCGCTTGATTCATTTCTAGCTCCCAACCAAATGTATTTGAGAATCATAATTTCATCTCATTCACTGGCTTAAGCCAGTGAAAATTAAGATAAAATATCCTGGTTTTCAAGATTAAAAATATGACCCAAAACACATTGCAGTTACACAGGATGCTTAAGATTCCTCTACTGGAATAGAGAGGTATAATTGATCAACAGTGTTGTTATTTCAAAAAACTTGACTTGTGTGTAAGCTCTGTGCAGGGAGGGATCTTGGCTGTCTTGGTTATCGTTAAGTTAGTGCCAAGCTGTCATAATAAAGAGATGTTCAATAAATATTTATTGAGTTTTTAAAGTCATGACTGCTTAAGTTAGAATTGAAGTGTACCTCCTGTGTCTCTTTTGTGGGTTATGACTCCTGATTTTTGATGGGAAAGCTAAGCATAGTAGTATATTAATTTTTTTTTCTTTTTCCCTCATTCAGAAATGAATCTATGCGCTTACTCCTTATTCCTGTACTTCTTCCTGCTTCCCTTTTTCCCTTCCTTCCTGATCTTTTCCAGCACCCCCCATCTCATCCCTTTTCCCTCTCCCTGGTAACATTCATTGGAGTCCACCGGTGAACCTAAGTGAGCTATTGAAAGGACCAACATTTCCCATTAACCTAGAGCAGGGGCCAGCAAACTTTTTCTGTAAAGGGCGCATAGTACCTGTTTTAACCATGTGGGCCCAGATGCAAAATCATGGGTAATATGTAGGTCCTTACATGATGAGGGAAGGAAACAATCTCTACAGATGTTTTTTTAATTGATGAAAATTAAAATCTAATGATAGTAATTGAGTACAATTAGTTTGTAATACAGGTCTACTAATGAGAAGAATGGAATTCTCTTTTTATGGGGGAGGTGATAACATTTCACTTCATATGGGTTCAGAGTTCGTGGTTGTCGTCATTAAATTGATTGTAACATTTCATTTTTAAAAAACATGCTTAGCTTGTGGGCGGTACAAAAAATTGGCAGTGGGCCAGATTTGGCCCAGTGGCCTTTGTTTGCTGCCCCTTGAACTAAAGACATCCCAGGCAGGGTACACTGTTCCTGATATTCTTCCTCTGTAAAGGATCGTTGCCCGGAGACTGGCAAGGCAGGGTGTTCACGTTGGGGGAACTGGGACTTGCAGGCTGGGAGCAGGAATGTAGGCAACGAGGGGATGTGTTTTTAAAGGTACCAGAGTAGGAAGATAGAAGGGAAGGCAAGCGAGTTTACCTCTACTTAGGGTCTGGCACTGATTCTCAAGGGGAGGTGCCTTGGACCCTTCAGGACATCGTTTGGGGAAGGGCAGGGTCAGGTGGGGGCAGTCTGAAAAAGCATACTCAGAACGCCCACCGGTTTTGTGATAACAGCCTCCTGAAGTGAAGGTCTCATCATCATCTTGGCTGCCAGTGACACACAGAGATGGCGGCAGGAGCTGGCATTTGGGGATGAAATCTGGGTTCTCGCAGATCAAGTCATCTGATCTGCAGTCGTGGTGGCTGCCGTCATGGTGTTGAGTCATGAGTTTCTTCACCTGGATTGAAACGGAAGGTTCCAGAGAGGTATAGGGCCCACACTGTGGGGCTGCCAGCGGCTGTTAGGGTGAATTTAAGGGCTTGCTATTAAAAAGCTAGCAGTCTTGCTCTTCTGGTAGATGGGGGCGCAAGGCCCAAGCCAGCTCCCCAAGGGTGGGCACTGTCTCCCCTTGACTGCTCTTTGGTGTTGGCCACCAGACCTCCGAGACCATGGTGACCTTGGATCCTCTCTTCTTTGGTTTTGGTCACTCAGCTCTCCCCTGGTTTGCTGTGACCTCAACAGACACGCCGCCTGCTCTCTTTCTGCCCCATCAGTGTTGGGGTCTGCAGGGTTCTGGCCCTTCTCTTCGTACTTTTCACATTTCCCCTGAGCCATCTCATCCTCTCTGCTGGCTTCACCACTTTCTCTCTGCCAGTGACTCCTCTCTAGTCTAGATAATTCTCTGGAGCTCCACACCGTTCTGTCCGTCCGCGTGATAGACATCGCCCCTCCACCCTCCGCCCATCCTTCCCATCCCAGGGAATGACGCCCTGAGCCCCTGAAACAGAAACCTGGAACTGGTCCTCGAGCCTCCCCGCTTCCCCACCTTGCAGAGCATGGCCTCTCCCCCGACCCTCTCCACGGCCGCACCCTCTTCCGTGGGTGACTCTAGTAGCTTCCTAACTGTCCTCCTTTCCTCCAGTTTCAACCCCCTCACACAGCTTCCTTTTTACCACAGAAGCTGTCCATCCTCCCATGCCCCCACTTTCATATGCTCACCGCTCTCTGCTAACTTGGCAGTCACCCCCCAAATTCTTATCCTGACCTGGGCTCTTCACGAGCTGTCTGTTTCTCCATCCTTAATGTTCCATCTTTTTCCTGACCCCCTAAGCCCCTTAACCGACTGTGCCGTCCAGCATGGCTCAGCTCTGCCCACACCTCCCGCCCTTCCCCAGGCTCAGTCCTGCAGTTCCTTCAGATCCACCTTGAACACTCCCTGCCCCACCCCTTGGTGCTCCCACAGTGCCCTGGGCCTGACTGACCACCGCAGCCCTGACCCGACACTGCTCTGCAGCCACTGTTGGTCTCCCCAGCGTCCTCGGGGCCCTCTAGGGCTCACGGAGCAATGCTTGGTACGTGGTGGTACTTGGCCACCAAGATGAGTGAACGACTTCCCCAATGGTGAGGGGGCTTTAATCAGCAGCCCTTGTAAAGAGGAGGACACAGGGTCAATACACCATCTCCCATCACACACACCAGGTCCCACGCAGTAACACGTTGGCTTGTTGATTTCAGGACCTCTGCACAAGGAGTTGAAATAGTCTCAATCACGTGCCTTCTCCCTTCTGCATTAGCATTTGTTTCCTTTTATTCTAAAGTGGAATGGCTTAGCATCTTTTTTATTAAAAACTAGTTTTTAAAAGAATTATGAAAGTAGTACATATTCATGTTAAAATTCATGCAAGCACAGAAGGCTATAAAATGAAAATCGATCCCTCCCCATTGCCCCGCATTTTTTAATACGGATTAAGTTTCTAGAAGGATGCATAAGAAACTGTTAGAAGAGAGGATCTCCCTGGAGAATGACCTGTTGACTTTTAAAGTCTGACTTCTCCTCCTGTTCTCGGGAGGAAAAACAGAATTCTGGGCCTGTGGGCAGCTTTTTTGTCGGGGTTTGGGAGGGTTCTGTGAGAAGAGAACTTTAAAAGTTTCAGTAATGGTACCAAGCTTGGTAGAGGGCACGGCAGCCCTCACTGGGATAGCCTGTGGTCTCTTCTTTTGCTCCTGACCTTGCGAGGTAACTTACCTCTTAAGACTTTAGTTTCCTTAGTTTATAAAATCAGACGAGAAAGCCCACTCTTGCCTTTCGGTAGAGCTGAAATAAGAATGAACGTAAAAAAACCCAAAAAAAACCCAAAAAAGGATAAAAAAAAAAAAAAAAGAATGAATGTGAGTGTCTCCAGGGTGTCCTTGAAGACAGTTATGGAGGTGGCTGGGGGAGCTTCGTGATTTTCTTTCGTTCTGTAATCGTCCATCTCTGTGATGAACTATGGAGAGCTTTACTTAGTTGTTTGATATGAAATTAAAATTTCAAAGCTTGCGTTAAGAGAGTGATGGCTGTTTTGAATCCGCGTTTGGAAGTTATGGAAGGATGAGGGGTAAGATGTTGATGCAGACTGAGCGTCTTAGACCTGAATTTATGTGAGCAGCGTTTAGGTTTTGCAGGGAGGGAATGGTACCAAGATAGTAGGCTGGGCAGGATGTCACAGCTGCCTCCTTCCGTGGCTGGCCCACCCTGCTGTGGAAAGCGGGGCTTTGACCCTTCCCGAAGTGCAGTCTTAGTTCCCTTAAGGTGCGACTCAGGCACTTCCTTGTTTGAACTTGTTATGACCAGCATGTATTGTGTCCATAATTTAAATGTCTAAAATATTCGTCGAAAATATTCCTTTTAGGTGGTTGCAGGTGAGATTCTCTACTATAAAGAAAAGAAGTGCTGTTAGTTGAGAGGATTAGGAATAAGGTGATTTTTTTTTTCCCCCAAACAGCCTTCTTTTTCTTTCTTTCCCCTTCCTTTTTCCCTTCTTTAAATCATATCTGTGTCCAGAGATGGTTGAGGATGATAGGCCTCCAACCTTTCCCTAATTTCAAGGGGAAATTGGGGTCATGCAAAGACAGGCAGTACACTGATGGCCAGTATCTATGAAGATACCCAGTAGTCGGGGATTTGGAAATTGATTTCCTTGCTGATACAGGTGCACCCACGTGAAGCAAAATGCAGAGTTAAAAATTCAGAGTTTTACCTCTGGGCCTCCTTTTTTTAAAAGTTTCACTGTTAGGATTGGGGGCCAGATCTAATTGAAAGAAATGGGATTTGTGTGGAACTCTTCAGGAGTTTAACTTTATACAAAGTAAAGAGACTTGTGGAAAGGATTAATCCAAGAAGACAGACTTTTTAAAATAGCTTTTACCACTACCTCCTTTGTGTGTGTGTGCGTGTGTGTTTAAGTGTCTTTGGAAATAGGCAGGATGTGAGGAAATCAGAGAACCCTTACGAACAAGCTAGGAAAACACTGATCCTTTCCTGCTGTTTAAAACATGCCCAGCTTGCTGAGCAGTGGAAGATGTCACCGACACTTTTAAAACAGGTGAAGGATCTGTCGCTCAGCAATAGGACAGATTTTTTTTTTTTTTTTTGCAAAGAACACAAATGAGGCTAAGTATGTGACAACTGCTGTGGAAAGTGCCCGAGGCTGCGCTTCCACTGACAGCGCTTCCCTGTGGAACTCAGCACAGCTGATGGAGGGCCTTCTAGGGGAGAATTTGGTTTGGCTTCAAAACAGCAATCAAAGAACTTAAGACACTGAGTCTGGAGTAGTTGAATTACACTGTCTTTCCATACTCAGTACCTTCTCTTTTGCTTTGAAAAATTGTCATGGCTAGAGAATGAAGTTAAGGATCGTCACTGTGGTTTAAAATATATTTTACACCTGTGGCTGGCCCGTGTGTGCCTCTGCCTTGTGACCTGCACGTATGGAGTCACTTCTGGAGTGACACGCTAATAGTCAGCGACCTTCCCTTGACCACCACCCGCAAGCAGCGCCAAAGAGACCCTGGGTTGGCATTCTGCGACTTCAGCATGGCTGAGGTCCTGGTTGGAAAGAAAGCATCCGTCTTGGCCCCCTGGGCCAGAGCCCTATTTCAGCCCCAGGCTGAGTCCTACCCGTTCAACGGAGAAGCTTTTAAAAGCGCTTGAATAGCTAAAAAGTACTTTGGCTTTTTATTTGGGGCGGTCTCTGGTCTTTATACCTGGGGATGAGAAAATGAAAATAATGGTATGATTCCCAGTCATTGTACGTAGCTGTTGCTTTTGGAGTCGGATGATTTAAAACAATAACAACAGCAAAACAAAACCTGAAGCAGCCGCATAGCACAGGGAGATCAGCTGGGTGCTTTGTGACCACCTAGAGAGGTGGGATAGGGAGGGTGGGAGGGAGACGCAAGAGGGAGGGGTTATTGGGATATATGTATATGTATAGCTGATGCATTTTGTTATACAGCAGAAACTAACACACCATTGGAAAGCAATTATACTCCAATAAAGATGTGTAAAAGCAAAACAAAACCAAACCTGAGCTTTGGTTTCCGTGCGGTTTTTAGTTGAGGTTTCTGGAGGGATGGCAGTATTTGCTTGGACACAACGAGGTGCACCATTCTGAACTAGGTGTTGAGAAAAGTGAGCAGATGCGTGCCTTCTAACGTGCAGAAAAGGGTCAGAAATTACCTGGGGAGGGAGGTTTCAAACATCTTGTGTTCTCTTTTACAATGAGAAGAGTTTCTTTTGCCGTTTGACCAATGTGGGTTCAAATTCTGGCTCAGCCACTGACCCTAAGTTACCTTTTAAGTTTAAGTTTCTTATTCCTCATCTGTAAAGTACTTTCAGTCATAGCCTGTGAGGACTGAATGGGACAATGCCCAGTATAATCCCTCCTGTGTTATATGTGTTAAACAGTAGCTACTGATGTCATTAGTGGTTTTACAAGAAAGCCCATGGACTTGGAAATCAGAGAGGTTTGGCCTTGAATTTCAGCTCTTTGGGTAAGCTGCCCATCCTCCGAGATCTTCAATTTCTGCTTCTATAAAATGGGGACATAATGAGTGTCAAAGGAGATAGACAACATATGGGGGCCTGGTGCACAGTCGGCCCTTAGTAAGAGTTTGCCCCTGTTGTGTGGCGGCAAGTTGTAGAGCATGCATTGCCCTGATCACAGTTCTAGACGGAAAAGTCTTCACTACATGTAGGAAAGATAGACTTAGGAATGACAGAAATACAATTGTTGTAGTTGTGTCTGACAGGGATGGAAATTTACCCTTGACAAATCCTTTTAGGGAAAAGACGGGTGCTTAAGGAAACCATTTTTTTAAACATCTTTATTGGGGTATAATTGCTTTACAATGTTGTGTTAGTTTCTGCTTTATAACAAAGTGAATCAGTTATACATATACATATGTTCCCATCTCTCTTCCCTCTTGCGTCTCCCGCCCTCCCACCCTCCCTATCCCACCCCTCCAGGCAGTTACAAAGCACCGAGCTGATCTCCCTGTGCCATGCGCTACTTCCCACTAGCTATCTACCTTACGTTTGTTAGTGTGTATATGTCCGTGACAGGAATAAAGACACAGACCTACTGGAGAATGGACTTGAGGATATGGGGAGGGGGAAGGGTGAGCTGTGACAGGGCGAGAGAGAGTCAAGGAAACCATTTTTTAAGCTCCCTTGCTCTACTCATGAAGCAGTGATGTCAGGCAGAAAGGGTAGTTAAAATGCAAAGTGATAGACTGTGCCAGTGGTCACCTTTAAAGAGCTGTGATTTCCCCTACACGAAGTGCAGTCTCTGTCTGATGCTTTTTAAATTAAAGAGGTGACTGTGGGCAATCTCATAAAACAGCCAAATACCAGGATATGGAGAAAATGTGAGCATTAAGTAATTGTTCCCTGGCGCGCTCATAGAAGGTAAAAATATTGACTCAGAGCAAAATAATAAAACACCACTCCCGCTCTGGTTGTTGGTGACCTGAGAATCCCAGGATTGAGGGGTTAAGAGCAAGATGAGCATGGAGATTTGTGGCAACAGATGGCAGAAACCTGGGCAGGCTCCCCAATGGGAGTTCAGACCTGCCACGGGGTGTGGGGGAGGGAATCTTTCCTTGAGGCTTGCCCGTCTCCAGGCGGTGAACTTCCGCTCTGCCTGGCAGCGCTACCCCTCCCCGCAGCAGAGCCACCTGACTGTCCCTTTGTTGGGTCTGAGCGGAGCCGGAGTGCCCTGCCGACCTGTCCTCACTTGCTGTCAGTTTGTGGGTCCTGGAAACCCATCACCGGCTGCCACAGTCCGTGCTTGCGTGATGCAAAGCGGCTGCCACTCACGCTGCAGCTTTGCAGCCTTCCTTGCTCATCGGCACTCAGGAAGCTCTTGAAATAAGGTGAACAGAGAAAATATTGCCAGAATCTCTCTGCAGATTTTTCCCCCCAGTCCTCTGATTACACACCCTAAGTGCCGCTATCTGTGTAAATAACCTCTTCTTCCCCGCCTCCCTCTCCCCTCTCTGCTCCCCTACTCCCATACTCTTAGGCTCTCTCGAGTGATAAATAGCCGGGCTACTGCTCAGCGTGCACCAACACCTGGGAATAATCATGCAAAAATAACAGTGAGAGACTGCCGCGCGTCTGTTCTTGACATTAACTTTCCTCAGTTTGACAGGCTGCCACCACCAGCTGTTAGACTTATGGGTCTTTCTTTTTTTTTTTTTTTTTTTCCCACTGGAGATGGCTGCTTTCCTGCTTTCCTCTTTTGGGCTCTAGCTGGTTCCATCAGTGTCCCGTCAAGATAACAGAAAAGAGCTCTGACAAAGGAACTATCGCTAAAACCGACCAGTTCTCTCTTCTGCTCTTTTATTCCATTTATTGGTGTTATTTGACTAATAATTCCCCACCAATGTTTAAATGGAATATCTGATGATTACTATTTTAGGGTACTTCCCTCCAGAAAGGTAGTTATAACTGCCTCTCCTGAATTGCCTTTGAACGTAGCAAATCCTAGCATTTGGCTTTAAAGGGCCAAACCACCTATTGTTTTCTTTTCAGTTCAGGTCTCAAGTGTATTTGTAATAATAATCATCATATTGACAATGGCAATAGCTTTTATTTATTGAGGGCTGTTCCGTACTGGGCCCTGGGCTAATGTTGTTGGAATGATCTCAGGTAGTAGTCACCTTAGCAGCCAAGTGTTATTTACATCTTACAGAGGAAGCCACTGAGTCCCAGACAGATCAAGCACCTTGCCAAGGGTTCTTAAAGGTTGAGATGGATTCCGTATCCAGAGACTGATCCCTGCCCCGCACTGTCTTCTACATGCTGTTTCTTGTGCTCAGGCCACCATGGACAGCCCCTTGGATGAGGTTCTGCAGCGACACTTGTAATTTTGCTGGATTTGTATGTTGATTACTGCTACAGTCTTGCCCACTCTTGTTTTGCTAGCGGTGCCTGACACACAGCAGGTGTTAGTAATTATTTATTGGGTGGACATGTGATTGAGTTGAGGTGACTAAAAGGAGACTTTGGGGAGAGCAGTGCACAAAAAAAGAGGTACAGCTAGAGACGAGTAGAAGGAGACTTTCTAGAAGTGTAGGACTCATCAGGGCCTGATATAAAGTGGGGTTGGATTAAGCCAGTGGACGGCTGCCAGATGCCAGTGCATGAAAGGAGCAGTATTTCCTCAGGCTGAGCTTCTCAGGGTTAAGCCCTTTTTCTTATACTTTTAACACACTTTAACCGCCCTTAACCATGCATTTGGAGAGGATTATAGATTTATGTTAAACATAGGAGGATATAAAAAGGAGCTTTGTAAAAGTGGATGCAGGGTTAGAGAACTGTAATATCAGACCAGGGACTTTCTTTTTTCTTTTTCAAAGTCATTGTTTACTGAGCTAAGCACTGGGCATGAATTATCTCATTGCCGTCTTCACCACGACGCTGTGCAGGTTATTGTTACTCTTATTCCCATTTCTTAGGTCCAGACACTGAGCCTTAGAGTAGCCAGGTCATTTGCTCAGGGTCCTATGCAAGCAAGTACCACCAAGGTCAGGATTTGAATCCAGCACAACCCGAGGTTTATCACTGCCCAAGTCCAAGTGTATGTTGCTTCCTCCCCGGACTCCCTCATGGGAACTGTTGCTGCTCTCTGTCTTAAGGAGCCTCATTGGGTGAAGAAATTACGTTTCAGTGTATGATCAGTGAGTGACTGAGAAATCAGGGTGCAGTGGAGTTGACCTTTTGTATAAGGCAACAGTAACTGTTGAAGATCTTTCAAAATCCTGCGTTACGTATGGTGTCACGTGACTGTGTATTAGCTACCATGAGATACCCAAGAGAACCAAAACCTTTTTGAGGGGAACTTCTCCCACTGGGGGTGTTAGCTGGTAGGAAGAAATGCCCACACTCTGAATTATTTCCCTTTCACCTCTCTTTTGTCTCTAGTGTTAGTGTACGTTGAACCCGTTCTGTGAAGGTCTTGCTTGGAAGATGCAGCTCTTTTGTGCTCACCTGGGCTGCCCCTAGAGATGCTTAATTGCCCTTGCACACACTAACAGATATGGGCCACGGTTTTGTCTACAATGAGTAAGTTGGGTTAGATGACCTTCTACCGCCAACGTTCTGTGGTCGTCTCGGAAAAGCTGGAAACGCCAACTCACTGCTTGTGCCTGGGTAGGTCACTGCAGGCTGAGGGAAGCTCAGGCCTGTCAGCTGATGCCACGAGGAAGGTGGGCCCAGCATAGCATGTGAGCCAATTATCATGTTACGAGATAGTGGAAATTCAGACTTCTCCCTAATTTTTTGTGTTGGTCAACAAATGAAAAGGTTTTTAAAAGTAGCATACCTGCCAAATAAAACCTGCCTCTGGGAGTAGCTATCATTCCCCACCCCTTTTCCAGTTGGTGAGCACTGGGGAAGAGGGACCCCCAGTCGACCACATGGGAGGTCTTTGTTCTCCACTCTAAATCCTGAAATCTCAAGGGAGAAAAGTTCCCTTTTCTACTCTCACTGATGATGATGATGATGGGTACCTGTGGGAATGGGAGTTTTGAGCTACATGGAGGAAGTGAGTACAGTGGAAAAACTAAGAGAAATTCACTTGTGCAAGTCAAAGAGTTGAACCTCTAAAACTATATTACCTATTGAGTTCTCCTATCAAGTTTAAGAGTTTTAGACTATTACCACATTGGGGGGCTGTTTATGGTTAAGTTCATATTTATAGTCAAACTTCTCTGAATCTTACTTTTCTCATTTTAAAACAAGCATGCACAGGGCTCCAAGGTCCCTTCTTTAAATGTCATCAGCTGAACTGTTTTCATTGCATTTGAATTGTGTTAATGGAAATAAGTACAGTTAACTTGCTGGTAGGCCCAGGATACCATGGCCTCTCCCATCAAGCTTCTAGATTGTTCAGAAGCTTCATCTTTGAAATTACATAAATATCCCAAATAAGTATGTGAGTGTATCTCTATACAAATATATTCATAAGCAGAGTTATACTGAAATAGGGCTTTGGTCTAGAAATTCTGTTGTGAGAGGATTCGTCATCACTATTAGAAGGCCAAAGAATACATTTTCCAGTTGAGGACCATGGGCCTCCGTGAGGTTAAATGACTCTCCCCAGTCACAAGCTTAATTAATGTGGGAGGTGGGGCCAAAGTCCCGGTGTCAGCACACCCTGTCCCTATAACTTCTGTTGCGCGTGTTGCCCCAGGGTGTCCTGAAATTCAAAATTAGAGAGTTGATACCGAGACTCCTCACCTCATTTATTTTATTCCATTTTCTTGTGTATCTAACTGAAGCTATATTTGTTCTCTTGGAATTCATGTACGCTGTCGATCAAGGATATAAAGGATATCTTGAGAATATTGTTCCATTTTGTCTTTTCAGTTTACATGTGTAGCACCAAATTACAGTTGACAACTAACTATACAGATTAAGAGGTTGTTGGGAATCATGCGCAAAAAAAATGTGCAGTGTAGTGGTTTATAATTTTCCTTGGTCTTCTTTTTTTCTTTTTTAAATTCTAGAAAGTGATTTCAATCTCACGTAATCTTTTAGTTGTAATAAAGACTACAAGGTTGCATTGGCTTCCCCTGTCCTCCTTAAATTTTCTTCCTCAGAACCTCTTTCTTCATTTGTCAGCTCAGTTTTTTTTTTTTTTTTTTTTTTTTTTTGCGATACGCGGGCCTCTCACTGTTGTGGCCTCTCCCGTCGCGGAGCACAGGCTCCGGACGCGCAGGCTCAGCGGCCATGGCTCACGGGCCCAGCCGCTCCGCGGCATGTGGGATCTTCCCAGACCGGGGCACGAACCCGTGTCCCCTGCATCGGCAGGCGGACTCTCAACCACTGCGCCACCAGGGAAGCCCCTGTCAGCTCAGTTTTAAAATAGGAACTATCAGTGTGAACTTTGATCCATGTTAAGCTGCGTTTACACAAAAGCATAAATCACCACATCTGGGGTTTGGGGCTGTTAAATGCTTTCCTTTCTTGGACTCTGTGATCAAGAAGGAAGAACAATAAAAAGCATGGGGCAAAAGGAGTTTTATGGCAGCTTCAAGAGCAGGAAATTAAGTTTCTTTAGTGTGCAGTTGGATGAAGGGCTGTTCTATTGCATCTTGGATCACTCGGGCATGTGAACGTTGCTGTATCATTTTAGTGAAATGCAAACTGTAGAAATAGTTCCTACAGTCATATGAACAAGGCGCCCACACAGATGACTGCTTCAGCTGTTTATCTAGGAGCACACTTCCTCATATGACTTCTCTTGAAATACACTCTTTTTGTGTGTGTGGTTTTTTTTTTTTGACGAACAAAGACTATATAATATTATGTCTGTAGCCAAATGTTGATTTCTTACAAACGTTTACTGAGAATATATAAACAGACTAAGATGGCATTTTACCAGAACAACCTTCTCTGTGTCCTTTTTACACATCTAATTTGTTAGCCCAACTGATAAAACACATACGGTATCATCTCTTGTGTGTAGGTGGTGTCTCTGTGCAGCCTGAGGACATAGGTGATGTGGAATCCTGGCGCAGATGTGCTGTGTGTTTGGCTCTTTCACATTTGATAACCTGTCAGCAGGGCCAAAGCTATTCCGTAGCAGTCACAACAATGGTTAAAATGGGCGGAAGGAATGAATGAGTCTGTTGACCGTCTACCTACTTAGTACATGCATAGTCTTTGGTTTCATTGTGGCCTGACTCCTAAACTTTTTGTGGTGAAGGACCCCTTTGCTTGCTCTCCTCAGGATCGGGGTGCAAAGGAGTTATTGTACCACAAGATCTTGTGTTGGCTGTCTCTTTTCAGACATAGAGAGGGCTGCTGAGTCTTGGTCCAAACTCATCAGGAATCTTTGTTGAACCACTGAAAGATTTGTGCATTGGAGAAACTCCGATTCTGTTGAGCACACGTATTTATTTCTCCATTTATATGAATTCTGCCAAACTTTGCAGTAGAACACTTAGTTAAAAGTTGATGCTTAATACATGCTAATAAAAAAAAATACATGCTAATAATATCCAGTTTCTGTGTTTCAGTGTGTGTAATCAAATTTATGTATTTTATATATTTGGCAGAGTAGTTAATCTACTTTAGTAGTGATTTAATTCATTATGGTTTATAAAATACTTTGAAAACAATTTTAGTCCATCTCCTGTACTTGAATGGCCAGTGATGCCTATACGGGTATTTATTAGAGTTTCTCCTTTGGAAAATACTGCAGTGTTGAAAATACGATTTCACGACAAGTGGGAAATAGTCTTCCTTTGACAAAGCATATTTCATTCACATCTGTGGAGGCCGAGGGTTGTTAATTGGTGAATTTAGAAGGACCTTGAAGGCCTGTCTACAGCACAGGAAGCTAGAGCTCCAGTGTTTACCTTGTGTCATGAAAAACGAAAATGCTTATTTCTATTCTGCTTTGTATTTTGGCACCATTAAAACACTCAAAGCGTATTATAATTGCAAATGGAATTTGGAATGGTGATGTATTCTGGAAGTGATGTAAACAGATTGCATTGAAAAGAGCTCCGAGCATGCAGCACCACTGCAGTAAGCCTGTCTGTCTTTCAGGTTGACCCCCTGTTTACAGTGCCAGCACCACCGCCGCCGATTTCCAGCAGTCTCACGCCTCAGATTCTGCCCTCCTACTTTTCCCCATCTTCATCCAATATTGCAGCACCGGTTGAACAGCTTTTGGTTCGGACTCGTTCCGTGGGTGTCAATACGTGTGAAGTTGGAGTAGTGACAGAGCCAGAGTGTCTTGGGCCCTGTGAACCCGGGACCAGTGTGAATTTGGAAGGGATCGTGTGGCATGAAACAGAAGAAGGTAAATACAATTTATTTTTCATCTATTTTCCCATGCCCTCTTCCTCATGATGTATGTGTGTCCCACCTGTAAGGGGAAGTTGCTGTGTGGTGTTCGGAGAGGACAGAAAAGTGGTTTCGATGCTCTCTCGATTTCTGTTGAAATAAGAGCTATGTTTCTCTCTTCGTTCATGGCTGCTCTTACATTCATGAGCAATATGGTGTCCCTCAAAGTGGTTTTCCGCTTTAAGCACTAACTTGGAAGGCCTGTGAGAAGCAGGGTGAAGGTTACCCTTTCTCCTAGGAGGTGTCATGGAAATCAGAATGGGACATAGATCTCAAGTTCATTTCCTTCTTGGTTTGCTAACAGATCTGTCTCCATGTGGGTGTCGTCGTGTTGTTGAGGCTTTACATTTTCCCTTCTGAATCGACACAGGGTTCCTGCATTTAGCAGGGGCCCTTGCTGTCATGTGACTGTGGCTGGTTGTGCTGAGAGCTAATGAAGGCAAGGTCAAAGACTTAAGCCCCATTTGAGCCAGTCAGTTCTTTTCTGTGGCTGGAAACATAGCACCTTCCCAGCCCTTAACCCAGCAAGCCCTCTGGCAAGTGCTATTCATTAGTCACAAGAGAACCCAAGGTGCAAGAGAAATGGATCAGGGTGAATGTCTCATTGCTATTGGAAATACACATCAGGTGTATGTCCTACTGACGGTGGATCCAGACCGTGGTTGGCCACATCTCACATCTCATATGATCATCAAGTAGAGCGTGTTTCAGATGGCCAGTGTCCTTGACAGAGGCCAACAGATAATTACAAACTGAATATCAAGGAGAGAGCTGCATTGCTCACCGGGGGAGTGAGTAGAGGAGAGCATATAAGAAAGAAGCATGCCCCAGGGTACACCAGGGGACCAAAGGAAAATAAAAAACACAGGGGAAACATTTTTTCCTCTGAGCTGGATTGGTCAGGGATAAGGAGATGACTGTTGTCAATATCATGGTCTTTCGGGACAGGAGTTCAGAGCAAGGATAAGGGTAATAAGGATCTGAGACACAAAATCATCGTTTAGGTTCCTCTGTATCAAGGGGAAAAATTGAGGGCTGAAACTCAAAGGAGAGGACGTAAAATATATGCTAAAGTGGCTGAGTTGATGGGAAAGGAGAATATATTGGGGGTAATTGTTGGGGAAGAAATAGTTGGGAGAAAATAGTTAAGAACGGTGACAAACTAGGGAATGAGAATAAAAATGAAGACTGAAAATCAGGTGACAGGTGTAAGCATAGTGGTCAGAAGCCAGAAAACAGCCCAAGCTGTTTCAAGATAGGAAAAAAAAACTTAAGGGGAAAATATTTGAATTCTACATATTACATTGAATGTACTCTTCTTGTAGGATGGATTTGGTAATTAGATTTAAAATTTTTGTGGATAGCATCATTAAGGAAATAGCAAGATTGAATTATGTAAGAAGAGACCAGAGAAAGGGAATGAAAGCAGTAGATACGGGGAGCTCTCTTATTTGCTTAAATAGAACTGAGCAACAGTTAAAATTTACTCTTGGTTTTAGAAATTTGGGGGGTTTTGGGGCTCCTCCCTCTTTGTACTTTTAACTGGAAAGCCATTTAAAACAGAACTACGCAACCACATTGGGAGGAATTGATGTCAGAGGAGCGGGAATTAAACCTCTCCTGTCTTGCTTGCCTGTTTAGACCCTGTTCAGTGCAAGGGGTCCATGCGGGGAGACGGCTTCTCCCTCATTGCCTGTGGGTTGTGCGCAGTGCATCTTCCCTAGATTTTCCCTAGAGCAGAAGTGGTGGATAAGAGCTTCAGACTGGCATCTTGGAGAGAAAAGTATAGAAAAGGCATCAAGACATTAATAAGGTTAATTAGTAGAGGTGACTTTCAGAAACAAAAAGATTTGGCAAGAGTAAGGGTTAATTCCCATCAACTTAAAAATCAGATTTTCTTGTAACTTGGCTAATTGACTCCTTAGGGTGGAACGCTGTCTTCCCTTTCCTAGATATGACTTGGTGCCCATCTGTATAAGGCTTGTCATGATTTTATTTATTCCAGCGTGTGGTAGGACAGGTTCCCGCGGTGTGACCTTCCTGCATGGTAGATGTTGTAAAATTAAATTAAAAATTAAAAATCCAGAAAGCTTGTCGCTCTGGAACAGCTATAAGGCTTGGGTTATTTTTCACTGTGCTTAGGAGTCTGCTGGGTTTTGCCTTTTAACCTTGGCCTCTAATAAAAGACGAGACTATTTAAGGGGGAAAAAAAACCTGTGTTTAAAAACTATAGCAGTACATGAGTTGGTCAGTAATTCTGATACTCGGGGCGTGTGCTTAAAGAGCTTTCATCGTCATTATTATTTAGGAGTGATGTACATAAGCCCTCCCCGTTTTCTTCCTGTTCTCTGAAAATCCGTCTCCTAAGTCTGATGTAACGGCTCTGATCCACTGTGATCCACGCATCCCTGTGGGTGGCTTCCCTTGATTCCTACGGCAGACCAGTTGCTGTGGCAGCTTTTGAGGCGCAGCAGTGGAGCCCTCAGCAGCTCCGGCCTCCTTTGAATTGCCTCACATTTTCTAGGATTTGGAGTGTGTGGATATTTACTGTGGTGACAAGTAGGAGACGGAGCTGTTAATAGAGTTATTCTTGCTGAATAAACTAAACTTCTGACCTCCGTAGAATTTAAGAACTCGCCTTAGTAGAGGCCTGGGTCATTAGATGTGTGTTTAATGTGTAACCATTTTCAAGAGCATTCCGTTTGCATTTTTTTTTCGGTACAGTGTGTTTAAAGCTCTTGTACCGATTTAAAAATTAAACCCACTTGACCATTAATTTTTCCCTTTCGGGAAAAACAAAGAGAGAAACAGAACAAACACATTTGGAGCCACTTATTTGGCAGAGCTAAAAAAAGATGGATTTGGGGGGAAGTGAAGGGAAAGTAAGCTGTGGCTGTTCCTAGTATAAGTTTTCCCTAACAGAGCATTTGTAAAACTGTCAGTTGCCTTTGACTAACGTCCTATAGATTGAGTTGAATAAAATCTCTTCCTTGGTATTTTCGTTTTGAAGATATTGTATAACTGGTAGTGTTTTTCACAGACCCAATTTATGTGCATTCACGCATATGTGAAGCTTGTGTGTGTGTGTGTGTGTGTGTGTGTGTGTGTGTGTGTCTTAAGATCCTAGAAGTCTTAAAAGCTCCTATCTGCAGTCTTTGGGGGAATATTGAGCGTATTTGTGATTTCGTTGGAAGGTGGTAGGAACAGCAGAACTGGAATACGAAATCCCCACTAGGTACCTAATTGTTTCTTATGCTTGGATTCCTCATTTGAGGAGTGTTCTTTTAATCACACTTTCCCACTTGTATTACTGCCAGCCCATGAAGTCCTGGTTGCCTAAGAACCAAACTACGCTTCGGAATAAAGTGTTAGGAGAGAAGTTCCCTCTGGAAATAATTAGTGGGTTTCAGATCATGCTTAATAGTAGAGCAAAACTATTACTGCATTTGGATATATAGTTATTCTACTCTGATCTTTCTTCTTTAAGGTGAATGCATAGGAGCAATGACGTATTGTACAAAATTACTTGCAGATGTTAGAAGGAATTTCCTTAGCATTTCATTCCTGACATTTGGGACACACATGCCAGTGTATAGTTATTTGTTTGAAAATTTGCTCTTTTGGGGAGGGAAAAACAGAAAGAAAACATGGTGTATACAGCAATGTATGTGAATACCTATGTGTTGAACTTGGCTTTTTAGCTTTCGAGAATGTGTTTTCCTTTTGATTCTTGAATCCTGTTTCTTACTGTTTTTTTTTTTTTTGTTGTTGTTGTTTTTTGCCCACCCCGAGAACATACTTGTTTTGGTTGGGTCCATTATTCATTGTTATGACTGTTGTTTACCACAGCTCTGCCGTTCTGTCCTTAGGCAAAGCCACCGAAGAAAAGGAAGTGAGAGAAAGAAAATCGGTGTTTGCCAGTGATAGTGATGTCCTTTTAAACATCTGTAGGTTAGAGATGACTGGTTCTCCACTTTGTGCCTGTGAATCACCTGGAGAGCTTTTAAACCATGCTGATGCCCAGGCACCATTCCCAGGTATCTCCATGGTCTGGGCTGGCATCTTGGTCTGGTTTGGTGACCTGCCATTGGTGTTTTTTCATATGTCCCCAGGGGCTTCTAATGTGTAAGCAAGGATGAGAACCATTGTCTCAGGGGAAAGAGGGGATGTCCTGGCCCTTTGCAAGCTGCTCAACTTCTTCCCTTTAAGGAAGTCACATGTATTATTGTCTCATTTTCTCAGGTATGACATGGACAGAGACACCTGCCATGTTTACCTTACAGGGTAGATAATGTCTGTCAAGATGCTGTGGTGTGACAGGTGAGCATAGCTGTTTAATGACTGTGCTAGTGAGAAAGAGGGTTCAGCTTTGATCCTGAACATGAATTCCACATGGGTTTTGAGGGACTTAATGCACAACTGACTGGTGTACCGCTCGTCCTAATTTATTAGTACGGTGGGGTGGACCTTTGTTTCTCCAGTGAGCCAGACACTGTAACTTTGTCTCTGTGTGGTCTGCTGAGTTATTTTTGAAATAGTTCAGAAACCCAGAGTATTAAGGAAAGTTGATAAAAGTAGCAAATAAAAGATTGTACTCAGAAAACATTGAGAGTTTTCACAGGGGTCGATGGGAGTGCACATGATGACTTATGAGAAGACACCTAGCGTGAGAGGAAGAATGCTTGTTTATGTCAGGTACTTCACCTGATGTTCTGTGTGTTTTCTGAGGAAAGAAAAGTGATCTTGAGAATTCATGTTTGGATTAGAGAAGTAAATGATTTTTAAACCATCAGAGATGTTCTTAAATTCTTCTGATTTTTCTGCATCTCCAAAGTCATAAAGAGGATAGTGTTTAACTGTGCAGTAGAGGGGGTTTCAAGCTAATTCATTAAAAAGCAAATGATCCTACATAATTGACGACCGATCTAATATTTGGTATTGTTATTCCTATTCTGCAGTACTTACTTACCAATCTTTTTGAAAAGAGAACGTTCTTTTTAAATCTTGATTCAAGAGATTAAGTATTAATGCAAGCTTACTTTGTATTTTTAGTAACTGAGCATGGAGTTGGTGCAGTACTTTAATGATTGAAACACTACTGTTTGTTGAGACAGTTCCCAGTGATCTTACAAGTTCAGCTTTGACTCATAAGGGGAATAAGATGCCCACTTTCACTTCTGCATTTCATTACCTGCCATACCAGTGATGATTACAACTGTGCAGTGATGGGGAACTTTAAGATGGCTGGTGGGCAGGCTCCCTATCAGTACTGTGCTCAGTGGAGATAAACCAGCCCCTAGGATGTGAGTTTGGCAGGTGAACATGGTTGTTTAATCACTGAGCTAATGAGAAAAAGGGTCCAGCCTTGATCCTCAGCATAAACTCCACCGAGGTTTTGAGGGGCTGAAAGAACTACTAGTTACTTCCACTCTGTGTATCGTGCTGGGTGCGCTCGCTCCCCCGTCACCTTCCCGGGCCATCTTGCAGTGGTGGTTGCTGATGAAAGTATGGATTGTTTCTTGAAATTCATCACCATTGGTGGAAGAGCAGCTCAAAGGATGCCCCTTCCACAGTGTACAAGTGCTACTCATTTTCACCTGCAAAACGCAGCCCAAATAGAAAATCAGATCCGTATGTTTGCTGGACCGTATGCCAGCTTAATTACCTCTGATTATTCTGTGTACAAGGGTGAAAATTTTTTTAATAAACTAAAATTGGTTTGATGATGCATATTATAAACAACTACAAAGCTCGTATCACAATTTTTTTTTAAAGAGTACTGAAACTAATGTTAGCAGCTTCATAGAAAAATACAGAAGGTAAAAATGGAGGCGAGGTCTTCACATAGTAGACGCTCAATGAAGATGTGTTGACTGAAGGAGACAGGAAGGGAGGAGGGAAGCATTGTCTGGGCCATTTTCCTGAGGTTTGCTTTATGGTTTCTTGGACCTGTTTTATGCTTTTCTGATGAGGTAACGTGGCCAAAATCTGGATATGATGAGTGATTGTGCGTTGCTGGAAAGCCATAACACAGTCAGTCACTTCACCTCTTGTTATTGTGAAAAATAACCTGCTATCAGGTAGGATTCAGCTTAATGTTTTTGGATCAGACATTTGTTCTTTTGTGTTATTTGTATATGTATTTCGGTGGTGACATTAGGTGTTAAGTAATGAAGTGGTAAGTTTCAAACTCACTGTATTAAAGGCATTTTGTTTCCCCTTTTGGTTGGTTGACATTGCAGCTAAATATAGTCCTGTATGTGAATACAGAATGTAAAACATTTTAAACTAAACTTTCCTTCGAACTAAGGTATATATAGTGAAAGATTTAAGAAGTTGTCTTGTAAGATTTGTGGCTGTGTGGTATTGTCCTGTGTGCTTGTTTATCTTTTCCCTGTAAAGGAGTTGGTAAAAAAATCTGAGTCTTAATATTATAGTGACTCGGAACTGAAGATACTATTTTCTAATTACAAAATTCACACAGTCTCATGGGTTGCAAAGAATAGCTGTTGGCCCATCTGGATTAAAATATGAATTAAAATATTCCATTGGGGCTTCCCTGGTGGCGCAGTGGTTGAGAGTCCGCCTGCCGATGCAGGGGACACGGGTTCGTGCCCCGGTCTGGGAAGATCCCACATGCCGCGGAGCGGCTGGGCCCGTGAGCCATGGCCGCTGAGCCTGTGCGTCCGGAGCCTGTGCTCCGCCACGGGAGAGGCCACAACAGTGAGAGGCCCGCATACCGCAAAAAATTAAAAAAAAAATTCCATTGACTTTTTTAAATACAATTTTTTATAGCAGTTTCTTGAGCTATAATTTACATAACATACAATCCATCTGTTTAAAGTGTAAAACTTGATGGCTTTTTAGTGTATTCAGAGTTGTGTAACCATCACTACAATTAATTCTAGAACATTTTCTTTACACTCAAAGAAGCCCTGTATTCATTAGCAGTCACTACCACTTACCCCAGTTCCCCATTTTGTAGACTTCTACATCTTTGTCCTTACCTGATTCTTTGTTGTTTTTATGTGTAAATATGCGTGTTTTATGGTTAAGGGAAAGGCTTGTTGAGCACTTACTCTGTGCCAGGCACTGTGCTGGGCGTGCTTGCCGGGTAATTTCCTTGAGTCCTCAGGACAAAATCCAAAGTGAGCTCACTCTTATTATATTTTATTTTTTTTAAAAAATTTTTATTGGAGTATCGTTGATTTACAATGTTGTGTTATCATGTTTTAAAAGAGGGGACTTAGAAAGGGATTCACCTGTGCAAGGCAGCACACCTGGTGAGGGAATTTGAACCTATGGTGGTTGGACTTCTAGAGCCCTTGCTCTTCACACCTCCTCCTGGGTGTTCTGGATTTCTATCACTGCTCGAAAGACCCTGTATATCTCTCAAAGTGCTCTTTGGAGAGAGGGAGTAAAAAGTGATGTAATAGCTGGAGTTTTTATTTTTAAGTGTGGAATGCTAGGAAATTCTTTATAGGTCTAGCGTCTGATTCTGGCAGGAGTCATTGAATCAGCTTCAGCTGGGTTGCTGTATGCAAACCATCCCTTTCAGCCCCACTATGCCGTAAGCTTCCCTAGTGCACAAATCCCATCTGTTTTGTTCACTGTTGGATCCCCGGCGCCTGGCACAGAGGAAGTACGCCATACATATTTGTTGAATGTTGAGTAAATTCGCAAAACAAAGGGATATGGTCTTGATACCTGTTTAAGTTTGAATAGTGTCACTTTCTACTCAGGAATATGCTACTTTTAAATTAAGTTTGGCCTACACAATCTGGAAAACAGAGTTCCAGAAATCTACTTTGTCACTGATATTTTTTTTAAAAGCCATTATAAAATCTGACAATGTTTTTATTGTATTTCAACTTCCAACCTTGCTGTTATTAGACTTATTTCCACAAAAAAGGAGAAACAAAATATTTGGCGTGCTTCTTCCCTTCAATCATTTACATCCTCAATCTGGTTTTAATTTTTTGATTATAAAAGAAATACATGGCCATTTTAAGACATTTGGGGGAAAGAAAGAAAAAAATCTATGATCTCACTATTCAGGCAAGTACTTCAATTTGATTTCTTTCTTTCTTTCTTTTTTTTTTTTTTTTGCGGTACACGGGCCTCTCACTGTTGTGGCCCCTCCCGTTGCGGAGCACAGGCTCCGGACGCGGAGGTTCAGCGGCCATGGCTCTCGGGCCCAGCCGCTCCGCGGCATGTGGGATCTTCTCGGACCGGGGCACGAACCCGTGTCCCCTGCATCAGCAGGCAGACTCTCAACCACTGTGCCACCAGGGAAGCCCTGATTTCTTTCTTAACTTTTTAAATATCTATTTAAAAAAATGTAATGGAGATCATTCAGTAGTATACTTTTGAATATTCCTTTCTCTCCTTTTAATCTTAACATTAAAAGATAAGCATTTCTGATGTTATTAAAATACTTCCTAAGACACATATTACATTGATATGAAATTACATAAAATGGATGCAAAAAATTTAAATTCCTCTCATGGCAGCTTTTTACATTGCCTTCAACTCCTTAGATAGCTGTCGGCACTGCGTCCTTGTGCATGAAGTTTTTGTATTGTTTTATGGACTTGCGATTATTATGCTAGCATCAGTTTTCAAGAAGCAAAATTGCTGAGCCCAGGACACAGGCGTTTTTAATGCACTGGAAGACATTAACCGCTTAACCGCTTTCCCAAAATGCTGAACCGGTTCACACTGCCCGGTGGAGTGCCCTCCTCCGTTACCTTTCCCAGCTGTGGCCTCAGTGACATTTTGATGACAAAAGGCATGAGGTTGTAAGTCAAATGCATAGCTTGCAGTGCCCATATCCAGGGTTCTGTCCTAGACAGAATGGGAATGGGACTTTCCCCTTGTAGTAAATATCAGAGTGGTCCAGCCTGACAAGGCAGGTGTGCACGTGAAGTGACGTTTCCAAGAGAGCGTGCCACCGGGGCTTTGCCTGGTGGAGGCCTTTGCTCTGGATGGAGGGAGCTTCAGATTTCATTCCTGCTTGTGTCTAGAATGACATTACAGCTTTTTTTCCCCCCAGTGAAAGAAGTTAAAGAGACTTTTAGATCTGAGGAATTCAAACACCCAGGGGAGAAAATTAGCCTGTCAAGCATGCATTCTGAATTGGGAGGAATCTAAGTCACTCGTGTCTGTCTCTGCAAACATCTTTCTTTTGGGTTCTTCTCCTTCAGAATAAGGACAGGCGAAGGACAGGATCTTTATAGGAAAACCTTTGTGCCCCGTGATTTGTTGATAACATGTAGTTTGTCACTTGCCATACGCCAGCGGTTTTCGGATTTTTCTGGGGCGCACCCCAGCCCTGCCCTGCCCCCAGCATTCCATTTCCTCTCATAGCCCCTTCTTTTGGCAGCCTCTGTGTATAGACACAGCAGGAGGAAGAACTATCCAGGTAGTTTTGAAAAGTAATACCTACCAGAGCATTCTCATATGTACCCAGGCCTTCTGTTTTCAGAGAAGTTTGGTTAATATTTCCCAGGCAAAAGCCAACTAAGCTGTAGGGAGAAGGAATAACATAAACTGCAAAAAAGCTGTTCTCAGCGAAGTTGGGGGAATTAGGCTCATGGGCACAATTACAGAGTAACCAGCAAAGTCTGCTGGAGCAGCCCGGAGACCCAAGAGCGGGGTGGATAAAAAGTGATATGAGGTAGGCAAGACCCTTACTGCTCACTTGATAATCGCTTTTAACTGAATAGTAAACCGAGCCATCATGTACTCACCACACCCATATATATTCATTTCCTAATGATGCCTTCTGACTCAAATATATATTTGAGACACTTTCATAGTATTGCAGTCCTCGGGTGTTAGAAGTATGGCTGTTTCCTTTACATGGCACATGACACATTTGGCAGGCCTGAACAATTAAACAGTTTTGCCCCGGGAACGTTACATTGCTCTGCCAACACCGTGTAATTAGCATCTCATTTATGTGGAAAACTCCTGTAATTAGCCCTATTATTCTTCTAGAGAAACTGGGGTCCAGACAGTCTAAATAAAGTGACTGTGTACCCTTTCTGGATTTCTAGATTCTACCTAAAATGATCAGCCTTGCCTAGTTTTAAGTCTGTGTTTGTTGATGTATGTGTGGATGAATATAACCAATTATTTTAAAAATATGCTAAAAGGCAAATAAACATTTGCTTGTCAGTTTGAGGTTTTGACTGAAATGTGGGAACTCAATTCGGCTTATAGAGGGAAATGTTTTTAAAAAATTTAATATTCACCAAATATTTTTACAAAAATACCCCAAATGTCATTTTCGACTCCATATTTCCTAACAAGAAAAAAAAAAAAAATGGCCCAGCACTTCCCATGCGTCAGAGGCGGTACCACATGTTCTTCTGGCGCAGTGGGCAGCCTGTTCCCGCCAGCCCTTCAGGGGCTCACACGTACATCTGCACCGTTGGTATGTTGCCATGTCGATGTCTTCTTGGTATCCGCGTTGACAGACAACTTTTGAAGGAAGTCAAGTTGAAAGAGCTGACTAGGGAGAACATTTAATGTGTCTTATTTTGCCTGAGTAGCAGCAGAGACCGACGTGTTTAAAGAGAGCCAACAAAGACTGCTTTCCACCACTTTCTGCAGCTTCAGGAGAAGACCCAGTAGCTCTCCAGAATATGAAAAGCCACCCAGTTCCAGCCAGTGCTCTCAGAGAGCTGCTTCTTACCGGCACCTTGAATATATACATACGGAATTCTTTCTAGTTCAAACAAACCTGTAGAGGGTGGATGCTGAAAGAGCAGAAGAACCATCATTGGGGTCAAGGGCATTGGCTGGGCGCTCTCTGAACCTGGAACCTGGAACCTGGGTGGCTGCAGTAAGCAAGCATGTGAGAGGAGCTCTGAGTTCCAGAAGTCTTCGAATAGTCAAGGGCAGACAAGTTAGGAGGCCGTAGACCGGAACTGGGACAGGCTGCTTTGCAAAAGCACTAGTGCCACGTTGTTGTCTCTTCCTTAAGACCTCTGCTTGGTAGGGGGACTAAAAGGCATTATACATTCACAGGGAGTTCTAAAAAATGTTAAGTGCTAAGTGGGTAGTGGAACAGATGACCCGATTAGGGGAATGGGGGGGGTCAGTTTTCAAAGAAGCAGAATGCAGTGGGCTACTTAAAATTATATTGACTGAACATTTATCTTCAGTGATTCAGAAGGAGACTGTTAACCTCAAACCCTCAGCCAGTTACTAGAGAATCTCTGAAGTGTATTCCCTCTAGGACATCTCACTTTATATCTGGCTTTTGAATTAAATACCTTCTAAAAGTAAATATCATCAGTCATACCAGCCCACCTTGCATTTTCTTGCAGTAGCACATTTCCAAGTATGGAATTTCAACAAAGCATGACATATGTTGAGTGTGACCGTTAAGTATTTGAGGCTGTGGTTAGTGTTTTCTCAAAGCGAGGAAAATGGAGTCTGGGGAATTTATGACTGGGGTGGAAATCAAGGTAGGGTCTTAAGGAGAATCGAGTGCCACTGAGTTCCAGTAGCTTCAGTGATGGCGTGGGAGGAATCCAGTCTTGCCCACATACCCTCACCTCAAGGTTTCAGAAGGATATGGGCTGGACCATACTGAGCCCCTCCTCTGAGGAGTCATTCAGCTAACCCAAATTCTCTGGGGTCTGGCTCGTCGATAAGCCCTTTCTTCTTCACGTTTGACTCCCACCCTGATCACCCGTGATCAATAGAGTCAAGCTTTACCACTACATTTCACCCAAGGGAGATGCAGATCTCTGCCAGAGGGGTAGCCACCCTTCACTCGGGTACGTTTACTCAGGGTAAACCTTTGCATATTTTGGGAAGTAGAAAGAAAAGTCTGGTGTTTAAAAAGGAATGTTAGGGAATTGTCAGGGAGCCGAAATTTGTGTTGTTCATTCACTCTGCAAATTCTGGTAGCTTCAACTTGTTAGGATTCAGCGTTTGGTGTCATTGCCCTGTTTATTTCATTGTGATTATGAATGAAAAGTGACAAGGGATAGCAGGAGTGCCAGGCCTGTTGGTAAGCGTAATGTGATTGATTAGAACCCAAAAGAGGGTCAGTTTTCAAAGAAGGCAGCCAAGGCCTTTCTTCTATTGCATATGAACTTCTTCTTCTTTTTTTTTTTTTTTTTTGGTTACTTGAATAGTGAAAAGTATTTAGAGTGACAGTACCTGAGTAAAAAAAGTATGTTGAGTGGCTATGTGCCTTTATAGTCCCCCATGATAACTAAACAAAAGGAACATTTTTATACTTCTTACAAAATACTGTGTATCAAGATTTTCTGGAAGGGCACAATTGCATCAAGCAAGAAACACCTGTAATATTTTTATTAAAAATTCTCCTCTTGGCTGCAGTGGTTCTGATACCTGTCCATTTAGCAGACTTTTAAAAATGTATTGTTGCAGAACCCTCAAGAGTTCTTGGTGTTGCAGTTTGTGTTGGCTACTAGACAGATGGTTTTTGAGAAAAGACGTGTGACTAAACCACGAGAAAACCCAGATTAAAACAAAATGGTGTGATTGCTATTACTTTGGGGATGCTAGAAGGTATTGGTCTTAAGAGCAAAGGGAGACTAGTTGAAAGGAAAAGGAAAACTGTGTGACTGTAAGTAATAATGGTAACTTCCACTTCCCACTGTTCCCGTTTGTTATAAAAGTGTTACCTGTATGTAGTGAACTAATGAAGTTCTTTGAGAGTGTTTGTTTCTTCTTCAGCTTTTCCTAAAATAGCTCTTGTTCACTGTGAAAGCTAATGTATTTTACATAAGCTAAATAATATGATGTAGTTCAGAAATGCCGTTGGACTTGTAGGGAAGCTTGACAAGGTACCAGGGAAAACCAGAACCCTAGAAAATAGCACTAGACCAGGTATCAAGAGAACCGGGGTGTTGTCTCACTTTCCTCCTGTGTGAAAATGGGGGGTGGGGTTTAGAGTACATCCTCTCTTGAAGATACCTGAAGTTTGGGGAGCAAAGGAACGTGAATATCTTAGAGTGTTCTTGCCAGAATTATTTCGGACTTAAAGGATCTGGAACAGAATTCTTAGGACACAGCCTTGACGGTATTACCCTTAAATCACCCTCTGGGTTAGTGCCAGGTTCTGTTGAACGGGTGGCGATGGCCTGAGTCTCCAGAAATGAATCTGTTTACTCAGGTCATTTATTAAACTTTTAGCAGTTGTGCAGATAAAGTGGAGTCTAGTCTGAGTTTGGCTGACATTTATTTTATGCTCTGATACACTCCAAGGAAGAATGAGCACATTGAAGATATTATCTGATAAGATTCCTAAAAGGTAGAATCCTCACAATTTCATTAGCAGGTTTCAAGCCCTTGGTCATTTGCCTGCTTAAGGTCCAACAGCTTCTAGCTCTGCTCTATCTACAGCTGGTTAAGACTCCCTAAAATGCCCAGATGACTGCTGTGATAATAGAGAATTGATTGCATGCATGAGAGTAAACACATACATGTAGTTTAGTTTGATTTTTCACTTTTTTAAAATTATTGAAGTATAGTTGATTTACAATGTTGTGTTTCTAGCGTACAGCAAAGTGATTCAGTTTATATATATATATATGGTATATATAATGTATATATATCATATATATACATGTGTATATATATTCTTTTTCATTATGATTTATTACAGGGTATTGAATATAGTTCCCTGTGCTGTACAGTAGGACCTTGTTGTTTATCTGTTTTATGTATAGTAGTTTGTATCTGCTAATCCCAAACTCCTGATTTATCCCTCCCCCACCCCCTTTCCCCTTTGTTAACCATAAGTTTGTTTTCTGTGTCTGTGAGTCTGTTTCTGTTTTGTAAATAAGTTCATTTGTGTAGTATTTTAGATTCCACATATAAGTGATATCATGTGATATTTGTCATTCTCCTTCTGACTGACTTCACTTAGTATGATAATCTCCAGGTCCATCCATGTTGCTGAAAATGGCATTGCAGTATTTCATTCTTTTTTTTATGGCTGAGTAGTATTCCATTGTGTGGATGCGCTTTCCATGTGTACACTACATCTTCTTTATCCATTCATCTGTTGATGGACATTTAGATTGCTTCCATGTCTTGGCTTTTGTAAATAGCACTGCTGTGAACATAGGGGTGCATGTATCTTTTTGAATTAGAGTTTTCTCTGGATATATGTCCAGGAGTAGGATTACTGGATCATATGACAATTCTATTTTTAGTTTTTTAAGGAATCTCTATACTGTTCTCCATAGTGAGAACACCAGCTCACATTCCCACCAACAGCGTTAGGAGGCTTCCCTTTTCTCCACATCCTCTCCAGCATTTGTTATTTGTAGACTTTTTGATGATGGCCATTCTGACTGGTGTGAGGTGGTGCGTCACTGTAGTTTTGATTTGCATTTCTCTAGTAATTAATGATGTTGAGCATCTTTTCATGTGCCTATTGGCCATCTTTATGTCTTCCTTGGAGAAATGTCTCTTTAGGTCTTCTGCCCATTTTTTGATTGGGCTGTTTGTTTTTTTGTTATTGAGTTGTATGAGCTGTTTGTATATTTTGGAAATTAATCTCTTGTCAGTTGTATCATTTGCAAATAGTTTCTCCCTTTCTGTAGGTTGTCTTTTCATTTTGTTTAGTTTTCTTTTCTATGCAAAAGCTTGTAAGTTTGATTCCGTCCCATGTGTTTATTTTTGCTTTTATTTCTTTTGCCTTGGGAGACCTAAGAAAATCTTTTTAACTTTTAATCTGATTATACATGTATATAGTTTAGAAAGCAACATAGTTCTCTGAGGCCCATAACAAACCCAGCAGTTTCTTGTTCCACCTTTTCCTCACCCAGCTCCTCCTTGCCTGAAGCAACTAACTACTTTCAACTGTTTTTTTTTTTTTTTTTTTGAGGTACGCGGGCCTCTCACCGTTGTGGCCTCTCCCGTTGCGGAGCACAGGCTCTGGACGCGCAGGCTCAGCGGCCATGGCTCACGGGCCCAGCCGCTCCATGGCCTTGTGGGCTCTTCCCGGACCGGGGCACGAACCCACGTCCCCTGCATCGGCAGGCGTACTCTCAACCACTGCGCCACCAGGGAAGCCCTACTTTCAACTCTTTTCATTGATATTTTTCTCTCTATTTTGAAAACAATTGTTTACATGGCTATTTCTTATTTTTCAATTTTAGGTTTTTTTGTATTAACTTATTATAGAAGATGATTCAGCTCTCTTACTCCCCTCCCTCCCTACACAAAAGACAGTAAAATGTCTTCTACTGCCTCCCATCCTCCCAATATAGTTACGAGTTATCTGTAGCTGTGTAACAAATTACTCCAAAACATAGTAGGTTAAAACAGTGAACATTTATTATCTCATAGTTTCCATGGGCCAACGATCTGGGAGCAGCTTAGCTGGGTGCTTCTGGCCCAGGCTGTCAATCAGTCTGTGGGACTGGGGCCACAGTAAACTGAAGGCCGGACTGGGGCCGCAGGACCCACCTCTCATCTCACTTACTTGGTTGTTGGTGGGCTTTTAATTCTTCAGGGGCTGTCGAACTGACCTTAGTTCCCTGCAGTGCCCCACGAGCCTCTCCGTAGGGCTGCCCGTAGCATGGCAGCTTATTTCCCCAGCAAGACCCAGGAGACAGCTAACCCAAGATGGGCTGGAGTCCTTGTATAAATGTTAGAAATGACAACTGTTCGCTTCTGCCATTCTAGTCATAAGAAGTGAGGAGGTCCAGCTCAAACTCAAGCTGGGGGAGGGCATCACACAAGGATGTGAAGAGGAAGAAGCAGGGTCATTAGAGGCCAGCATAGAGGCTGTCCTCCACAAGAAATTTCGGGTTAGGTCAATATCCAGTGTTAACGTTATCATGACTATGCATATATTATTCACAACACAGCCATGTACTATGATTACCCTTCTTTCCTCATCCAGCTTTCTCCCTGGAGGTAACAATTGTCTTATTTTTTGTTTGCTTAATGTTCTATGTGCTCATCACTAACTCACCACAAACTATCATGCCAGGATTATAAACTGCCTCTCAATTTGTTGCAGTACGTCAAGCATTTCTAGACATTGTATCTTTCGGGGCAGTCTCTCTAGAGTCTTCTGATCTGCTCCGATCTGGACTGATAGCTCAGGCCTTATGCAGAGGTATGAAAATCAGAGCTTTCTCTCGTACATGCTGAAGATTCATTGCGTTTGCCCTTTAGGTTGGATACCCTATTTTCTGGGCCTGTGTACTCTTCTCTCTTGCTTTTGTCCCTTCATTTTGGTGAAGCACGTCTCCCAGTAGCTTCCTAAGAAGGGGTTCATGGGAAGTACAAATTTTGAAATCTTGACGTTTCAACATGTTTTCCTTATACCCTCTCACTTGATTGATAATAGTGGCTCCACGAAGAATTGGTTAAAATCATTTTCTCTCAAGGCTCTATAACTTTGAGCCGCCCAGTGTTGTCTTGGGCAAGTCCAACACCGTCCTGATTTGACGTCCTGTTTGATACCTGTTTGTTCGCCCAACTCCCAAGCCTTCGTCTTTTCCTTGTCCCCAGCATTCTGACATTTCTCAGTGACATCCTTCTTTAATTTGTTGTACTGTACTTGGTCCTGTCACTGGAAACTCAGGCCCTGTAAGGTTGGAAGTTTTGTAGATGTATTTCTTCGGAAAGTATGTAAAATCTGTTTCTACGTTCTCTGTTTCTGGAGCTCCTTTTATGTAGAAGTTGAACCTCCTGTATCAATCTTCTACTTTTCTCATCTTTTCCCTCCTTTTTCAGATCTCTGGCTTAATAGGGTTTTTATATGTTTTCTGATTTGGGGAGATTTTCTCAACTTTATATTTCAGTTTTTACATTGAAAAGAAGATCCGTTCTCATAGAATTTTCATTTCTAAAAGCTCTTATTGTTACTGGAATTGTTTCCTTAAAAGCCTCCTATTCTAGTTCCATGAATGCAGTGTCTGCTCATTTCCCCAAAGGTATTAATTACCCTCCCTCTCTCTTTCCTTCCCTTCTCCCCCTCTTTTTATTCTCTCAGCATTGTTTCTAATTTCTCTTAAGTTCCTTTTTTTGTTTGTGTTTGCTTTGGCCCCTGTCTTCGGTGTTGGAGATTTTCCTCAGATGTCCTTCGCTGACAGTGCATGATATGCTAAGAAGCTAGTTTGAGGTTTCACAATCTTGGGTGGACCTTTCTGATGGTGTAGGGAGGTCTGGGTGGATGGTTTCTCTAGGGGTCTCCCAGCTGCCTTTTCTCTTGCTTTGATCAGTTTCCCCAGAAGAGCCTTCTCTGATTTCCTGGCTACCAGCTTTTGGGGTACCCATTTCAGGGGAAAATGGGTGAAGGTTTCACTCTCCATTGTATAAAAAATCTCATCTTCCTGTTTTTTTAGTAATTATGATATTATCTCCATTATACAGATGAGAAAACTCTTAACGCGCCTAAAGTTCCTTTGTTGAGTTTTCTTAGCTGCCGTTTATTTCACGGCCTGAAATTGAGATAACTTCAGGTGATTTGGAATGTGCCGTCATAACGATCACTTCTATAGAGAGATCAAGTCATTTAATTTATTATTGTCATGGCTTACTTGGCCTGTTCTCCCACCCCCACCCCCAAATGTGGCTTTAGTTACGCTTGGTTTTCAGACAGACTCTTAAGTTTGGGAACTTAAAACAGTGGCATATAAATGAAACAGCAAACCGCCTTTTTTGTTTGGCTATTCGTTATCTAAACAAAAGAAATTCAGTAGCTTTTGGAATGGACAGATTCTTTCCTAACCCCAGGGTCCTGGCCAGATCATTATTTTGGGCTTGAACTCTGTTCTTCTTATCTTCAGTTAGCAACATGAGTTGTTCACCAAGCTGGTTTTTCACAAATTCCTTTCAGTGTTTGTAGCAAAACTCTTATCCCCCTGGTTTTGACTAACCCTTTAACATCTGCACGTCTAAGACTCTGAAGTTGAGACAGACCTCATAAGCACTTCCTTCTACAAAGAACAGCTGTGTTGAAGGCACCTCATGAAAGGCAAGGTCCCTTGGCCGTGTCCTGTGGTAGAACCAGGCCCCAGGGGTATCTGGAAACACTCTGCTCGTTTAACCAACGCACATGCAATTACTTGCATTTCCAAGTTTTTCTTCTCAGCCTAGAAAGGAGCTTTTTCCTTTAGTCCACCTACTTTTGTATAATGAAGGGTACTTACCTTCTTTATTGAGTATAAAGACTGTAAAAGTTGATTGCAAATATCACATCCATATCTTACCGCGAGGCATTTTTTTGTCTGTCTGGTTGGTGCCTGTATCCCTAGTGCCAAGCACATGGGTAAGCAGCCAGTAAATAAGTGTTGTCTGAGTGAATGCATGGTGAAGAGAAAGGAGGTCAAGTAAGCCCATGACTTTATTTTTTAAATTAATTAATTTTAAATTTTTGTTAGCGTGTAGTTGATTTACAGGGTTGTGTTAGTTTCTGCTGTACAGCAAGGGGTATCAGTTCTACATATGTCCACTCTTCAGATTCTTTTCCCATATAGGTCATTGCAGAGTATTGAGAAGAGTTTTGCCCATGACTTTAAAACCACCCCCCTCCGCCTGTCCCCTCTTCCCGTTGCTCAAACCCACGTTGGCTCTCACAGGGATCTTGTGTGGCTTTTGCACGGTTCTGCCAGTCTAAGTTCTGTCAGTAAGGCGACAGGCGGTAAGCTGCAGGAAACATTTTTATATCCCTAAAAGTGTTATCTTCGAGGAGCATAGTTTGTAATACTGGAGTGAAAAGAAGCCTTCTTTCAGAGGGTTGGCTTGATGCAGGCAAAGCTGCTAATTTGTTTTCAGCTTCAAGGAGATTTAGAGCCTTGACCTCCATAGCAGTAGCTCACGGTGGAATTGTTTTCCTGCTTCTTCATCTAAGTCTCCTGCACGACAGTAGGGAAGGCTGGACGTTTACAGAGCTGGCAGCAAGAGATTCTTCTTTTGCAGACAGTTGAGGAGATTGGTTGCCCGGGACTTTTCTGACTTAATGGTGTGCTCTTGGGAAAATACACTAATCTGTTTTCATATCTGAGGGCAACCACAGAACCTCCCGTGGGAAGGCCAACTGGCGTCCGGTCACTTACCTGCTGGGAAGGGAAGCATCAGAGTGAAAGTTCTTGCCCACTCGCCTGAGTAGAGCTGTTATCAGGCCTGCCTGAAGTAGATGGCGTACAAAAACACCCACATCCAGCAACCAATGTGCGACGTCAGCAAATGCAGTCAGATTCGAACTTGACCAGGTCGCACCCGGGCTTTGCCCACCAGTTGGAGGTACGAGAGTGGGAACTGAGATGACAGCCCATTGTCGTGGAGGCGACACTTCCAAGATGTCCTTTCTGGCCCCTGGTTAAGCCCTCAGCCTGTTTAGACTTTTACAGGAACACACCAGTGGTACTTATAAGGGGACCATAGAAACAGAAACTCTAGTGGGTGGTTATGTTTGTACACTCTTGGTCAGAACTTTCGTTATTATGTGGATTTCTATAGTTAATTCGATTACTTTTAGTCTTTCACAGTTCACTGAGATTTTGTCCCAAAGTGGAGGCGTTTGGGTACTGAGGGTTGAAGTTTTAGCATTTCTTGGTAACGCCTGGATCAACATTCTAGGAATTTGCTTCATCGATGCCAGCTTTCCTTTTTTGGCAATGGAAGACGCGTGAATAATGCCTTCTTTGAAGCTCTAAGGCACACAATGAGCTTAAGAACTGTCTAATTGAACTTTACAAGCTGAGGGGGCCGTGTTGGACTTACGGGCTGCATTTAAACAAACTTCTAGTCACCATAATTTAGTAAGGGTTAGCTGCCAGAAGCCATGTGGGGCTTTATTTGATCCATTTATGAATTAAGAGCCTGCAGTAAATTAATTACCGTATATTGGGGCTAATAAAAGCTGCAGGATGAGAAGGCCTTTGGGTTCTTGTGTGGAGGGGGACCGGGACAGAGCTGCTTCCTGGTGTGGGAGCCTTTCCTGGCCCCGGGCCTTCCGAGATGCTGGGGGTGGGTGGGAATGGTGTTCGTGCTCTGTGTCCAGCGAAGAGGCATTGGAGCCACTTTTGGCTCTGCAACTGCAGGAGGGCTGTGCTTTATTGATCATAATAAGCTGTTCTGTCTTATTAAAGTTGCATCATGGAGTCTGGTTTTTAGGAGCCCTATTGAGACGAAGTCGCAGAAGAAGCGATTTGCTTGTATTTTCCGACAGTTAACAGGCCAAGCAGATGGGAGAGCAGACCTGAAATAGTTGCGTTGGCTGCCTGCCACTGGTCTGTGAATTTTGATTTGCATGGATATGTAATAGTTTGATTTTTCCCTTTTTTGGAAGTTCTTGCCTCTGAGCCTTGGGGAAATTAATCCTTGGTTTCCTGCGGAAGGCCCCCCTTGGAAGCGAATGTTGCCAAGATGGGCCACACAAGCCCCTGTGCCAGGTTGGGCAGATCAGGACACCACCGGCCCCATATTGTCAGGAAAGGGCCAGCCCCGGCGTCCCACGGCTTTTCAGGGAAAACTGCTTCCACTCACTACTTGCCTTGCATTTTCAGGTGTTTTCTTTTTCTTCAGCCCATGTTCATCAACACACTGAATAACTGAAGAAAGGATGTTAAACTTACACTTCCAACGAGACATTTATATACAATTGTGAAATAAGCCAGAGCTGCATGTGGGCAAAGATGATCTATCTGAGTTCTTGCTCAGTCAGTTTTAAAAACTTGTTTAGTTAAATATATGGAAAATACTATTTTAAACCTATGTGTAAGGTATAAAGAACAGCATGAAAGCAAACATGTATTTCCTGCCACCTAGATGCAGAAATAGAAAATTGTAGTTTTAGGACCTTTGAAACCCCCTGATGGCCCTTCCTTCAGCCCACTCTGCTGCTGCTTCTCTCTCTCTCTCTTTTTTTAATTTTCTAGATATCACTCCTTTTTAAAAAAAAAATTTATATTTATTTTTGGCTGCGTTGGGTCTTCATTGCTGCACACGGGCTTTCTCTAGTTGCGGTGCGCAGGCTTTCTCATTGCGGTGGCTTCTGTTGTTGTGGAGCGCGGGCTCTAGGCGCACAGGCTACAGTAGTTGTGGAGTGTGGGTTCAGTAGTTGTGGCTCGCAGGCTCTAGAGCGCAGGCTCAGTAGTTGTGGCGCATGGGCTTAGTTGCTCTGTGGCATGTGGGATCTTTCTGGACCAGGTATTGAACCCATGTCCCTTGCATTGGCAGGTGGATTCTTAACCACTGCGCCACCAGGGAGGTCCCTATACCATTATTATTTATCCATTCCTGTGCCCATGGACTTTTGGATTGTGTTCTTGGCTATTTCAAACGTCCTCCATGTGAGCATTCTTGTATATGTCTCCTAGTATCTAAGCCAGTTTTTTTTTAAATTATTTATTTGTTTATTTATTTATTTTTTGGCTGCATTGGGTCTTCGTTGCTGTGCGCGGGCTTTCTCTAGTTGCATTGAGCGGTGGCTACTCTTTGTTGCGGTGTGCTGGCTTCTCATTGCAGTGGCTTCTCTTGTTGTGGAGCACAGGCTCTAGGTGTGCGGGCTTCAGTAGTTGTGGCACGTGGGCTCTGTAGTTGTGGCTCGCAGGCTCTAGAGTGCAGGCTCAGTAGTTGTGGCACACGGGCTTAGTTGCTCCGCAGCATGTGGGATCTTCCTGGACCAGGGCTCGGACCCGTTGGCAGGCAGATTCTTAACCACTGCGCCACCAGGGAAGTCCTAAGCCAGTTTTTAAACAAACCAATCTACTTTAAACACTCTCCTGAGTTTTTTTTTTTTTTTAAGATTTGTTGTGCTAAGAGGGTATGCCACAAAATATTTCAGGTATTGTAGATTATAAAATGGCCATTTATTACACACTTCAAAGAAAGGCCTGTATTTACACGCCAGTATAAAAGAACAGTAGCTTTATTTCTCTGCTCTTAAAAGTGGTCCAGATAAAAGTCCTCGTTGCTGCAAAATGCATTTCATTAATGTTTGTTAAAACTGCAACTTGAAGAGTCAAATGGAATTTTGAGATCAAAAAGACAAACGAGAGCCAACAGAAAAGAAAACCAACAAGAAATACCTGCTTCATTTACAGGTGCTATCTTCACCTCTCCTTCCTGGGGTCATGGAACATTTATTGTTTGCACTTGCCACTAGGTGTTCTGGTTATGTTTCTCTAGTGGCACTCACTAAAAGCCTTTGATGGCATCTCTTCAACCTCTATAAAGTTGAGAACACGCTAGGTTCTCCATAAATATGTACCACTCTTCAAGTATGTCTTCCAAGAGCAGCCACGTTGAATTAAGAAGAACTCTGCATGTCTTCTGGAGCCTTGTCTTGCTGCCCAGGGGCTTGTGCCTCCCTTTTCTCTCTGCACAAAGCCCTCTTCTCCCAGGTCTCTGCGTGGCCCACTCGCAACGTCTGTCTTGGCTTACATATTACTTCCCCAGAATAACATTCCTTGACTCCCATCCCCAAACTAACTTCTCTCCTGTTACTTTTCAACCCCTTATACTGCTTTATTTCTTCAAGAACTTAGTACCTAAAATTGTAGCTCCTTACTTGGTTATTATGTGTCTTGTCCCACTTGGTATGTAGGTATGGAGTCTGTCTTGCTAACTGCTGTTTTCCAAGCCTGCAGTGGTAGCCAGCACTCGGAAGGGGGGCATAAACATGATTAAGTAAATGAATTTTCCTTAAATAACGGATAGATTAAAGATATTTCTAAGTAAAGGATGGCTGTAGTCTCATAGAGTGTATCCTAGTATAGACTAGAGACGTTTAAGCAAGTCATCAAACTCCTTAGGACTTATTTTTCTCATGTGTAAAATGGGGTTATGGATGTAGTACGTATAAAAACGTTAATAGATATAAAATCCCTTTTTTAAAAATGGAAAAGGTGTATCATTATTGTATGTATGGTTGACATTATGTAAACTGCCACAGGCATACTAGCCCTTAAGGTTGTTGAAGGGAACTTGGATTGAGAGTGTTTTAGAGTTTTTCTATAGGAAAACACTCTTTAAAGATAAAAGAACCAGTCAAGTCTCCAGAAGACTTTGTTTGTTTATCTCAAACCCATGACTCCAAATCACCCTTAGTAATTTTCATCAAGAATCTGTCTGCTTTTACAATCTTGAGAACGAAAAACAGAGCTGGAGGAATCAGACTGCCTGACTACAGACTGTATTACAAAGCTACAGTAATCAAGACAGTATGGTACTGGCACAAAAACAGAAAGATAGATCAATGGAACAGGATAGAAAGCCCAGAGATAAACCCACGCACATATGGTCACCTTATCTTTGATAAAGGAGGCAGGAATATACAGTGGAGAAAGGACAGCCTCTTCAATAAGTGGTTCTGGGAAAACTGAACGGGTACATGTAAAAGTATGAGATTAGAACACTCCCTAACACCATACACAAAAATAAGCTCAAAATGGATTAAAGAGCTAAATGTAAGGCCAGACACTAGCAAACTCTTAGAGAAAAACATAGGCAGAACACTGTATGACATAAATCACAGCAAGATCCTTTTTGACCCACCTCCTAGAGAAATGGAAATAAAAACAAAAATAAACAAATGGGACCTAATGAAACTTCAGAGCTTTTGCACAGCAAAGGAAACCATAAACAAGACCAAAAGACAACCCTCAGAATGGGAGAAAATATTTGCAAATGAAGCAACTGACAAAGGATTAATCTCGAAAATTTACAAGCAGCTCATGCAGCTCAATATCAAAAAAACAAACAACCCAATCCAAAAATGGGCAGAAGACCTAAATAGACATTTCTCCAAAGAAGATATACAGATTGCCAACAATCGCATGAAAGAATGCTCAACATCATTAATCATTAGAGAAATGCAAATCAAAACTACAATGAGATATCATCGCACACCGGTCAGAATGGCCATCATCAAAAAATCTAGAAACAATAAATGCTGGAGAGGGTGTGGAGAAAAGGGAACACTCTTGCACTGCTGGTGGGAATATGAATTGGTACAGCCACTATGGAGAACAGTATGGAGGGTCCTTAAAAAACGACAAATAGAACTACCATATGACCCAGCAATCCCACTACTGGGCATATACCCTGAGAAAACCATAATTCAAAAAGAGTCATGTACCAAAATGTTCATTGCAGCTCTATTTACAATAGCCAGGAGATGGAAACAACCTAAGTGCCCATCATCGGATGAATGGATAAAGAAGATGTGGCACATATATACAATGGAATATTACTCAGCCATAAAAAGAAACGAAATTGAGTTATTTGTAGTGAGGTGGATGGACCTAGAGTCTGTCATACAGAGTGAAGTAAGTCAGAAAGAGAAAGACAAATACCATATGCTAACACATATATATGGAATCTAAGAAAAAATAAAATGTCATGAAGAACCTAGGGGTAAGATGGGAATAAAGACACAGACGTACTAGAGAATGGACTTGAGGATATGGGGAGGAGGAAGGGTAAGCTGTGACAAAGTGAGAGAGTGGCATGGACATATATACACTACCAAGCGTAAAATAGATAGCTAGTGGGAAGCAGCCACATAGCACAGGGAGATCAGCTTGGTGCTTTGTGACCACCTACAGGGGTGGGATAGGGAGGGTGGGAGGGAGGGAGGTGCAAGAGGGAAGAGATATGGGAACATATGTATATGTATAACTGATTCACTTTGTTATAAAGCAGAAACTAACACACCATTGGAAGGCAATTATACTCCAATAAAGATGTTAAAAAAAAGAATCTGTCTGCTTTTAAATGGTATGGGCACCTAGCCGACATGACCTGGCACTTACTAAGAACTTTTTTATTTCCCTCTCAACAGTTAGGTATTCAGAGTTCTATAAAGTTTGCCCTTACTGATAGTTTGTAATATTCTCTCGTTCTTTTTAATGTTCTCACCACAGGGCATGTGGGATCTTAGTTCCCCCACCAGGGATCGAACCTGTACCCCCTTCATTGGGAGTGCAAAGTCTTAACCACTGAACCTCCAGGGAAGTCCCAATATTCTCTTGTTCTTTCATTTAGTGTATTATTTATCTGACCGGCTGAGTTGCACTCCCTTTAAGAGGAGACACTGTTTTGTTTGGAATTTGTTATTCTCCTGGACAAACATAGTCATGTGCTTGGCCGAGAAAAGGTGTTTGGATACAAGCTTATTAAGTTGTTTAAATACTTTTTATTAACTTTAGAATCTACTAGACCCATTTTTCTCAACCCAGACTGCACATTAGAGTCATCTTAGGAGCTTTGGGAAAATGCCATGGCTCAGGTCTCATGTCCAAAGATTCTAACTCAGTTGGTTGAAGATGGAGTCTAGGCATTGTTTTTTTTTGTTTGTTTGTTAGTTTCTTTGTAACTTCTTACAGGCTTTTCTGATGGGCCCTCAGGGTTGAGAACCAGTAAACTAGAGTTGATCATTTGTTTACAAATGTGGCTGTCCACTGGGGTCACCTGGGGAAATTCGAACATGCTGGTGCTTGGGGCCCACTCTCAGAGGTTTTAATTTAAATTCCGGCAGGTTTCAGGGTTTTTAAAAGACAACTCAGGAGATTCTAATGTGCAGCAGTTTGGGAACCTCAGTGCTCAACTGTGGGCTCCTTGAAGGCAGCACGGGACCCAAAGAGGTCTGTGCAACTTTGCCTGATGATAAGATTTACATGGAATACATGTGAAAATGCAGACCCCCTCCACCCAGAATCTCCAGAGGAATGGTTGGGAACCCCGAGCTCCACAGGTGGTTTTATGATCAGGCAAGTTTGGGAAACATGGCCTATTACCATATTATAGTTGTGGGTGGATTTTCTTATAATTGACTTGGTTTGCCTCTGAGCAATGAAACCTGCTTTGTAGGCACTCACTATCTTATGAATAATGAAGACAAAAGTCTTTAAGATTTAGGAAAATGGAATAAGCAGGAAAAGGTGTCAGTGTTGTAATTTAATTGAACAATTGCTCTCTTTTTGTAGTTAAATAATGGGAAACTAGGTGCTGCATAAGTCTGAAATAAAAAGCCTATTCAGAGATGAACGTTTGATAAGAATGTAGCAAATTCTCAAGCGTTGATTATGATTTGGGGTATCGTGGATAAATGAAAACCAAAACTTAAGAAAAAGTCTTGTTGGAGATGATGGTCTTCTCCCCTGTTCTCCCCCGCCCCACCCTAGTCTTTTTAAAATTTGGGGCTGTTGTCTGGTTTGTGTTTCATTTACATGATTTGGTCTTGTGGAAGTAATCAATACACCAATATATTAAAAACAAATAACCAAGCAAAGGTGAAAACCCAAGAATCTTCAATAGAATTGCCCGAAATCCGTTCCGTGCCTAGCACTGTGTGAGCGACTAGAAATGTAAAGTTTAAGACCACCTCTTGTGGTTGGAAGATCAATATGAATGTTTTGTAGTGTCTGAATAATGTGCAGCCTGTTTAAGCTACCAACTGGTTAATCAATTGCACGATAATTAAGAGTGGGAGATGTATATAATACATCATACTGTCTGGTGTTTCTAATCATCTGTAAGAGATTTGCAGTCATTTGTAGAAGAAGGGTATCCTTTCCCATGTGAGTTAAGAGACAGAGTTTAATAATGACAAGTATTCCCAACTTTGTGCAGAATCCATTTGAAAGATGCACAAACTGTGCTCACACTGATGGTGGGGATTGGGTGTGTGGAGACATGGAGAAACTAGAGTTAGATCCCCTTCATTGGATATTGGGGTCTCCAGAAATTTATTAACTGCATGTGCTCAGTCTCTCATGTTATATTTTTTTCTGCCATTTTAGTAGCCAGTCCATTGTACTTCCCCTTCCTTGTTTTTTCTTAGCAAGTCACCTTAATTTAGTAGAACTTTCCTGCTGTCACCATGTACTGAATACAAGCCTATGATAAATGAGTTGGGTTCGCGCTCCACTCTGATGAAAGAACTTTTAGGATACGTATTTGTTTTCTCTGGGTTTCCTCTGAACAATGTTAAGATCTGAGATTTTTGCCTTTTAGCATTTGAGATGCTAACATCAAAAGGCTATTTCTTCAAAGAACTTCATGTTGCTATTTAAATGGTAATCACTTTTCTCCTGGTTTAGCTCTGGGCTTGATAAATTCAACAGGCTTGGTATTTTTATTTTATATTGTTGGTACTGGGAGATGAGTGTCTGAATCAAAAACATTAAATTCTGATTAGGAAGACAATTGAACACCTAGATTGAGCATCTGCTCTACTGTTACCTCGGGAAAAATCTTAAACTATGTTCCAGTGAAAATAAGTGAGTGATCCTTTTGCTTTTTGTAGTTATTCATTTTGTATGCATTTTTCCTTTAGTACTGGAAACAGTTTTTGCGTTTTCCCAGTCAGTCTAGCCTACTGCTGTTACTGAGGGCATAGTTTAATTCATTCTTCTGAGATTGATTACTTTCATGGAACGAAGGATACTAATCGTGTTTTTAAATAGTGCTGGTCCTGGAACCCCCGATCAACTGAATCATGGTATTTAGGGGTCAGAGCACGGTATGGTTATTATAAAACCTTTTCCCCTGTAATTCTAACAGTAACTGATACAAACCAATTCCACATTTTATTTAGGTGAGGAAGAATGAAATCAAGTTTATTTAGCGAGGTGCTAATCGCTGGTATTTTATGTCATTTCTCAGTAGTGTATTTAGGGGAAGAAATTGTCTTTCCGTTTTTTAATCATTTTTCTGGGTAATTTCTGGAATCACTATTGGATCCTTTCTTTCTCTGTAGAATCGGGCCTTCATGAGTTCCGTTATCTTTTTTGTGCACTCCATGATAAAGGAGCCCGAGGACGATAGATAGCATGTGTGTCTGTTGCTTAATCACAAAAATAAAAGCCAATTTCTGTTTTCTTGTAAAATACTTTGGGTTACGGGGCAAAGAGAGAAATTTGACTCTTGAGGTATTGTGTGAGTGGAGGCATTTAGAAGAGAAGGTTGGAAATTGGATGTGTTGTACTCGCTGTGGGCTAGAGTCCTCGTTAGAAATTTAATGTGGAATGGGATTTGTTTCCGTGGTTTCGCATGACCTTTTGGTTATGGCAAGTTATTTGAAAGCCCCAGGTGGTCAGGTGAGTCTTGGCACGTCACCAATCTAATAATTGAGCGGGAGACATACGGGCAGAAAAAAAAAGACTTTTCTGGGCTTTGCTTTTATATTGTGTATCTTTGTTTCCTGACCATTTAGTTGGAGCTTCCTTTGAATATTTTATTATCTACTTGGTTTATAATCAGGACCACCCACCTGATGTTAGCCTGCTGACTTTTTTCCCTGCCTTTTTATTCCCTCAAGCCCACAGTGCGTGTGTATTCATGTTTTTGCTTTCCATTCACGGAGGTCTCCAGCTGGGAAAATATAGTGTGTACAATACTCTCTGCCTTCAACTGACGTTGCTCATAAATTGCAACAGAAACACTGCTATCAGCAGCTTAATAGCAGGTAGGATACAGCTCTACATATCAAGTCTCAGCAGGATACAGAAACTATGGTTACCAAATTTCCAAAGGAGGAGAGGAGCGGGGAGAAAGTTTCCTCTCTGAGAATAACTGAAACAACATTGCAGATTGATTCACTGAAAGCAGCTTTTTGAAAAGGACATATAAGGGTTGCCTCAGTGGTTGCTCTTCTGTCACTTTTTGCTGAATTGTTAGTTTTGAAGACCTCACAAGAGGTTTTTGTGTGGAGCAGTGTAGAAAAGGCAAGCTTGTTTGCTTCTTTTCTCTTTTCTTTTCTTCCTTTCTTTTCAACTCTATTCTCTCTCTCTCTCTCTCTCTCTCTCTCTCTCTCTCTCTCTCTCATCCTTTTAAAACAAAAGGGCTTAGTGAGAAGGATACTGGTTAACTCTAATTCTAAAGTAGGGTGAGTAGGTAGAGTTAGAAGCTGCCCTCAGCCGCATCTACCCTCAGGTAAGCCTATATCTCTGGCCGAGGCATCCTGCCTGTAACAGTGCTATTGGTTTTGCCTCTAAGCTACAATTTATTTTGTCTGCACAGTGACCTGTCTACTTACTTGACCTCTGGTAAAAGAGCACACAATTATATAGCACATCAAGATGTTAATATTTGAGGCTAAGATGTGAAAATGGACACTCTTAATTATAGATCCTTTCCAGTAAAAGGAAATAGATGGCTTCTCCAGTGTGAGAATTTCCAGTGCTTTAGCACATCGTTTTATCTTAATAAGTGAGATTATATTAATATTTTTAATATTAAAAATCAAGGTTTGCACCCCAATATTCACAGCATCCCAATATTCATCGAGGGAATTCCCCTCGAAGAAAGAATCGCTGGGCTCCATCATCTTTTGTGAGTGGCCGTAGCAGAATTCCGCCTCTTGCCAGAAGAGATTAGTGTGGATGGCGAAATAATTCTTGCTTTAAATCGAGTTAAGCTGTTGTATTAATACTCCTGTCAAAGGGCTCAGGCAGATAAAAAGTTCTCAGCCTCATTCCAGGCTCTTTGGTGGCTTTTCCCAAAGGAATAGAATAATACCTCCTACCCCAGAATGTCAGAAAGTAATTAATCAAAATCATTATTCCCCATTTCTTTCCTGGTAAAACTCAACATGGTTTATGTATATCTTATTTTGTATGATGAACATTTTTCTTTAAAGTCTGTTAGCTTGGTTTCTCTGCTAAGAATCACCTCACATGCTTGGGGCATGAGTAAACGTAAGAATCAGTATTTTTAATAAGCACTCAGGTGGATCTGTATCATCCTGCAAGTTTGGGAAAACATTAGAGTCTGATAATCCTGGGTCTGAAACCCATATTCCATCTTCTAGGGTGTGCGTGCGTGCGCATGTGTGAAGAGATTGACATATTTCCCGGTATTCCAACCAGGAACCCAGGCTCAGAAACATGCCCTGTGTTTCCCCCAACATTGGAACCTTGATTCCTTTTTTTTTTTTTTACCTGAAGTATAGTCGCTTTATAATAATGTATTAGTTTCAGGAGGATAGCATATGATTCAGTGTTTTTACAGGGTATATATACTCCATTAAAAGTTATTACAAGATAATGGTTCTAATTCCCTGTGTTATACAATATATCCTTGTTGCATGTCTATTTTTATATGTAGTTGTTGGTATCTCTTAATCCCATACGCCTATCTTGCTTGCCCCCTCCCCTTTAGTAACCACTAGTTTTCCGTATCTGTGAGTCTGTTTCTGTTTTGTATATACATTCATTTGTATTATTTTTTAGATTCCACATAAAAGTGATATACAGCATTTGTCTTTCTCCGTCTGCCTTATTTCACTAAGCGTAGTATTCTCTGGGTCCATCCATGTTGCTGCAAATGGCAGAGTTTTGTTCTTTTTTTATGGCTAAGTAATGATGGGCACTTGGGTTGCTTCTATATCCTGGCTCTTGTGAGTAGTGCTGCTCTGAATATTGGGGTGGAAACCTTGATTTTTAACAGCAAAGCCTATGGAATTGACTGTAACTAACACTCCATTTGGTTTAAGTATTGTGTGTTGTCCACCCGTTCTTGCCAGGTGACTTGCCCATGTACCATCTCCATAGGCCAGGAAGGTGTGGTGACTGATTGCCATCCTGAGAATGCCTCATCTCCCAAAGCAAAGATGGAGAACGCCTGCGGATGCAGCCCTGGCCTTTCAGCCATCATTGGTTACTTTTGAGCCTTGTGATAAAATGAAGCAAGTAGAACAAAGGGTTCTCGGTGCAAGTTTAGATAAACTCTATTTTGTAATGTTATTTTTGATATCATTCCATCAGCAGGGAACGAGGGTGTGTGTGCGTGTGCGTGTGTGTGTTTAGGCTTGATTAAATGAACAGAGGAGTCCCTCGTTCCCGTGTCACGTACCACGGGACTTTGGTTTTATTGTTCACTGCTCTGGCTCTTTCTTTACCCAGATCTCAAAGAAGCCTCTTCTTGATGACCCCTCTCCTCCAAAGCAACTTCTAACCTTTTGGATGTGGGTTAGTCTCACTGGAGCAAAATTCTGCAACGGCTCCTGGCTGGTGGTCAGACCCCTCAGCTGTGTGATGGGCTCTGAAGGGACCCCTTGCTCATTGGAGAAGCACTGAGGGCCTGTCGACTGGTATCCTGTTTGCCACTCACCTTGGGTGCTTGTGTGTGGACGCAGAGGATCACTGTAAGAGAAGGAAGGCTCTGTCCTCCTTCGCCCTGGGGCCTGGGACCAGACATTGAACATCTCTGGGCCTCAGTTTCCTTCTCTGTAAGGAGAGTGATCTTCAAGATCCTTTTGTGCTTGAAGATTACATGAGTTTTTGATTTATTTTATGGGAATTCAGGGCATGATATGATGAAGCTTACTGTGTAAAACGAACTAGGGCAAAGGGCAAACCCCTTGAATCGAGGGCCTGGAGGGTACGTTCATCCTCTTCGTCTCTGTGTCCATGGGGTTACTGGGTCATTGTCACGGGCTGGAGCCAGACCCTCTGGGTTCCAATTCCCAGCTCCACAGCTTACTGCCTGTGTGACCTTGGGCAGTAACTTACTGCCTGCTTTATGCCCCAGTCCATCATTGGTAAAATGGAGATAAATATAGTATGCCTTACAGCCTCCCTCCCCCAACACACATTGGGTTGTTAGGAGGATTAAATGAGTAAATATCCGTAAGACATTTTGAAGGGTGCCTGAAACATATTCAGTATGAAAGGCACTTGTTAAATTAACAGACACACACAAGCCTGCTCCCCAGCGTTGTAATATTTGTTCTAGGCAAAGACAGGAGTGTTCTTCGGTCGTCTGCCAGAATGTTCTCTAAAATGTGAGATTCCATCTAGAAGACAGGAAGACCCTTGGACTTGTCGGTTCTCTTCCACTTGCCAGGAGCAGTGTTAATGTTGGCAGTGTGTCCTTTCTGACAGCCGCATCAGGCTAGCAGGTGTCTCGACAGCAAGACCTTCCAACACGGGTGACCGTGAGAGGAGGGAGATGGCGGCGGTCAGGGAATGTGTGCATCTCGGGATCCGCAGTGGACGAACACTTGTTCCCAGGAGGCCATTTTGACTGCTTGTCAGAGACAGCTTTCCTGTGGGTCATGTGGAATGTAAACTACAGGAAGAGGTGTGGAAGCAGTGTCATTGGGAACAGTGCTTCATGGGTAAATATTTATTGCCCCCAAACCCACGTCAGTAAATTTCTTCTTTTAGTTTCTTTCATCTGGGATCGTGAACGCACCCTAAGTAGAAGTGATCTTGAAGGATTGATCTTAAATAACTCGTGCACTCCGGGATCAGGCAATTCACTTTTTACTCTCCGTTGAATTGTTAATTGAATACATTAAGTAAATGAGAGTTTACATGTCTATCATCCTCTCTCCCCAGGATACCCTCTGCATCTTCCTTGACTGTATTAACTCGTGTGTTGATTACTGGCATTTCTATTGTTGCTGTTATGGCCATTTTACTTTAGAATAGCAATTTTTTCTAAATTTTTTTTTTTTAGTTCTATTTTGTAGAATATTTGCCTGCACACCATGCTTTACGTATATTTACCAGATTTATATTTAAAAATATGCCTTCACATAAAATTAGGCTACTTTAATTAACTAGAATTAAACATTAAATACTGTAATTTGATGAGCAGATTAAAACACACACAACAAACCCAATTTGTGTTTTGATCATTTGAGTTGTGAAGAGACTAGTCAAAATGAGTTACCTATCTTCTGGGGGTGGGAGAAGTGCCTTTACTATATTGTGAAGGTAAGAATATGGAAGTGGTTGGTGTTCGTCTCCTTCCTTGTATGAGAAGCCAGGCACATGATTCCTAATAGCCTAAAGATGTGACTTTTTAAAAAAAATTTGAATATTTATTTATTTGGTTGCATCGGGTCTTAGTTGCGGCAGGCAGCCTCCTTAGTTGTGGCTCGCTGGCTCCTCAGTTGTGGCATGCGAACTTTTAGTTGTGGCATGCATGTGGGATCTAGTTCCTGGACTAGGGTTCGAACCCAGGCCCCCTGCATTGGGAGCGTGGAGTCTTAACTTGCGCCACGAGGGAGGTCCCAAGATGTGACATTTTTAAAGAAACTATTTGTATTATTGGGAGACCTGAGATAACCAAAAGCACACTGGGAAAGAAAATCATCATTCTGCATTTCACTTGGCACCAAGAAAGTCCGTAGTAGAAGTCACAGGCCACTTGTTGAGAACAAATGGTGCCTGTCCCATTTTCAATAACCCTAACCAAAGGGCAGGTGACCTCATCGGTGCCAACAAGGATCACACCTGGAAAACATCACTCAAAACATCACCTGAGTCTTTCGCTAGTAATGATCATGAATGTGTAACCCAGGATTTGCACTGCTGAGCAGTAAGTTAAATAATTGTATTATCTCCTTGAAATCAATTTCTGGTGATCACACATGCAGATTGAAAACCATGGCTTTAAGATTTACATGCGGCAAATAAAATTTACGTTCCCTGAAAGGCAAAGAAGGCTGTCATTTCATGCTTCCTAAGCTTCATTGTCTATTTCCCTTTGGTACACACAAGCCGCCTCGGACGCACTAGTGTGCGTCCCATTATGGAGAGAGAGTTTTCTGCTCTGTCAACTTTGTTTTATAAAAGCTCTGTTTTCTTTATTACCTCTGTCTATTACATCTGTAAAATTTATTTAAGCAATGACAAATCTCTCTTTGGGGCCCAGAGTCTGGGAGAAGAACCAGTAGCAGGCTATTGGGAGGAGATTTGTTGGTCCTGACTGTTCGTTAAATTGGAAAGAGCAGGGGGAGAGGCCAACGGTCCAGATCTGCCAGGGCTGGGTGGGTTACGGTCTGTGTACGTCTGCATCATGTGAGCAACAAATGTACCTCATCAGTTGCTTTTGTAATAGTTCAGTAAAAGTGGATGGCTCTTGAAATCCCAGAGGAAGGTTCCTGGTTTCTTTAACTTATGAGGGTACTTATACTTAGTTCACAAAAATTTCTAATAAAAAATGGAAGATAAATAAAGCCAAATTGTTTACATCTATGTTATCATCATCTGAAAATGGAAAGAATCAACCGAGATGGGCTCCTTCACTTAGGAAATATCAGAATCGGGTGATGAATGACGCTCAGCTTCACGGTTTTTGCTTTTATATTTTAATTTGTGTATATAATTATAATACGGGGGTTCCTTTATGCTTTTATTCATTTTGTTATTGAAGTATAGGTGTTTTTCAGTGTTGTGTTAATTTCTGCTGTACAGCAAAGCGATTGTTATACATATATATATACATTCTTTTTTAAATATTCTTTTTCATTGTGGTTTATCATAGGATATTGAATATACTTCCCTGTGCTATACAGTAGGACCTTGTTGTTTATCCATTCTATATAACAGCTTACATCTGCAAACTTCCACTCCATCCTTCCCCAAACCCTCTCCCCCTTGGCAACCACAAGTCTGTTCTCTATGTCTGTGAGTCTGTGTCTGTTTCGTAGATAGGTTCATTTGTGTCATATTTTAGATTCTATATATAAGTGATATTAAGTGGTATTTATTTGTCTTTCTGTTTCTGACTTACTTCACTTAGTATAATAATCTCTAGTTGCATCCATGTTGCTGCAAGTGGCGTTATTTCGTTCCTTTTTATGAATAGTATTCCATTGTGTATATATACCACATCTTCTTTGTCCATTCATCTGTCGATGGACATTTAGGTTGTTTTCATGTCTTGGCTACTGTGAATAGTGCTGCTATCAACATAGGGGTGCATGTATCTTTTTGAATTAGAATTTTGTCTGGATATATGCCCAGGCGTGGGATTGCTGGATCATATGGTAATTCTGCTTTTAGTTTTCTGAGGAACCTCCATACTGTTTTCCACAGTGGCTGCACCAACTTACATTCCCACCAACAGTGTAGGAGTGTTCTTTTATGCTTTGATTCATTTTAATGTTTCACTTGCCTTAAAAGAAAAACCCACTTATTGAGTACCTGCTCTTTGCCAGGCACTTTGAAAGAGATGGTGCTTAGTCTGAGAGGTTGGCAGGTAAAAGTCGGGCATCCTGAATGTTACGGTAAGTTCTGTGATAGAAATATCCACGGATGCAGTCAGGCAGCCTCAGGGCTTCCTAGTTCAGGCACCTGAACTCAGACTCCAAAGATTAAGGCAGGTCCAGGTTCTCCAGGCAAAATGTAGGAGCAAAGCATGAAGTGACCTGTTGTGTGCCAGGGAAGTTTAAAGGCACCTTGAGGTGTGAGGCAGGGGAGAGGTAGTGGTGAGTGGAAAGGTAAGCAAGGCCTGACTGGACAGTGGTATGGATGAACAGGAGGGGACGGAGTCGGGAGAGAGTTAGGAGTCAAAACAGGCACGACTTGATGACTGATGAGATGTGAATGCTTAAACAGAAGCCGGTCTGCGGGTGTGAATTGTGACACCTTTGAAACAACACCTCAAATCCTAAGAAGTTAGAACTGTAGTCTACAGTGAGTTCTAGAATCATCCCTTGGTTTTATACTATGGATAATACCTTCTAAGCAGTTAAACATAAATTGAATATAGAAGCCTTTCCAGATTCTGTGCTTTTCCCAGACCACTGTTTTCTCTGACACGGCACGTTATAGGAGAGAAGAGTAGTTCAACAAATTAAGAGTTTTAAGCATTGGTATGCTGGTAGATAGTTAAGCGCTGGCTCTGGGGTGGGAGGTGGGAGCTGAGAGGAGGGGAGCCCTGATGTGTAGTGTTTGCTGTTTTCTGTAGTGTATATTCTCACCATGGTTCATTTCAAGCTTCCAATGTGGTGTCTCACGTGGAGCTGGGACCAGACAGCATGCACAGACCTCCAGTCTCACCACTGATCAGCACGTACATGGCTGTAACCTTGTGGGTTCCCGTCCATGCATGCGTAGTTTCTTCATGAAATTGTGTTGTTAATAAACTTAATGTTTATGTAAACTTGTACAATGCATTTAGGAGCATGGTGCAGATGCCATGCCTGCCTGTGTCAGCCTGCCTGTGTTCAAATCTCTGACTGGGGGCAAGTCAGTCAGTTAAACTTTCTTATTGTTAATTTGCTCACCAGTAAAATAGTAATAATAAAAGAACCTGGCATGTAAGCGCTGAGAAATAAATGAGGTCATCTGTGTAAAAGCACTTCTTCTTGTGACCCGCACATAGTAAAGCACTCAATCAATGTTCTTATATTTATTTTCTGTCTTTACGCCCTGGGGACAGTAACACAAATGTTAACTGCCTGTTGTGTAAAATAATGCTGCCTTTATTAGTTTTGGATTGCCATCTTTGAAGCTTCAGAAGAGACTCCAAATTCAACTATACCAAGATTCAGTAGCAAATCTCGAGTTCATTGTGTCTAGAGGCTTAAACATTTCAGTAATCAATTTGGCCCCCTTGCAGCTTTAATCTTATTGACTCAAGACTTATACTTTATAGTCTGTTTTTATATGTAGCAGCTAGTTGAATATTTTAGTTGATTTTTCTCTGAATCTTTTCCTAGCTTTTTTCTGGGTGGTGAGACATAGGACGACTCAAGGAAGGCCTTTTGTGTAAGAACAGGCTACGCGTGCAGTTTTGTCTTGAGTACTTTACAAAAAAAAAAAAACGTTGGCCCTGGTAGCCCATGATACTTATGAGTTTAATGTGCTTTGACCATTGCACTCTTGGTTGAGTTAGAAAATTATAGTTTTCTTTAATATTAAAGTTGAGTTGAACTGAATGGCACCAGAAGATGTAACCTGTGCATCAAGAGACTTTGTTCTCTTAACTGTCACCTCTTGGGAAAGCTTATCAAATCTAGTATTAACGTTCACATACCTTGGAGTCAGTATACTGTCAGACACACAGTGAAAAATGGTTTTCTGTTCACTCGCTTGGAAACACATGCGCTAATGTCTGTGTACTGATTCATATACCAGTATATACTAAATAAAATAGCGTAATCTTATCTCGTGGCTAAATGGTATAGGATTTTGTGACCCCAAATCTCTAAATCAAAAGCTAAGTAAAACACCAAGCCGTTTGGATTTTCTGTTTTTCTGTATCCAAGAAGTGTGATTTCTACAACGTCAACATGTGATTTTCTCCTTGGCACCAAGGCTGTTGGTCAGCAGTTTCAGCACGTTTGGAGGGACTTTTGCTGTGTGGCATGCCTGGTCTGGGCACCCACTGCACTTAAGGGACCGTCCTGGTCCCATAAGTGCTTGCCCTTTCCCAGGCCCCCGCCTCCCCTCCCCCTCCCACTCCCCTCCCCTCCCCCTCCTCCCCTCCCCCTCCCCTCCCCTCCCCCTCCCCTCCCCTCCCCCTCCCCTCCCCCTCCCCTCCCCTCCCCCTCCCCTCCCCTCCCCTCCCCCTCCCCCTCCCCTCCCCCTCCCCTCCCCCTCCCCCCTCCACTGGGAGGCCCGTTTGGATAAGAAACACATGGTCTGCCTGGTTTTTCTTTCAAAGAAAATGAGAAAGCCTTTGGACCACTAATTCTGCAACCCCTTTCGAGTGCTACACTCCTCAAAGGAAACCTGAGTGGAATTTTGTACCCTCACCCTGAGGCCATCCAGTGTGTTGCTAGCAGCTCACAAATCTAACTTCCCGTTTCAGCTGAAAAAGGTCTTTAGTTATTTTAAGCAAAGGACATCAGAAGGAAATAATATGTTTCTACCTCATTTCTCCATCCAGCGTTTTCCTGTCCTGGGTACTAATCCACACAGTTACTTGTCGTCAAAAAAAAAATACTTAATGTTCCATATGCCAACTGCCGAGTGGTAGCATTGTCCCACCAAACATTCCGTGTTTGCGTTGGTATTAGAATTAGCGATTTCAGGGTCTGTGGTGGGTACAGATCAGATTTTGGTCGTTTGTGTTGTATGTTTTCACTCTTGGGAGAATTACAAGGCAAGCTGGAAGGATGCTGAAATGTTGAGTCAGGTCTTCTTTCCCTGGAAAGAGGTGTATAAAACACACCCTGATGATGAGCAGCAATTAACAGTGCATTACTTTCTGGAAAAGACTTCAAGCTGGCTGCCCTGCAGGTCAGAGTCGATAAAGACTGAGTTACTAACAATAGCCTTTCTCTCCTGCGGAAGCCTTGGACTTAACCCTAACTTCATCAGACCTGAGAAGAAGAGAATCATGTGAACAATGGGAGTCTTGGAGGTTGACTTGGGCCTAATGCTCAGAGGCTGTAAAAGCTGTCAGAGCGTTTGATCGATTGGCTCTCACGCCTTAGTCCCCAGTGCAGAGCTCCAGCGGTCCAGCCTCTTCTCAGAGGCTTGATGTGCCACCTGGGGTCAGAACTTATCAGCCTGCGGGGCTAATGTTTCAGAGGAGGCCAAAGTGCAGTCAATAATTTATACGGAAATTTGTGCTCAGAGTTGCAAGGAAAGCAAGTTTTGACTCGAATTCTTGTTGGTCCAAAAAAGAAGTCCAGGTCAACTTAAAATATTCCTGCTGACATCATTGTTGCGTGTATTAATACCATTTAAGGCAAACTTTAATTGAAGAAGAGAATTCGAGTCGTCATGGGATATATCTATTTAGCATTTATCATGTGGAGCTAAATTTCAGAATCAGTAGGTGAACTGGGGAAGGAAACACTGGCAGTTTGGAATTTATTAAAAAGCAAAAGCCAATCACCCCTAGGATGTAATCATATGACTTCGGAAACTAATGAAGTATCCTTGGGGAGTGTCGGTTTACAGGCTCTAGAATTGAGGTCGGTGGTACTGACAGCATGGAGAGAAACGTTAGGTAATATCAAGGGCTAGAGGAGATACAGGTATCAGAGAGGAATTAGGTTGCAGTTAGATGCCTTGAATCCTTCATCTGGTTTGCAGAGAAATGTCACCCAAAGTTAGCCGAGATGGCTGCGCGTGACTGTGTATGCGGGAGTGTGTCTAGAGCACCTCTGTGTCCACGTAAACACATGTATTTATACACACGGTATATAGAAGCAGACAGCCAAGCAGTGACACCGAGCGAGGATGGTCAATCAATAACCAGCTAAGTTTTGTTCTGCTCCAGCAAAACGATGACTTGCTCCAGTAAGTGCTAACAAAGGCCCTTTTCCCTGTGCTCTGCTCTGGGAGAGAGCACTGTTAGTCATGCTTCATTAGGCTTGTTTACAGAAAAGAGCTGGTCTCTAAGCACGTTATTGAAATACTTGTAACTCTGTGGGGCTGTTTTCTTCCCTGAAAGATAAGAACTTTGGAATGTGGGATGGGGGAGGGTGGGAAGGCAGCCTCTGACCATTGTCATGAAAACTGGTCTGCTCAGCTGGGGTCGGAAAGATGAGTTTGCATTTAAGCTCTATCTGCATCCCCCGTCTGGTTTCTGTTGTCGAGGTACCGGGGACCTTGACATTTGCTTTTTGGTAATTTAGACAGATGTCGGGTGTTCCGTTCGCTGTTCCTGAAATCTTGATGTGAGGTTTCCCTACCCCAATTCAGAGAGGAGGCTTCAGGGATTTAGAACTGCATTTCTCAGTGGCTTTACTATTGAGTGCTGAAATGAGGAAACGTTTGTTTTAAACAGTGGATGTGGTAGGAAGGATGACTTGTTATTGGTTGAAACGGGTGGTAGGTATAGAAGTAATAAAAGTTCTTTCTTAAAACCTTGAAGTATAGTTGATTTACAATGTTGTTTTAATTTCTGTATACAGCAAAGTGATTTGGTTTACATCTATATATATTCTTTTTTTAAATATTCTTTTCCATTGTGATTTATCATAGGATATTGAATATAGTTCTCTGTGCTATACAGTAGGACCTTGTTGTTTATCAAGTAATCAAAGTCCTTAGTATTGGAATTTGCAGCCCCTAAGATTCTCAGAGATAGATAGATACACCACATGTTCAGTAAGCGGGGTCACCAGGAATACAGGATAATTAGTACAGATGCCCATATCTGAGGTTGCTTCCCCTGGAAGCAACACAGGAGGTCCTGCTTGCTGCTGGCTGTATTTCCCAGTGGGGGATCCTTAGTACGTTGGCATCTCCCTCCATTCTTCAGTGGGTGGACCTCAGTTACAGGAAGAGTCCAGAGGTGAGAAAGCCAGAGTTCATTTGCTGAGTGACTGTTTTGTGTCAGTATCCCGTTAATTGCTTTCCACAAATTACACCTTCTCTGATATTCATATTATTCCTACTCTGTAGATGGGGAAACTGAGGCTCTGAGAGGTGTAGTTCAGGATGAGGCAGCAACAAAGTAGGCTTTGAGCCTGGTGGGTCTGTCTCCAGAGCCATCTCTCTAGGCGTTTAGGCTGTTCCGTTCCATCCCCGGTCACTCTGAGTCTTTCTTCTTCCCTTGTCCAGTCCTTGAAGTAAAATAGACTGCAGACTGAGCTTGATTAGACTTAAGCCTTCAGTTTATTTATTTTTTTCGATTACATTCTGAACCTGAGCCATAATTATGTGGCTTCACTTACCAGAGGGTGTGAATTACCTCCCATGCTGCCTGCTGGCCATGGCCACCTCCAGGTGTGAGCAGGGAGGGTCCCCAGTGACAGAAACCTCACTTATCCCATTGCCTTAAGTTACGAGGCTGGCTCTGGCTTCTCTGACGTCCACGTTCCTCATTTCCTTTTTAGATGTGCAAAGACGGTGAGTCTTAGGGGACACACAAAATACACCCCTTTGTGTGCCAGATACATCAGAGCCTTCCCGTTGACGTACACACACACACACACACACACACACACACACACACACACACGATTGAGAGAGGCAGTTCCTTGTTTTTCAGCTGCTGTTGTAAATTGCTATTTTAAATTTCAGCAAGTGGAATAATAGCAGAGTGATCATTTCCAGTAAATGCTGTTGGCCTTTGTAAAGAATGGCTTGTTCAGAGGTTTTATGATTTACGGGGACACAGCTGGTGGCCAGCAGAGCTGTAGGAATGTGTGCTCTCCTGGGCCCAGTAGAGCTGCAGATGAAAAGGGCCCAGAGCTGGCACAAAAGCAAATAAGCGCTCTGGCTTTAAATAAAGCATCATAATTTATATGAAACCTGGCTCTTCAGTCCCAGGGAGATACATGCATCAGTAGCAGCTTTTTGATATGAACATAATTGTCAATTGGTTCCCACTGTCTCCTTATATCTCAAGGAACTGGGGATGGTAAGAAATTACTTTAAAAATGCAGTCCTAAAATCTCTAGTTGTGTTAACGCAGATTCTGACAAGCAATTCACTAGCATTTAAATCTGAAACTGCTAATTACCCACCGAGATTGATCTACAAGAGGTCTGTGAGGAAGACAGGTGGTGAGAGGTATTGGGAGAACGGATGCCTTCATAACCCTTCCCCGAGCCTACCCCCTTCCCCAAGTGTGTGAGGGTTTTCAGTCTTAGATTTTATTTCCTTTGCATCTTTCAGTTTCGTTCATCCCAGTGATTACTTTGCCTCCCCTCTTGCCCCGTCCTCTGCTGCTCCTGCCACGGGGGAGCATTGGGCATGAAACAGACTGCGGCCTGCAACAGGAAACAGGGACAGGGCAGGTATCTGTTAAATGACCTTTCAAATTCATGGCTTCCTGCGCCTTCCTTCTTCCTTTTAGCCCTAAGAACACTCTCTTTTAGGGGCAGTGGTGTAGAGGGGAAGGTTCTTCCTTCAGTATAGTTTATTTGTGGCCTGGTTTTGCTGTTCTATTTACCTGTTTTTCAAGTTGCAGAAACAGCATTGTGGAGATCCTGGATGCAGACGTTGTTAGCTGAAAAGATCCTGTAATTAATATTAAGTGCAGGAAACAGCTGGGCCTGATGATTTGAAAGGCCTGCATTCTTCCAGTTGCTTATCTTCAGTGGCCTGCGAAGCTGCAAGTGGGAGTGCAGAGAGGCTGTTTCCCTCTCCTCCTGGGGCATGCTGGCTGTGTGCTGTCTGCCCAGGGCCCCTAGCTGTCTCCTAAAATAACCCTGTTAAAGGAACGATGTGTTAGGAGGTAATAAAATAACAACCATATCGTTATCATGGCTCATTGCAGGCCTACTTCAATAAATACTTATCAGATACCTTTCCCAAACTTCGGAATGCTTTTATTTAAAGGAAGAAAAAATGATCTCCCAACGAGCTAATAATTGAAGCTTGTGAGACTGGATTGGGACAGGGGAGTCCATTCTGTTACTGTTGGCATGGAACCCTCGTCTTCCCAGGGAGAAAGAGAAGGGGGCGGGGGGGTGAGAAATCATTCTCCCACTCTAATGAGGAAGTTGTGCCTCCAGAAAGGAGAGGGCCCGAGAAACCTGCCAGCACTAGAAATCATTCATCTAAGTGCATCTGATTTCACATAAACTAATGCCTGCCTGCAAAGGAGGAGGAGAAAACTCAGGTTTAGAACTTTGCCCCGGAAACCAGAGTGGTGCTGTCGCTTATCAGGCCTCAAGGATACCTTACTGAGACTTTCAAAGACAAGAAATGAAACCTCTTAGTACAAATGTTTACGTGTGTACATATACTCTGCACAGGTACCTGTTCAGTTAACGCATTTAAATTGCTCCAAATGTCTGTCTCAGAGACTGTGTGTTTTCTGTTCTGTCTCTTCGCTCTCTCTCCCTCCTTCATCTTTTATCTTTTACCTGTTGTGTTCTGTCTGGGCCCTGATGGATCACAACCTGAAAAGCATCTTCTTGGGAGCACAGGGGTGGGGGGGGAGTGAGGGGGCTTTGGACGCAGCCTGGCTATACCCCAAAATGTCTATAATGACACCTGTGAACTATGAAACTTGCTAAAACATAAGTACTGATTATTTAAAAGAAGTAAAACATCTCTTAGTAAATATTATTTGAGCTCTAGTGATCTGTTTTGATTTTTTTTAAATTATATCTTGGGCTATCAAAGTTTTCATGAAGGCTGAAACTTGTGTAATTCTTGGTCAGTGAAAATACTGTCACCATCCACATATATGGTGCAGGCTCCCATGCAAATGTGTGGGACAGCACTTCTGTGTTCCCGGTGGTGCCTTACAAAAAGAGCCTTATTCCTGCTCCCCCTTTTTACCCACAAGACTTCTTCATAGGCCATTGTATTTTCTAGAAGAGGGGAAGGATAACGTTTCTAGGGAAGTGAGAAAAGAAAAGCAGCAAGAGCTTCTTTGCGCTGACCAGTCAACTGGGTATCGACCACCTGTCTTCACGGGAAAGAAATAGATGGCAGTGAATAAGCGAGAGTCTAGTTTTCCAAGAAGCTCAATGATTTTCCCAAATCAATACAGCTCATCAGGCCTCAGAACAAAGGCTGCGGGGAGGTGACAGTGATGGAAGTGGCTTTCTGTTCTTTTGTGTATTAAACCATAAGACCCATGGGGAAACAGGGTTTCTTTAGCCAAGTTTCCCCACCCCCCTCTTCTAGGGCTTATCCGATGTATTTGTGGTGGTGGGGGGGGAATCCTTTCAGGTTTTTTGTTTTGTTTTAAGATTTCCATAGATTCTATCCTGATGATCAAATGTACTTTTGAAAGAGATAAGCACAGTCAAGTAAGAAAGAACATCATCTTTTAAAATGTAGATTACAACAGCCTTTTGCCATTGCTTTTTGGTATTGGTTTAACACATTTATTTGAATTAAGGTCTTACATTTTTTCTTGTTATTTATGGAAAGGCTTTAGACGAACCAGAAAGAAATGTCTCAGTGTTCAGATTAACCTCTGGCAAATAAAGAATCATAACTGTCCTCCCATAAACGGACCTTGTTCCTAATGTCCTGAAAATAACACACCGAACCCTACTAGGAATGCTGAACTGTCATTGGAGAGGTTATAATTAACGTAGACAGCGTGGTGCCGGCATTTTCCAGCCGCCGGCAGAGAACATCTATCCGAACCAGCAATTTTTAGCCCTTCATTCCTTTAATCTTTAAGCTCACTGTGCTTTCATAAAGCAGGACATTAACACCAGAGCAGTGCGTCTCTGGGGTTTATGACTGGGGTGGCGGCACACTAGGGCATAAAGCGTTCATTACACTTCCCCTTGTTACTACTGCCCTATCTCCCAACCCCATTGCCTACACTATTTGTTCAGATAAAGCCCACTGTTCAGGGTGACTAATCGCAGCACTGTGTTCCAGATGGTTTGATTACAGGATGTGGTTAAAGTGACTCTTCAAACATTCAGCCCAGCAGTAGAGCTCTTTCTTAAAAAAAAAAAATACTGCATTTTCTGGTCATGTCACAACACTTATTTTCCTGGTCCTCTCGTGCTCCATACGTCCTTGGCAGAGGTAATAGGAAGGTCCCTCTGTTCTTTGGCTGTCAGGTACTTCACTGGCAACCCAGTTGTGAATTTAAAATTCCCCCCAATGATTATAAACTCAACTTTGTCCTTTGAAGAAAGACCTATCTGAAGGTTTGAAGCTCTGAAGCCAGAAACATGAACAAGGGTACTAGACAAGACTCAGCTTTTTAAAAAGTACCAGTGTTGGGCACAACAGAATTTTAGAAGGAGGGAGTTCAGTACAGAGGAGTGGTGATAAATCCTACCTTGTACAATAGTCACATTGTATAAAAATCGACAGTAATGTGATATCCTAAATACATGAACTTTATCCTGTACTCAGGAAACAGCATATTGTGACATTCCTATTGTCACTAATGTTTCTACTAGAAAAAAAAAATGGAAAGGAGGAAAGAAATGTGTACACTTTAAAAAAAAAAAGCATCGTGGCATAAATGGGTTCCATTTCGGTGTTACTGGAGTGAGGTTTCTGTTCACTGCACAAGTGCACACCCAAGCCATCCAGATGTGGCAGTGTGAATAAGAGGGTCAAAAAACGATGTCGGATTCCAAATTCGGCATTTGCAGTGCTTGGCGAAAGACTTCTGTCCCAGGGGTGAGGCACTTTAAAAACTCTGAAAGAGTCTGTAAACTCTACTATAACCAGAGTTAGGCTGATCCGCTGGGAAATCAGGCATTTGCCCAGTTCTTGAGGAAACATCTTCACAAATCCCAGAAACAGTAATTCATAAACCATATTTATAACATCTTCAAAGCGAAATCTCTCCACGGAGAATTCCTATCATCTTGAAGCTAGTGCGAGACGATGCTTATTGGAAAAGTATGGTAATCGTGAAAAGAAGACACTGGGTAGCATTCCCATCTCGATTTTCTTCAGTCATCATCTAGTAGCCCCTGGGAGTCGAATGAACTCCCTCCATGTGCTGGGCACTGTGCCCACAGGTACGGTAGGTGCAGACAGTACTCATGTTTTCAAGGAGTGGAGTCGGGTTGGAAGAGACAGGCCTCTTGTGTATATGAGTGGAGTAAGGTTTTAAAGGGACCGTGTAGTTTAAGACAGTCTCCGCAGTGTTCAAACAGTAAGAGTCTATTTGCTGCTCACCTAATGGAGTGAATTTGGTCTTCCTGTTGGATGCGGGTTCTCCTAGTCATAGGGTCCCAGCTGAAGGAGGCTCTGCCATCTTCTGTGGCCTTCCGGGTTGCTCTGGTCTCCATGCCAGCGAGCCAGGAAGGTGAAGAGGTCTGAGGCACATGCACAGGAGATGCTTCTGGGTCAGGCCTGGCAGTGGCACTTATCGGTTCACTTGCCTTTCATAGAACTGAGGGACAGGAGCACGTCTAACCAGTAGGGAGGAGGCTGAGAAAGTGCCTAGCTGTGGACTCAGGGAAACCATGGATTCTGGGGAGATCCACTGGGGAGAGGACTTGGATGGAGCATAGTGGGGACTCAGGAGGGAATGGCCGTTTTCTGGCGGTATGCGTGGTCTGTGTGTCTGGAGAGGATTCATAGAAGAGAGAACGTTAGACTTGGTCTCTGCTTGGTCCTGATTCATTAGAAACCTGAACTTTCCTTGGGGATTTGGTCAAGTCCGTCTTTAAAGGTTTTTTTCCCCAGGGCAATTAAAAGTGTGATAACAAGAATGGTTGAAGAAACTTGTTTATGCTGGAGGGGAAAAAAGAGGGCAATTGGAGGCAAAGGGAATATCGACATGGTCATCGACCTTGCGTGGGTGAAAGGCTGTCAAGTGGACTGTCTGTAGGGTATCAGAAGGCACAGCCAGGACCTAGGTGTTCAAAGACAGATTGTAGTTCAGAACCAGGGACAACTTTTTTTTTTTTTTTTTTTTTTTTTGCGGTACGTGGGCCTCTCACTGTTGTGGCCTCTCCCGTTGCGGAGCACAGGCTCCGGATGCGCAGGCTCAGCGGCCATGGGTCACGGGCCCAGCCGCTCCGCGGCATGTGGGATCTTCCCGGACCGGGGCACGAACCCGTGTCCCCTGCAACGGCAGGCGGGCTCTCAACCACTGCGCCACCAGGGGAGCCCAGGGACAACTTTTTAACAAGATGACTGGAAAATATCAGGACAGTCCTGGGTCCTGGTGAGACACCGCCCTCCCCCCCCCCCACCTCCACCCCGTCAGTGATGAAGTAGGCGGGAAAAGGGACACACAAATATGAGGGCCTTGCACTACCCGTTGGCCTCTGTCTCATAGCTATTATATCCTTGTCTCCATCATGGTCCTCTCTCCCTTCAGTAGCTTGTGACCTACAGGTTTCTACTCTTGTTATCAACTTTCCCTTCTATACCACTAGCTCAGATTCCCAAAGCACATCCTTGTTTAGTTACCTCTGCTTCAGTTGCCCATCACTGGAACAGTCAGAGGAGGCCAGGGTTAGGATAAGTGGTCTAGGAGCCTAGTCTCCTGAGACTACCCTCTGAGCAGGGACTGTGGACAGGGCGGTTACTATGAAAGTCACATCCTGGGTCTAGTTTAATGAGATCGATTAAGGGGCCTACTCTCTAGTATGGGTAATATGCAAACCGTACTTCCACTTCTGGAATACAGGGTATCCCTATGTTCGGCTACAAATTTGCAGACTCTTAAAAGTATAGAGTTTGTATGGAGTTACAAGCAAAAAACATGGTTGATTCTGTAGCACCAGATAGGTTCCTAGTGTTGTATACCCTGTAGATGCGCAATAAATGCTTAATGGGCCTGACCGTCTCTCTGGGAACACTTAACTGCAAAGTATTGACAGAGGAGATAAGAGAACACTGTGAATGTGGAATCCTTGTGGGATCTCAGGGCTCTTTTGGCTTTTATAGAGGTAAGGAAAGGGCTCAGGTTATAGAACACAGGCCACCTTCTTACTAAGTGTCCAGTAGGTAATACGCTTTGTGGCGGCAGCAGCTTAGATTGTGTACCAGTATCTAAGACCATACCCTTAATACAAAGAAGAAAACCCTGTGTGGGAAGCGCACCCAAACCATCTGTTGCTCTCTTCAGCTTTATTTTTACTTTATTGGTAATAATCTGAAGATGTTTTTCAAATTTAAAGTGTTACAGGGCAGGCATTATTAGCATTTTGAGAAAGATGATGCCCAGTCTGTGGGTGGGAAGGGAAGATGATAAATCTGGTGGGATACCTGAGAAGATAAAGATGAAAAGGACTTGTACAGAGTGTCCCCAGCACCTTGCAAATTGCCCAGATGTTTGAAGGAATAAGTGTGTAGTTAGAGAAATATTAACTCTTTTTGGAATAAATGTACATTTGTTTTTAGTTTATATATGATAAGTGAGAAAAGTAACCATGCCCAGGTTTATAAAATTCAAATTTGGGCTTCTGAAGGACTCATGTTCATGTTGGGCATTTATGCCTTTAAAAAAGTATAGTCTGCTTTATATGGCCATGGGTTACAAAGTGTTCAAGATGCTGTGACTCCAAAATAATAAGCCGTTTATATCTTTTAGAACTAAACATTACCTTTGTACTTGGCCCCTCACAATAGGATGTTGTCTAAACATAGACTTCCTGACAAAGAAACAGTACACTTTGTAGTTTATATGAGAAGCATTCCTTAAGCCTTCATTCCAATACAGAGCAGATTTGGCTGCGTAAACATGTGCGTGCGTGTATTCGCACGTGAATTCTAGGCAGACATAAATATTACGTGACATTGTGGACTGTGCATATAAAGAAAAATAGACCAAGCACACGTATTTAATTAAGAAACTGTTCAAAATCTTCCAGGGAGTAGAGCATTTATTTTGAACATTTTTTAAAATATAGAGGGATTCTAGGAAAATTAGGCTGACTTATTGAGGCCCTTTGAAGTTGAAAATAGACTTTTTTTTTTTTTTCAGAATGATAATGATTATAATACTGTCACTTGTACTTAGATAGGAGTGTGGCTTCAAGAAATAGTGTCAGGCGATGGGAATAGTTTTGCAGTGTGGAAGTTTCAACTTGTGTTTCTCCCATGTGACAGCTTCACCCGATAACCCCACCTAACCAACGATTAACTTTGTGTTGGGGTCCCGTCCTTCTCTCCGGCCCCCACGTTTCCCTTTGTCCTGTTCCGAGACCAGGAATTTGATGCTGAGACGGTTGTGAGCCGGCTGGCGTGATGTGTGTGCGTGGAGCTGCGCAGTGTGGGTCGTGCTGGGAAAGCCAGCACGGTCACGCGGACAGTAGCCTTTCAACACACGGATCAGCCCGCGTTGATTTACGGAGCTGGGCAGCCCTCTGTCCCCAAGAGAGCCCCGGCTCAGAGAGCGCGCCCTCGCCTCGTGGCGAGCCCGCCACCGCGGCCGCCTCTTCCCCTGGCGATGCTCCTTTATCCCGGGCTGCTGCCTCGCTGGTCCGGGCGGCCGCCCTCGGCTCAGCCAATCAGACGCCGGCGTTCCCAGCAGGCGTCGGCCAATCCGCGGCCATCATTTGCTGGAAACGCGAAACCCTTTGGGGAAAAGCAATAACAAAAGCCTTTCACTGCAGACAAATGTTAAGTGTCTGTGCAGACTTTTCCTGTTTTTAATTTTATTACTGTAAGAATGGAGGGTTTGTTGTTTCTTTCATGTTTCCTTTCAAGCAATTTTAATTATACATTTGTGCTACATCAGGGACTCTGGAACGCGGTGTTTCAGCCTATTGCGCTAAAGCTAAAATGCAGTACCCTTCTGGCACTACAGATAGATTCCTGCACTGTAAATATAGCTGACATGCTAAAGAATTTTAAGCAGCTGCAAAGGTCTTTGACACCACACACAGTGCCCCAGAGAGCAGATGATGAGAAAACCAGCTCGTCTTCCCCTTCGCCTTGTCTCCCACCCGCTCCCTTTTCCTGAAGGGATGTGCTCATAAAGAATCCTTTCCTCCAATTGTTCCGTCTTGTGCACATTTTGACCAAATGCCTAATTACCATCGATTCTCATCTCAATAAGAATTTTTATACTCAATGGCTTTAATTTTTTTTTTTCCCCTGAAGGAATTAGAATGGAGTCAACTATGATTTGAGGAAATGCTTGCTTTGCTTCGTGCTAACTCCCCCTCAACCCCCGCCCCCCGCCCCCCACTGATATAGTGAGTAAGTTCAGCTGTCACCTAAGTAATAGTAACACAGACCATATGGGAAACAATTTTTAAATCTCTTTTTGGGCCTTTTGAAAGAAATCCTTTCTTCCCCACTACGAGTCCCAACGATGCAAATATTTTACCTGCTGTTAAAGACATTCCCAAGGAAATGAGTCTTACCTTGTGAGGTGTCCCTTGCCACAAAGGAATTCAGTACAGATTTTCTGCAGAATTCAAAACGGCAGTGAGCAAGCGAGTAAACCAGCTAGAAATAGACTTTGAGTATTGCCCCTTGGTGTTTCCAAGAAAGAAGGGGGAGTGGTGCTTTATAGAAACTAAGACACACTTAAATACTTTATTTCTTTACCCTAATATTTTATGTGTGTCTCAAAATCTAGGTCCTTTTACTGTATGCTTTAAAGGAGTGAGTTTAAAAAAATACGGCACTTGTCCTCTAGAGAAATAAAGAGGATGTTATATTTTGTTTCCCTGTGACATTTGGTATACTAAGTGCACTTAAGTTTAGTAATTCACAGATGCAGCGCTAAATTAAATTGTCTGTCTGCAAAGCAGTTGGGAAAAGCAGAATGGCTTGCAGGAAACAAGCGTGTTGGTTTTGAGGTGGTGGTTGTTTTTTTTTTTTTTTTCTAATCCTCTGTGGCAAATGCTTACTAAAGTTGATTCTAAAGATAACCCCAAGAGCAAACCTATTGTGCACATTTATTTTCTTAAGAGGGCTATTTTAGGAGTCCTTAATATGAAACAATACCAAACAGTGAAACAGATACCATACCAAGGCTGATTCTTGTCTCACAAAGCCAGAGAGGGGAGGATTAGGAAAGAGAAATCATAGCTGATTGTCTGCTATCTGAACTCCAAGCTCCCGCTTTCCCCCCTTCTAGACCTATTTTTGTGCATGCGCATCATTTTTTTCCTAAATAAAAATCACTGTTATTTTATATTGCTGAATTGGAAGCAAAACCGATCCCTTTCAGTCACCTTCTGGTTTAAGCACGGGTAACTGGGGCTTAGTTTTTGTTGGCTGCTTGCCAAACGAAAGCAATTATGTGTAATAATAGAAAAATTAAGAGGTGAGTGTTGCTGTTTTACAGCAGGACATGGCAAAAACCATTTCCTTCTGTCAGCAGTATCTTGATTACACTCTCACACGCAGCCCTTACCCTTTTGTACCACGCGCGTATGCTCGTGAACACACACACATGATTTCCTGTGGGTTTTTGCTTGAGGTCACTGAAACCAGAAAGAGGAAGAATGCAAACCACAGCTTTTGAAAGCAAATGAGAATAGAGCTTTGCTGGTAAAAAGAACAGTAATAATAAATGAACTGGAAATAGGGTAATTTGTGCTAACCTTGGTCCATCTTCATTCCCCACTCCTGCAGGTGTCCTAGTGGTCAATGTCACGTGGAGGAACAAAACTTATGTAGGGACCTTATTGGACTGCACCAAGCACGACTGGGCCCCTCCCAGGTAGGCATGGAGCCTTTGATTTCAGGCTCTGTTTTCCTCTCCTCCTTCCTCTTCTTCCCCTCTCCTTCCCCCATCCTCTCTTTGCAAGGAGACTACAGAGAGAGATTAATAATACATAAAAGTCAGTTTGTAATTGAAACCAGGCAAAAGAGCAATGAGCAATTCAGGATTGAATACAGTAAAATGCAGATGCTGGGTTGCTTTTTTGTAGGGAGATCACTACTTCCTGCCCCCTTCTCTTTCTCCTTTGTTTTCTTTTTCTCAATATGGGAATTTGAACTGGATTGGAAACTTAGCTACCCGAGCTGGTTTTCTGAGGAAGAACATAAGCCATTGGTAGCCTGTTCTTTCGCAGGTGTTGAAATTGTCAGTGGAAGAATTGGGTGACTTTTCTTCATCTGGGCCCAGCCCTCAAGCTGCTGGGGTGTTGCCTGCTCTTTGCTGCATTGCGTGCCTTGTGATTTCACTCGGCTCCTTTGGGGATGCTCGTTTTGACATCTGTTACTTGCTTCCCTAGGTTCTGCGAGTCACCCACCAGCGACCTGGAGATGAGAGGGGGCCGGGGCCGGGGGAAAAGAGCGAGGTCTACCGCAGCTGCCCCGGGCTCGGAGGCCAGCTTCACAGAGTCCAGAGGGCTGCAGAACAAGAACAGAGGGGGGGCCAATGGGAAAGGGAGGCGGGGCAGCCTTAATGCCAGCGGGCGAAGGACACCCCCGAATTGTGCTGCGGAGGACATCAAAGCCAGCCCCTCCTCCACCAACAAAAGGAAAAACAAGCCTCCGATGGAGCTAGACCTGAACTCCAGCTCCGAGGACAGTAAGCCCGGGAAGCGTGTCCGCACAAATTCGAGAAGCACTCCCACCACCCCTCAAGGGAAACCAGAGACGACTTTTTTGGACCAGGGCTGCTCTTCTCCGGTGTTGATTGATTGTCCACACCCAAACTGCAACAAAAAGTACAAGCACATCAACGGCCTCAGGTACCACCAGGCTCATGCCCACTTAGACCCAGAGAACAAGCTGGAGTTCGAACCGGACAGCGAGGGCAAGATCTCGGACTGTGAGGAGGCCTTGAGCAACGTGGCGCTGGAATGCAGCGAGCCAAGCACAAGTGTATCGACTTACGAGCAGGTGAAGGCGCCAGTGTCCCCTGGCTCGGGGAACCCCCCCGGAACCCCCAAGGGGAAGAGAGAGCTGATGAGCAATGGCCCGGGCTCTGTTATCGGATCGAAGCCTGGGAAGAATTCTGGCAAAAAGAAGGGCCTCAACAGTGACCTCAACAACCTTCCAGTCATCTCCAACATGACGGCCACCGTAGACAGCTGCTCGGCAGCAGACGGCAGTTTGGCTGCCGAAATGCCCAAACTGGAAGCGGAAGGCTTAATCGACAAGAAAAATTTGGGAGAGAAAGAAAAGGGCAAAAAAGCCAACAGTTGCAAAATGGACAAAAACCTCTCTAAGCTTAAAAGTGCCCGGCCCATTGCCCCTGCTCCGGCCCCAACGCCGCCACAGCTAATCGCAATTCCCACCGCAGCCTTTACGGGCACCACCACGGGGACCATACCCGGACTGCCCTCCCTCACAACCACGGCGGTCCAGGCCACACCAAAGAGTCCTCCGTTAAAGCCCATTCAGCCAAAGCCCACGATTATGGGGGAGCCCGTCACCGTGAACCCAGCTCTCGTGTCGCTCAAAGACAAAAAGAAAAAGGAGAAGCGGAAGCTGAAGGACAAAGAAGGGAAAGAGACGGGGAGCCCGAAAACGGATGCGAAGCTGGGCAAACTAGAGGACGCCAAGGGGGCTGGCAGAGATGTATCTGGGCATTTTTTAAAGGACCACCTCAACAAGAATGAAGGGCTGGCGAACGGACTGTCCGAGTCACAAGAGAGTCGGATGGCCAGTATCAAAGCCGAGGCTGATAAGGTTTACACTTTCACCGACAACGCTCCCAGCCCTTCCATCGGGAGTGCCTCGAGGATGGAGTGCAGCGCTTTGGTGAACGGGCAGGCGCCCGTGGCCCCGCTGCACGTGCTGACCCAGAATGGGGCCGAGAGTTCCGCAGCCAAGACGAGCAGCCCTGCCTACTCGGACATCTCTGATGCTGCCGATGACGGCGGTTCTGACAGCAGGTCGGAGGGCGTGAGGTCCAAGGCCAGTTCCCCGTCAGATATCCTTTCCAGTAAGGACGGTGTTGTAAAAGGGCATTCTTCAACGACAGCACAATCATCTCAGATGAAAGAGTCCCACTCTCCCTATTACCATGGCTACGATCCTTATTATTCTCCGAGTTACATGCACCCTGGGCAGGTCGGTGCCCCTGTAGCTGGGAACGGCGGGAGCGTGCAGGGAATGAAGATCAAGAAGGAGTCTGAGGAAGATGCAGATAAGAAAGACAAGGCAGAGCAGCTCGAGGCCAAGAAAGTGGACCATAATTCTGCATCCTTACAGCCTCAGCACCAATCGGTGATCACACAGAGACACCCGGCCCTGGCTCAGTCACTGTATTATGGCCAATATGCCTACGGGCTCTATATGGACCAGAAATCTCTGATGGCCACCAGCCCTGCCTATAGACAGCAGTATGAGAAGTACTATGAGGACCAGAGGCTGGCAGAGCAGAAAATGGCCCAAACTGGGAGAGGAGACTGTGAAAGGAAAAATGAGCTCCCCTTGAAAGAGCTGGGCAAAGAGGACAGTAAACAGAAAAACATGCCATCGGCCACAATCTCAAAAGCTCCCTCTACTCCGGAGCCTAACAAAACCCATTCTAAACTAGGGCCGTCAGTGCCTAATAAATCTGAGGAGACAGGTAAATCACAGCTTCTCTCCAATCACCAGCAGCAGCTTCAGGCCGACAGCTTCAAAGCTAAGCAGATGGAAAACCACCAGCTTATTAAGGAAGCTGTAGAAATGAAATCTGTCATGGACTCTATGAAGCAGACAGGTGTAGACCCAACCTCGAGATTTAAACAAGTAAGATTGTGGAGTGTGGTCCCCACAGGGAGAGAGCAGTCTGAGGCTTGTACCTGGCTGGGCTTGATCTGGTTAAGAGTTCTTCACAGGAAATCCACCCAAGGGCTCCTCAGGCTGGGTGCCTCTTCTCCTGAAAAATATTTTAAATGAATTCTCGGGAGTTCTTGTGTACCTCTGAAATGTCCATTGCTCACTGTTTCCTTGTCATGTTGTGTAGTGAAAAGAACCGTGGCCATGTGCTTTGCAGACTCACGTTCCCTGCCGTTAACTAACTGACTCTGATGAGGTCCCTTCACTTCTTTCTGAGTCCAGAGTGAGGGAATTCTACCCCACAGTGGCTGAGTTCTCTTCTAACTCTGAGATTCTGAGCCTGAGCACTCAAACAATTTGTTCTTTTACATTTTCAAATTCATTTTGGCATCTTCTGGGCATATGAAGATGGGGACCTTAAATTCACATTTCCCACTCATCTTTTTAATGAAACTCGGGGTGTCTTGAGGTGCCTAGAGTTCCGTTTTACGTTCTACATTAAGGACCCCAGAGCAGAGCTCAGAGCTTCTCGCTTGTGAGGAGAGCGGGGAGTCTGGGCAGATGGGCCTCAGGCAGTCACCCCAGAGCCCCCCTGGTCAGCCAGTCTGAGGTTAAATGTGACAACACCTGAAAATCGGTCACCGTGAAACCACGCATGTGCCAGCACTTTCTGTCACAATTCAGATGTCCTGACTCAGCTGCAGTCCCACGAGTATGAATTCTGGTATTTCCCAGCATCCCAGCCCCCACTGAGAGGGAGGGGGGCTTAGAGGTCCCTGGTGAATCAGAGCAACAGAATCCTTTCTTCACGCTCATTTCTGTCCCAGAGTTGGGCCTTAACCCCAGATACCCAGTGGGTTTATATCATGAATGGCATGGGCAGGTCACAGAGGCCATTTAAGGACCCTCAGTTTCCCCATTTCTGGAGGCTCGAATCAAGCTGTGACTTCACAGGGCTGCATGAGAACTATACAATTTGGGAGGTTGATGGATGCCTTTGTTTCCTGGTAGAAAAGCCATAATGTGTCCTGTTAATTTTTAATTTTGTTTTGATTAAGATGTTAGCACATAATGAGACGTGATGCAGTTATATTAAGCCTCAGCTGCAGTAGGTGAAGAAAATGTATTAGGAAACCAAGAGTTTTCCCCTCTAAATGATGTAAATTGATATAATAATTACTTAAACTGTAGTAAAACTTACTTAAACAGTAAGTAAAACATTGTTATCAGCTTGAGTTTTCTGAATTCTTTTTACCTGTGTGAGATGTTAAAAGGAAAATGAGGTTAGATTAAATATGTCTGAGGATGTTACCTAATGTTAAGAATTGACCTTAACAGCCCAGCTCTGAATTCCAGCGGAGCTAAGTTTTGAAGCTCAGCTCCACGAACTGGGCAGCGGTGTGACCCTGATACTACTTGAGCTTGAAAAACTTAGCTTTTGTCTTCTGTAAAAGGGATTATTCATGATGCCTACCTCAGACATTATTCCTCTGTAAGAGGAGGCGGTAAAGCTCGTTGCACAGTGCGAGCATATAAATAAATGTTCACTTAGAAGTAATAGTAATCGTGCTGTCATGGTGATGAATGAGTTCTTCTTGAAAATTGAAATTTTGAAACATGTCCTCTTTTTTTTCCCCCAAAATCAGGATCCAGATTCAAGGACGTGGCATCATTATGTATACCAACCCAAATACCTAGACCCGCAAAAGTCAGAAGAACTCGATAGAGAAAAGAAACTAAAAGAGGATAGTCCCAGGAAAACCCCCAACAAAGAGGGTGGTGTGCCCAGCCTTCCCGTATCGTTAACGAGCATCAAAGAGGAGCCCAAAGAGGCCAAGCGTCCTGATTCTCAATCCTTGGATGAGAGCAAGCTGAAAAACGATGATCGCAAGACTCCCGTGAACTGGAAGGACTCTCGGGGAGCCAGAGTGGCCGTCTCCTCCCCCATGAGTCAGCATCAGTCCTACATACAGTACTTGCATGCTTACCCTTACCCGCAGATGTATGACCCCAGCCACCCTGCATACCGGGCTGTTTCTCCCGTCCTAATGCACAGTTACCCTGGTACGTGTCACGGGTTCTCACTGTATTGGAGGGAAGAGGCTGTGTTCAAATACTAGCTATTTTAAAACTCAGGATAAATTAGATGCTTCAAGAGTGACCTTTGTTTGGCTTGTATTTAATGCTACTTAAAGAAGTCCCAAAGATGAAATGGATTTCATGGAAGATTTTTCATTTTTTAGACGAAATGTCAAGAGTCCTTAGCTCTAGTTTCCGTAGGCTCTGATGGTCTGCTGCAGCCATTAGACCGACAGATACTTTATGGCCTAGGAAAATATTCTGAGCACTTACTGTCATAATCATAACAGTTACTATTCCTTGGAGTTAAACGGACACATAAACGTATGAAATGGCTGGAAGCTCATTTCTTTTTAGAAACCTCTGATCATCAGGATGAATTAACTGGGAGAAGAGAATCGGACAACCTAGATACAGTTTAACGATGACGTAGCCCATTCTTAATGCAATATTCCCTACTTTAAGATCTCCGACTCTTGTCCCAAATTCATGTCATCCAAATGGTTTTTGGTTTTTGGTTTTTTTTTTAAGATGTCGTCTGTAACTTGATGTGGCATTTGTTGTGTATCTGCAGGGGCCTATCTCTCACCAGGATTTCATTACCCTGTTTACGGGAAGATGTCAGGGAGAGAAGAGGCAGAGAAGGTCAATACCAGCCCTAGCATCACCACGAAAACAACCACTGAATCGAAAGCACTGGATTTGCTCCACCAGCACGCCAGCCAGTACCGCAGCAAGTCTCCCGCTGTATGCCTCCTTTTGTCATCACTAACAAGTACTATGTTTCAGGGGGAGAAAAGCAGACGAGCTAGAGAACAGTCTTGAAATATAAATGGTTTGGGAACCCAGCTGTGATTTCAGGGTGCTGTTTTAGTCTAATATGGAAAGAATGACATGTTCAAAAATAAGATGCTTTCATACATGGGGGAAAAATTGTGAAAGCGTGTAAGGTAGCAGCAGTCTTTTCTGTTGGAAAATCTATACCTTGCTTACCCAGGAGGATGCTTGTTAGCCAGACATTTAAATTCATAGGAACCAACCTTGGGCGCGAAATATTTGTGTCGCACTCGTGTGCCAGAGTGAGTCACTTGGCTAAGGAGTGGCAGCTGTCTCTGTTCTGCTTTGACCTTGACTCCTCCACACATCCCTGTAGCTCTGCAGAAGTGATTCAGACGTGTGTCTTTGTGAAAGACGGCTCCACTCCCACGCACCCACCTCCCCCAGAAAAGTGTAATTGCTAGTCCTAGAGACTGTTGGGAAGAGAGAAAATACAAAGGATGTGGTAGTTCTTGCCTAGAAAAGAGAAGTTCGGAATAAATTAAAATATGGGCACTGTGATGTGCGTCTGAGTGCGCCTACCTGAGACTCTGTAAAGAAACCGGGAAAGATGATTCATGACTCCTTTCCTAAGAGTACTCCTAGCGCGAAGATTGTTTTCAAGTAAGAAAAAGAACTTTAGCGAAAGAGCGGTTAAGTTCTAGTGGGTAAAAATGTCTCGGAAACCCACGATCCTTAACCGAAGTATGATTTGGGAGAACTGGAGCTTCTCTGAGTGTTCAGAGATGGAGAGATTTTGGAATACTTCCGGAGGCGTAGGGCAATGATTTGCTTTGCTTGATATTAACATATAATATTAGGATGTATGTTCTCAGTGGAGGTAAGTACAAAGATGGCTTAAAATTGTGAGATATATTCCCCTCACAAATTGTAATTAATATAGAAGAGTAATCAGAAAACTTGACCTGAAAGAAATCTCTACAACTCCTTCTTCTCCTGATCCCCATGTGCAAGTTGTTTCTAGGAAGAAATTGGGTCGATTCTAAACCTGCAATTATGAGTGAGATGAGAGAGGTCCTCTTATTTCAATCATTTGAGGAAAACAT